>NC_136483.1:85430216-85617716 GCF_053919585.1 Euprymna scolopes
TTTTTGGCGCTATGTGAAAACTTAACTCAAAATATGCGTGTACGCTTGCAGAACGCTTGATCTGCAGAGAAATTTTCACATCAATTGTGGGTAATTGGGTACAGAAAAGTGCCGGCTGATCAGAGTTAAGGGTAAATGTTTTTGACTCTCAACTTCTATAATTTAGTGACATCAAAAGAAGAGTTGGTAAAAAAAGGTTTATCCAGATATTCAAATTAATTATAAGAATTCAAGTTGGCTGAGTGAATGAGCTATTCTTGCAGCTCAAAACAAAAACGTCCATGAACTTAATGTTATTCAGCTTAAAATTCCAAGTGAGGTAATAACATGCAAATCTGTCGACACTGTTGCATAGTAGAGTTTGTGATGATGATGAGGCTTCTTATGTTGACTCCGTCTTGGACACCTCATTCCTAACATCACTGCTTTCTGGACCTTAATTTATTTATTGCGGACTATTATCCTCATCTTTCTTAGTTGTTGTTTACGATGTTTCGGCCAATGCGACGGGATAGGAACTTCGAATCTCCTAACTGCATTCTCAGCAATTACTGCCATCCATAGTTGTTGTCGTCTCACCACGTTTTGACCAAGTAAGCCTCTGGTCAGCTTTGGGTAGGATTGAAATCGCTATCTTCAGATAATTCTCACCTGGAACCATAGAGATTCAACGTCTCTATCCACTGCGCCATCTTCAGTAAGTTCAATTTCATTGGTGGAAGGGTCTCTGTGCCATGGAACATCCAGTGGTGCTTAGTCGTGATGAGATTTGAACTCTGCGGAGAGAATTTAAAGATGTCCATAGAAGTTAAAATTTGATGCATCTATGACGTGGAAAGAATATTCCCCCGCTTTTTAAAATTTTTTTTTATAGTAGATCTTATCAGAAGTATTTTTATGAAACCACGCCGGTACATCACGTCACCCAGTAAGCCCTTCTTCAGTGCGTTGGTGGAATCGTCCTTGCTGCAATGTCCACAAGGCCGGATCTTCTGTGATCGTCTAGAGATTTCGTCTTCGGAGATACCGGGTGCTCGTTGACGGAAGCAGTTTCACAAGTAAAAAAAAATAATAACGAAAATATCAGCAAATCGAAACTTTTGAATAACAAAGACTCCGGAGATTGGGTTATATAGAATGTATTAAAAGAAAACCATAAAAGAAATATATACAAACATATGTACAGTTTGGAGTATGAATTTGTAAGCAAGCATTTAAACTTCTAAGTGAGGTTTCCTCTTGCTGGAATTCACAGGTCTATTAATTTAACCCTTTTTAGTTATCGGGCAATAGACGAGGGGGGGGGGAGAGAGAGGAGAGGTGAGGTGGCTTGACTCTCGGACTTGCTCTGTTTTCTCCTCTTCTGGTCTCCTCTTCTGTTCTTCTCCTCTTCTTGCTGGAATTCAGTTCTATTAATTTAACCCTTTTTTAGTTATCGGGCAATAGGCGAGGGGGGGAAAGAGAGAGGAGAGGTGAGGTGGCTTGACTCTCGGACTTGCTCTGTTTTCTCCTCTTCTGGTCTCCTCTTCTGTTGTGTTTTGCTCTGACTCTTGATCTTTATATAGTAGAGCACTGGGCGGGGCGATAATTCCTCATTCCTTTCTGACCAATCAGAATGCTCGATAACCAAATCGTCTGATCCTCTCTCATTGGATAATTTGACTGATGACAGAAATTGGCCACCTCCCACAATCCAAGGATAATTCTAACTCCTCCCTGATCAATCAAAAACGCCCGATGGAAAATAACCAGTTTTCTCTCATTGGATAATTTCCAAATTGCGTAATACGCGGTAACCGCGTAAGTAAGAAAACTGCGTCCAAAAAAAAAAAATATGCTTTGTGAATTCTGCCCTTAGATGTGACACTTGTCATTATCAAAGGAAATGAACAATTTATTATTCTGTTAACATCTCGACAAAATATGTTATTGAAAATTGTCGGTGGCAAAAATCTCTTGATCTAAATTCCAAAACTGCGATTCGGCCTGAGAATGAAAACATTAGGAATGTTATTTTGGGTTCAAATGGTTTTATCAGAGTCATACCAAATCATTTAATATTTGATTCAACAAACATTCTCTGAAGCCAACAAATGCGTGTGTGAAATTTTAATTCCAAAGAAATTATTTATCTTTGTTTTGATCTTGTAACAAATATATTTTGTGACGCCAACAAATGTAGTTTTTTAGTTCAAAGCAAAAACATAATCTATCTGTTGTTTGTTCCAGCTGACACATGAATTGTGTCCTTGAAACGGTCGTCGCACTCTTTGAACCTGACCAATGCGTCTATACACCTTCAAATCAGAGAAAAAATATCAACAATCGAATTATGCTTTGAAGAAAGAAAGGAAAAAAAAATACTTTGGCAGAATTGAAATTCAGCAAGATCTTTCTTTTTCGATGTCGGCCCGGGGCAAAAAATATTAACATACATCTTTTAGTTAACCGGTGTTGCCCGGAATAAGATCTTAACATCTATCTTTCAATTACCCGATATTGCCCGGGATAAAATATTAACGTTAAATAAAAGCGTCACCTCGACCCTAATGGTCTGACGCTGCCTCTCTTTGGTGTTACATTCGCCCCCACATGGGGTGGCGATTCTCAATATGAGGACGACGCTCCATGTCCTCAACAACCAAAGAGGTTCTCCCAACTAATACTACTGCGTCTTAACTAAAAGTTAATGGTCACTGACGATTTCACGCTGCCTCTCTTTGGTGTTACACTTTTGTCTCGTACATCTGTAACACATTTAAATGCAATTCCAAACTTATATTCAAATAAAATATTCAACAAAAATATACGTTTGACAATCTGATTTACCATCAAATTGCAGTGAAGTGTAAGGATAAGCTCCTTGATTATTTATTACTGCTTTAAGCACTATCTCAAAGTATACCGAGCTCTTAGTGTATGCAAGGTTTTCTGTTTTGGTTTGTTTCTTTTCAGTCGAAGAAGTAATTTTTTAATGTTAAATACAATTTATGATTGTGTATAAATTAACACTCTTAATAAAAATACAATTGAAATATTTAATGATGTTTGAATAAAATTGTGATACTGCTGATTGGTAATGCCATGAAACTGCAGTAAAGTATAATTTATTATGTATTGAGATCTAAAAGGATATTGTTCCCTTTGTCTGATCTGCAGTCTTAATTTCATCGTTTAGTTTTTTTTTTTTTTATGTATATCACGTATGTTTTCTTTGGTTTCATTATTGATTTGCTGTCTTTCTGAGAAAGGTAAAATGTAGGTAAATGTTGACACCTGAATATAAGCTTGTTTATAGGCTTATTGATTGTTAATGATGGAACTTTCAGTTATTTAAAAGTATACGTGTCATTTAAATAGAGATTGCTTTGTTTTTGAAAATAGAAAAAAAAGCTTCTCATTAAATTGATTTAAACAAAAAAACATGTTAAATGATGCTAACATTTATAAAGAAAAATATATATTTAAAATATACAGAAGCTAGAATGAATATATATATATATATATATATATATATATATATATAAGGGGTATTAAATTATGCAAATAACCATTTACAAAGTTTATTAAAAAATGAATACAAGCAATTATTTCCGTATTCCACTGAGTTTCAAAACTTTTTTTTTTTTTACGAGGAAAATAATTAACTAAAAACTTTTAGACTTGCTATATAATAATGCTAAAATTGAAAACTAATGTTCGAAAAAAGTAATACTCTTAAGATGTGTAAAAAAAAAAAAAAAGAAAAAAAAAAAGGAAATTTAAAGTGATATTTAAATAAAGATGTCACTTAATAATAAAATCCAATCAATGAATTTGGTTGAAGTTATTAAAATCTGTAAATCTATATAAATCTCTTGCTCATGTAGAAATATATTTTCTTATATACCAATCCTTATTTAAGAAGCTCAATGTAATTACAGAGAAATATAGTGAATAAATGACAAAAGACTATATTCCAAAATTTATGATGTTGGCTACCTTATAATTTATTCCTTTAATTCAGTTGACATTTACAATTCTTGACAGTATCTGTTTCATAGCGCAAAATCTATCACTTAATTATATCAATCAGTGAATCTATTATGCCCTTAACTCGTCAGAAAAAATAGCAACAATCAATCCGTTAAAAGGAAATAAAATGCGATTTGACATGATTAAAATCTAAAAATTGGAAGAGAAGCTACAAATATCTTATGTCTCCATTACGCCATTTTGAATTCAGTGTGTGTGTGCCTGCCTGTTTATGTCCAAAAATATGAGGCGATTATTCAGATCTAAGGTAAATAACTTCCTACTTCCCAGGGAGGAGATAAATTGTGCCAAATTTAATAATCGTTAAAATTAAAAACAAAAATTGACGTATATATATATGTATACAGGGTAAAGTCTATCAGGTATGTGTATGGAGTAGAAGATATATGGAAGTTAAATCTGAGTAGTGAGTTGAGGATATGCATTGCATGAATAGAGATATATGAGAATAATATGATGGATGTGTGTAATGCAAGTCTAGTAACATCAGTAAATTAAAAGGTATATAACAAAATATAAGTTTAATTCATGAGAATTGATAATTTGTATTATTTGGACTGCTGTTCTCATCTTGAGTTTTATTCTGATAATATTTCGGCCGTATAACCTTCAGGTCTATCTTGCTGAACTTGGAAATCTTTGTGTTGAACTCGGGGATCTCTATAAAATTTCAAACAGAACTCTTTATTTAATCCACTGGAATAGTATGCTCTCATTTCGTCGGTGATCTGTAGTAATAAGTCAGAAGATTGCTCCCGTGAAAATAAGAGTAGGTTTAAAGATCCCAAAATTTACATTAGAATTATCCGCAGAGACCCATGATATAAGGAGTAAATTACTAAGTAAAATTCAGTTTTAAGTGCCACTCTACTGCAGGCGATTCTAAGAATACAACTTAAGATCAGTAATTATAAATAACTAACACGAAGACCTGACGTTGCCCGGGATTGAATGATGATCAACGAAATCCGTGAAATCGCCCGAGATGAAGCTTCACATGCCTTCATGCAGTAACTTAGTCACAAAATATGTTATTCTACATTGCAATCTAGAGAACCTACTATTTCTCTTAGAAAATATTTTATATAAACTTCTTTCCAGTAAATGAAAAAAAACCAAAAAAAACATTAAGATATTTATGTGTGGGCTTTGAACTTACAGACCGCATCATGCAAAAAAGAAAAAGAAAAAAAAAACACAAGTTTTCAAATCTTAGAAAATTCTTTGCAGTTAATGAAAAAAAAATTTAGAAATTTGCGTGTGGAGTTTGAACCTACAGACCACATCATGCAAAAAAAGCAAACAAACACTCTATCAACTTACCCACAGTAGAATTTTCACGGCCCCTTGTTCTATTATTGATGCTATGCAATGACATGAAGAAAATGGCCTTACCGATGATAAATTAAAATAATTGTTTCGATTATCGGTAATTATCGGGTGTATTCTGAGACAAAACTTAACTAAGATCACTCCCAGACTTATACACCAAAGTTCTGTAAATTTTAAAGAAAATCTGTTTAGCCATTTCAAAGTCTATAAGGAACAAACTCACACACAGACAAAGTTGCAGGAGTATAATTGTAGAGATACAAGCTAGTTGTAGTAATTGTATTTATGAGTGTTTTGATAGTGCAGCTGGTGTGGTACTTATCCCAGTTGGATTCCCGGAAGTGAATGAAGGGAACTTAGTTACTTCTTACATAAAAAAGGAACAGACGCAAAGGTACCATTTCAAAGGCACGCAGTATTTGGCCTTCTTTACTAACTAGAACAATTAACCCCATCCAGCCACTTCTCTTTCTCTATCTGGATACACAACTAGTCTAGGCTGCTCTTATTCTGACTAGTTTGATAGCTTGTCTGGTTGCTGTTGCAGCATTTGTATAATATCTAGATAACTGTAATGCTGTGTTGTTCATGAGAAAGGGACACTTTACATTTGTCTCCCATTGGCTTTCCCGAGGCTACTACCCCATAGATAAAAACTTGGCTAGTATTTTTCTGGCATCCTACAAACACCCACTTTGTCTAACTGAATCTATCTAAAAATATTAAATTTAAATGTAATGTGAATAAGTATCTTGTTGCAAAATTCCCAACTTAAGATGCTGCCAATTGCAGTAACCTGTTATATCTCTATGGCAAAATACTTTGTTTGGAGTGAATATAGTTAAAAAAAAAACAAAAAAACCAAGCAAAAGAAAAAAATTATTAATTTAAATTAATGCTAAGTGTAGTAATAATGACTATTCAGCTAATATGATGCTTAAATCATATGTGAAGGGTTGATTTGGTAATGAAATAAGTAAACTAACAGGTGCGGCGTGTCCGTTTAGTCAATTTGAAGCTTATATAATATGCGCTATGTTTAAATGTCATTCTGATTGTCCACTGCAGCAGTATTAAATTCCCAGATGGCGCAAGAATGGTTTTATTCAGATTGAAATCTGAGTAACTATAAATTCTATAAAAATATCGATTGTACATAAATGACGTAGTAAGCAAAAAAAAATATAAAAACTGTAAAAAAAAGCAAAAAAAAAACAAAAAAACGAGCAATAAAGAAAATACTTTTGCTTACCAATAATAAGCAATGTGTAACTACTAATTAACAACCCCAGATTGTTGTTGTTGCAATAGCATTGACCTTAGTCGGGTTAAGGTGAGGCTTTCTCTGGCCTGCACTACACCTCGAATCATGTTAACCTCAAAGCTCAATCAAATTCTTGTTAATGGTTGTTGTCCAGTAACTCACTTGATTTGCTTGTGCTACGCTGTCAGATTCCTAAAATCAACAAAGTGCTTTAAAAAAAAATAAAAAATGGCAGATCATCTAAATTATTGCAAAAGACATCTTGATTTATTTTTAGTACTTTCTTATAAAGCGAAAATAAAAAAAAATAATTATATATTACTATTTTTATTTATGTAAACATGTACGAATGCAACATTGCCATAACAATGTTTCGATTGATAGCCATGAAAATTAGTCTTCTATGGCAAAGAAAATTGGTGTATCCTTCAGTTGCTCATATTAAAAAAAGCATATATCATGTAGACAAAACACATGTAAAACAGCAAAGAAAAAAGTATGTATTTACCAAAATTAATAGAAGAAAATAAACAAATTATGACTGTAGACTTTGGTAACTTACTCGTATGTATATATATACATATATATATATATATATATATATTTATTATATTTATTCCAAGTTAAAAGTATCCAAAAGTAAAAACCATTGAATTTCAGTGAGGTTGTTAATAGTGCTCATTAAAAAAGAGCAAGATATTTTATTCAATTTAGATAGACAAAATTACCATAAGTTGCTACAATAAATTTACTGTTTCAGTCTTAAGACATTGTCATGTGACAAGAGACCTCTCAATGCAAAGCAGAGCATACATAATGGTTAAAGGAAAAAAGTAATTTTTTTTTTCACTATTTATGTATGATCTGCTTTGCATTGAGCTCTCACACTATGGATTTTCTACAGAAACTGCTCTATTCTTTATTCTTTTGGATTAACGCACACACATAGATACACACACACACACACATTACTCAAGTTTTAATTTACTTGATTATTTTTTCTATGTTTGTTTCCTATGGTTTAATTTCAGAACAAGCAGTTGAAGGCACCAATGATGTATGGTTCATAAATTATTATTCTCCACATTGTTCACATTGTCATATATTAGCGCCAACAGTAAGTAAGTCTGTCGTTTTCATTTTTTCTTTCTTTCCACTGTTGTTTCTGTGGATAATTTTAGCATTTTATTTCCAAAAAAGTGATCAATAACAAGGATTTAAAAGTGAATCCTTGAAATCTTATACTAGCAGTACCTGTGTACTGGCATTGCCTGATGGAAGTATGACATAATACCAGAACAGATTCAAAGTGGTAAGCAATTATCCTGATATAAAAAAAAAAAAAAAAATGGGCCAAAAAGTTGAATAAAAATTAGAAAAGGCTCGAATAAGAATATATATATATATATATCTATAAAAGTGAAAATGTCTCTGTGTGTGTCTGTGTACAGTTCCCTACCAAATAACTCTGTCAATTTTCACTCAAGAGACTCGAGATTTGACATAAGAAGTATTGAGATTTGGGAAAATCTTTTTAATCGCTTCTCAGCCAGAAATTTGGCTGTCAAGAGGGCAAAGTTCAACGATTTGACCTTTGAAAACTCTACCAAACTCCTCTGCCAATTTTGGGTCTAGACACTTGAAATTTTAAATGTAGGTTACTTGGACATGGATCAAACTTTTTAATTTGATTTGAGGCCCCAAAAATAAATGTTAAGGGGTCAAAATTGGGGTCAAAGTTAAAATAAATTTGACCTCTGTGGTCTCTATCAAATTACTCAGCTAGTTTCTGGTCTAATCTTTTGGAATTTTACATAAAGAGTATTCAGAGATAGAGCAAGCTTTTTAATCGGTTTAGATTTCAAGGGGTCAAAGTTCAAAAGATTTTACCTTTGCAGTGTCTAGCAAATTACTCGGCCAATTTTGGGTGTAAACATTTGAAATTTGTACATAATGGATATTCAGACATGTGGCAAGCATTTTAATCAGTTTTGGGGCAAAAATTTCACTGCCAAAAGGTCAAAGTTGAAAGTTGACCTTTGCAGATTCTACCAAATTCCTCTGCCAATTTTGGGTCTAAAGACTTAAAATTTTAATTGTAGGTAACTTGGACATGGGTAAAAATTTATATTTTGATTTTAGACCAAAATAATAAATGTTAAGGGGTCAAAATTGGGGTCAAAGTTAAAAAAAAAATTTAACTGTGCAGTCTCTACAAAATTACTCAGACAAATTTTGGTCTAAATATTTGAAATCTTACATAAAGTGTATTTCCATGTAGGGCAAGTTATGAACAGTACATAGGGCAAAGCGAGGCTGAACTGCTTGTTGTTTGATAAAATCAAAGTTAAATAGACTCTGCTAAGTTTTTATTTTACAGAATAAAAACTTAGCAGAGTCTATTTAATTTAGTTTTATAAAAATTAACAAATTTGAAGATAAATCCTTCTAGGCTGAGTAAAATGTTGTTACAATGTGCTCCTTATGGAAATCGATAATGTAGAAAAGTAATTATTAATGAAAACGGTTTTCGAAGACAATTACGAAAACTCGAGTTTTGCTAAGAGTTTCAAAGATATTTTGAAAGAAGTCAAACCAAAGAGAAAATCTTGTAAATGATGTTACAATGTGCTTGTTATGGAAAATGCTTAGATATAAAAGTAATTATTACTGAAAACAATTCTCAAAGACAATGATTGAAAATCGAGTTATGCTAAGTGTCTATGAGTTTGGGTTTAATGTCTAGCCTCAGTGTTTCTTTGCTATGGTGCCATTTTGTAAATGGGAATAACTGTTCCAATTTTATCATATATAGAAATTAAAAAAAAATGTCTATTACTAGTGAAGATTTGGTAACTGCATGCCTGAAACTAAAACTATACTATTCTAAATGTACTATGATGCTATCTTTCAAGGTTCTTTTCATAGGTGGGGATAGTGTAGTATCTATTCTGTTGTCATGAGACCATTCTTACAGGTATTACCTCTTCCTTTGGGGGTGGATATATTCATTTGTTATTATACTATCCTTCCAAAATATGTCCGAAGAGATCATGTGTTTATTCTGTTATATTAATTCTTTCTTACTTATTTCAGTGGCGAGAGATGGCCCGAGAACTAGATGGCGTTGTGCGTATTGGTGCTGTAAATTGTCAAGACGACTGGCAAATCTGTCAGATGCAGGGAATCCGTTCTTACCCTTCTCTTCTCATATATCCGTCCGTAAGTTTTTGGCCTGTTGTTTTTCTTGTTCAACGTTACGGTCGATGTAACCTCCAACCTTCTTCAGGTACATCGGTAGTCTGAAGAATCCAAATAATACGAATACCCAGTCCTTGTCTCAAAAATGCAAAAATATAATGTTTATTCATTTACTAGGATATGTTATGGCTTTTTCATATGGAAACTTCAGTTCTTTTTTATGCCACCAAAATGAAGTTCATGTCGATGAAACAAGAAAGTAATGCACCAATCATAAAATATGTACAGGTACTTGTGCATCTATGTTACTGCGCTGAAATAATGTTATTTAGAAAGCCATTCTTAACATGTGGAGGGGGAGGGTGTTTTGTAATTATTCTGTCCTTTCACCTAACAATTTAATAAGCTAAAATATTGTAAAAATTGAATTTAACTTGAAAATACTGTTGAAAAATAGTGTGGTAACATAGATTCACGAACACTTCTGTACACCTAAAGTTTGTGATGATTTTAGTTCATGGCTAGACACTGCGATGTCACCCTCAATTAAATGGGATAGCGGAAAGAATGGTGTAGACTGTAAAACTGACAAGTATAAATATGTTTTATTAATGCTGTTTTAAGTTATCACAATATACCAAAACTAATCTAAAAACTAATGAAAAAGCAAAGTAGAATTCTGCTAATGATGTCCTAATCCACAAGTTAAAAAATGTGGATGCTTATTCAGATTGCACCTACCTGTCATGAAAAATCAGAAAAGTTGTCATGAAAAATCAGAAAAGTTGATCAGTTATTTATTTATTTTTTTCATTATTTATAAATAATAATTTTGCGTTTTTTTTTTTTTTTTTTTTTTTTTTTTTTTTTTTTTTTTTTTTTAGACGAGGCCATGTTTTACTAGAGAACATAATAAGGATAGGTAATCAGTGTATTAGAGTTGTCTGCCCTTGTCCTGGAGGTTTTCTTTTTCTTTCTTTTTTTCACTCTCACTGAATCAGAGTAAAATTTGATTTTCTTGAATAAAAATAAAACTACTTCATCAAATTATGTAATTTTTTGAATTTTTCATCTATGTCCCATGATAGGTACAGACATTTCTGTAAGTGCTTAAATTTTAAATGCCATTAATCTGAATAAGCACCAAAATGTGTTACCAAAAACCAAAGATTAAAATCCAGAAAGACAAAATTATTATGCACAAAGGGATACAGCGTGTTAGTCCATGCAGGTCAAATAAGACCCCGCAACGAATATGGAGAGCAAAATGATAAAAGAAATCTCTACGATTCCGGTTCATACTGAATTATTTGAACATTCTCTTGAGAACGAAATGTTAGAATAAAAATGAAGATCAAATAATGCAAGAAGATGACTACAGCATTGAGAGATTTTGATCTCCGAGAGAAAAAGGAGGAGAGAAAAGTAACGCAGATAATGAAGCAATTAGAAATACAAGACATACCAGGGGTGTAAAACCTTTACGTTTTAGAGAGCTATTCAGTATTCCTAATTAGCATAAAAGTAAAAACAAAAAAAAGAAACAAAACAAAAAAGACTTAATAAATAATGCTCTCTATCTAACCTTACATTCTACAACATTAACCTTTCTCTTTATTTCAGACTGTGAAAGAGAGAGCAGTTGTGCTTTGAGAGAGCTGCTCCCTCCTATCATGAGAGACTAGTGGCAATACCCGGCATTATCCCGGGCAAAAGTGTAACATAACTTCTATCCCTCTCTCTTTTCCACTCTCTTGTTTTCCTACACTCCCTGCCGCCTTTTTTGCTCAGTGTATACTTTTCTCACATAACTCTAGTCAGAAACTGAAAAGTCTTTTACCTTTCTTTACATTGATATTGTTTTTTTTTTTTTTAAGTTTAATTGTAGATATTATATATCTGGTGTTATGTCAGTTTAAAAAAACAAAAACAAATACCAACTTTGTGGGTGTTTGTATGTTTCAAATTTTAGCTGGACACATAAACAGGCATTTACCTTTCATATAATATATGGATGAGGATATCCTGTATATACATATACCAGAAAAGATAAACCAATTGAAGACATTGTGCAGCCACAAATGATTGTATGCCGTCTTAAATAACTTTCATGACTGCTCTTATTAAAAAGATGAGAAAAAAAGGCAGCAAATTATTTCTGAGAGTCATTTACACAATAAAACTTAAAGCTATGTGATAAGCCACTCTCTGAATAATCTATTTGGATTAAAAATGTGCTACTGCGACAGTGTCGTTGGATGTAACAATGATGTTGATGGAAAGAAAGATCGTTGTTAGAAAAGGTGATTATGATATCAATATAATAAACCCACCCACTTATTTGTTGACATTCATAAAGAAGAAATCTGTTTTGTCATGATAATTTCTGTTGACATAAACGTTCATTAAAAAAGAACACTAGCTGAAAACCAATACTGACAAAATTGGTATTGTTAGAAAGATCGGTCTCTCGAACAACAAATATCCAAAAATTGGCCCAAAACATTAATTCTTTAACTGTCAACTGGGCTGTTTTTTGCAAGGAGGGGTCAGTTTTTGCGTCAATATTTTTGCAAGTCATTCATGCCTGTCGATTTCAACGTACGTTTAAAAGACGTTATTTCGAAGGCCTGTGACGTCATAAGTGCGCCGTGGGTGAGATGGCTAACACCTTTGCTTTTTTTACCTCCATTTCCTCTTTCGCATTACAAGTTCAAGCCTGGCTACTGTGGCTATTTTTTATTTATTTATTTTTTTGCGCTCGCATGGGCACTCTCTGCTATTTTGATTGAAACATTTTTTTAGGGAGGGGTTGCTTAATAGTTTTATTATACCACCTCTTTCCACCCAGGTAACGCTGGGTAGCTATGCTAGTTATAATAGAAAAAGAACCCAACTTTTAATAATTTAAATCCTCTTTATCGTCATATTTGGTTTTATGTCCATTTTACCTGCTGACACATTTTAAATGACTTTTTGTAATTGACTTCCAAGCCAACCTATCTCTAGCCATGTCTTTACTTATCCTTATTCCATCTTTATCATTTCCTCCAGTATTTTCCTTGGTCTTCCCCTGTGTGTTGACTCTGCTACTTATAATAACAATGAATAAAACAGAAAAGAAAAAGTTCTTTTGATTAACACTGGAACCATAAAAATTAAGGAATACGAGGGTTGTTTAAAAAGTAATGCTTCTTATTTCTTTATTCCGTCCGAGTGGATCAGAGGGGATTGCAAATTGCATTTTTATGATGACTGAACTTATGCATTCATGATCAGAAAGTTTCATCTCTCTGTTGCAGACATTGACAGTGTGAGACTCTTAAGAAAACAACTGTCATAGACATGTGTCAGAGATGCATCATTGAATTCCTGGCAAAAGTGTATTGAGAATGGTGGTGACTATGTAGAAAAATAAATTCTGGAGCACAAAAGGTTGCTCGTTTTAATAGTACCACTCCCATCTTCGTACCTCTTTAACTTTAAGAATAGGAGGCTTTATGTTTGGTATTACCCTTGTATGGAGTTCCAAATTACTCATTACTTTCAACTTTTAAGAATTTGTTTCTGGATGATGTTGTTATTTAAAAATATTTTAATGTCTTTTTTTTTTGTCCATAAAATAATAAAGATATTTTAATTTAAAAACTGTTTTTGTACATTAATTTTTATTTTATTTTTTTTTTTTTTTATCAGCGAAAAAAATATTATGGAGATAGAAGTACAAAAGCAATGGTAGACTTTGCCTTATCGCACATCAAGGTGACAGTGCTGAAATTATCACCTTCAAATATTAAACAAACGTCTGCAAAAGATTCTTCAGCACCTTGGTTAATCAGTGTGTGTCACACTGATGGAGGTAAAAATCAGAAAAATCTAATTTCTTTGGAATGGCATGGAGAGGGATTTTAAAATTTCAATCTATCTTTTTTTTTTAATTCTAAATCTTTTTTTTTTTTTTTTTATAAATTTCAACATTTTTTTTTTATAAATTTCAACATTTTTTTCTTTTTTTATAAATTTCAACATTTGTTTCTTTTTTTATAAATTTCAACATTTGTTTCTTTTTTTATAAATTTCAACATTTTTTTCTTTTTTTTATAAATTTCAACATTTTTTTCTTTTTTTATAAATTTCAACATTTTTTTCTTTTTTTTATAAATTTCAACATTTTTTTCTTTTTTTATAAATTTCAACATTTTTTTCTTTTTTTATAAATTTCAACATTTTTTTCTTTTTTTATAAATTTCAACATTTTTTTCTTTTTTTATAAATTTCAACATTTTTTTCTTTTTTTATAAATTTCAACATTTTTTTCTTTTTTCATAAATTTCAACATTTTTTTCTTTTTTCATAAATTTCAACATTTTTTTCTTTTTTCATAAATTTCAACATTTTTTTCTTTTTTCATAAATTTCAACATTTTTTTCTTTTTTCATAAATTTCAACATTTTTTTCTTTTTTCATAAATTTCAACATTTTTTTTTTTTTTCATAAATTTCAACATTTTTTTTTTTTTCATAAATTTCAACATTTTTTTCTTTTTTCATAAATTTCAACATTTTTTTCTTTTTTCATAAATTTCAACATTTTTTTCTTTTTTCATAAATTTCAACATTTTTTTCTTTTTTCATAAATTTCAACATTTTTTTCTTTTTTCATAAATTTCAACATTTTTTTCTTTTTTCATAAATTTCAACATTTTTTTCTTTTTTCATAAATTTCAACATTTAAAAAAAAATTAACGCTTAATTTTAACTTCAATGTTTCATTGGTTCTGTTACATTTTCTTAACTACAGTTTTTGTTTACATTTTATTTTTTAAACCTGCAATATTTTAAAAATTAAATTTGAAATTTTTACTATTTTAAAATAGATTGTATGTCATCCACCAGTGAAATGAAACTGGCAGCTATGTTGGTGAGTTAAAAATATTTTAACAATTTTTTTTTTTTTTTTTTTTTTTTTTTTATTAAAAAAAGATGAATTTTATCTTGTTAGTTTTTATGTCTTGTACTTTGGATGGTTCATACTTTTTTTGATAAGCGAACATTTTGTGTGTTAATTTCTGAAAAAAACAAACTGCCGTATTACTTTTAGAATACCGCACCCCACTCCAAAACAAAAAAATGAATTAATAGAAATACAAATGGTAGAAATGAAGGAAGGTGAGTAAAATTAGAATGTGAAACTAAATTACATTAAAAAAAAAAAAAAATAATGGCAAACCAGTTATTGTTTTTCTTCGTACCAGAAACTATTGAGGAAAGGAATGAACAAACGTATAAATAAATTTATTTAAGAATATACATAAAATATTCTTAAGAAAAGATAAATAACTAATAGAAAACAGGATGATATACTAAGCAAATATTTTGCTTATGACTTTCCATTTTGTGTTACAAATAACTATTAATGCCACGTAACGTTACATCTCTGTAAACAGAAATGATGATTGCTGAGATGTAATTTGGCTCTGTTTTAATGATAATTAACTTAAGAATATATTAATCCTCAAAGGGTAAATATATCAATTTTGTTAAATGCAATAAGATTGTCAGCTTCTTGGATTATCTTTCAATTAATGAACAACATGATCTGAAGAAATGAATGCCATTCGCCATGATCATCAGGTAAGTTGAAAGTTCAAAAGAGACGAAAGACTTATTTAAAACTTTTCACTTAATTATTTACTCTTCACTTAATTATTTACTCTTCAATGCATCTTCTCAACCCATTTGCAAACTTTTGTCAGAAACAGTGGTGGATGCCATTTTGGTGTATACTTGACTAAATATTATGGACTTCCATTCTCAAGAATTTTAGCAGAAAGAAGCTCAAATGTTGGAACCTTTTGTGAACTCGTGTTGGAAATGTTTTCCAGATTTATCTGAGCAAATATGTTTTAACTAGTATTTTAAACTAGCAAATGTACTTGCCAATATTTAACAGTTACTGTTGGGTTCACTGATTTGAAATTGTATCAATTGTTTGTAGAACATTTGCAAATCTATATGATAATACGCTAAGGCGTTTTATGTTTGTGTATACGTTACCACCCTTCACACACATTTAAAAAAAAATGATATCGTCCAATCAGTAAAGCTGGTCATTAAGGATTAATTTGAAGTTACAAAGGTAAACAATCTGGACTTTACTCTTTTCAAAGAATTGTTCCAAAATCCTGTTATATCACCCTGTCAACTAAAACCCACATAATTTTAAATAAATCTGTGTTAAAAAGTGACATTCATTTTAGTTTTTAAGAATATTTAGCTGACAACTATTCTAAGACAAAATATTTGTTTTAAAAATAAATTGCTAGAATTTTAAATAAATGTAAAAGACCTATTCATTTTGTTTATTTATATAAAGACAATTATTTTTACAGAAAAATAAAGTTATTAAAAAATATTTTTTTAACAGTACTGACTCTGACACTTATTTTAAATGAATATTATCATTAACAGTAAATTATACAGATGTAGAAATCACCATGGGATTTCCACAGGTCCTACTCGTCAGTCTATATTTAGATATTAAAAGTATTCGTCTGGCGTTGCTTATGTAGAGATATATTCCTGGTTAAAATGATTAAAAAAATTTTTTTTTTATGAAAAGATAATTTTCAACTATAGTCATATTCACAATTTTTGCATTGGAAGTTCAAAATAACATTTTTAATATGAGATCAAATAAAAAAAAACTTACTGTAATATTGTTACAAAAAAAAATATGTTGCATAAAGATGGCTATAAAATGACTGGATTTAGTGGATTGAAACAAATTTGAATTAAAAAAAAAAATAATAAAAATACCAATAATAATTTAAATGCAGAAAGCTGTTTTTAAATTCAATTTTTCACCGAGATATTTTTTTGCTTAATTTTATTCTTGTTTTATAAAATAAAGAAAATCTATCTAATATTTCATGGACCTTACCGATAAGTGACACTAGTGATCACAGATAATTTCTGTTGTGTATTTAGATTATTTGAAATGTTAACTCTTCTTAAAACATATTTGAATGTTAACCATTTTATTTTCTATTGTACAAACATTGATATATATATATATATATATATATATATATATATATATATATATGTATATAAGTGATAGGACTATTCCAATACAAATATTAAGATGACATATAGCTATATAATATTGCATTGTAATTTGGCTTTCAACCATATTTCATATGTATTATATATAGAGAGAGAGAAAGAGAGAGATTAAGAACTAATCACAACTTTTATCAGAATAATTGCATTGAGCATAAAATAATCCAAAGGGACATAAAATAACCAATGATTTTTTAGTGTTTGTTTTTGCTTACAAAAAATAATTTTTTTTTTTTTTTTTTTTTTTTTAGGAAGGTTTGGTAAGTGTTGGAAGCATTAACTGTGACAAATATTCTTCACTTTGTGCATCATTGGATGTCACAGATGGAGTCTATTTTTATAATGATGGAGGAGTCAAGAAAGGTGAAAAAACGGTAAGTAACTCCTCAGAATGTTGATGAATACACAAGTATAAAATATTTACTTTGTTAGTAAAAAGTATTTTGCTTTTTAAGTTTTAACATTCTGAAACCTCATTTTCTGTTTGACTACATTACAAATCTATGTAAATAGAACAGTAAATGTATGTGTGTGTGTGTGTCTGTGTGGAAATATTTAACCAATAAACTCTTAAACTACTGGTCACATAACACTGAAATTAACAGGAAATAGTAACCATACACTAAGGATGGATTATAACAAATAAAATCTTTGCTTGGATGGATGAATAATATGTACAGAAATATGCTGGCAAGTTGAAATGCAAAATTTTCATTTCAACTTGCCGAGATTTGTGTTATTTTTGCACATATTCAAATTTATTCATAGCTTGAAGTGGTTTAATTTTAAGGTTTTTTTTTTTATCTGTTTATAGCTCAAATGGTAGGGAACATAGCTGGAGTATTAAATGTTTTGGTTTCAATTCTAGCTGATGGCACCCAAGTCAGTTTTTAAATCTTTTGAAATCTGTGCTATATATTAGGTACAAGATAATATTCAATAGAGAATTGGCTCTGAATTAATAAATATGAAATGTATATAAATTAAAATATATTTAAGCATATTTTACGATCAGGTCCCCACCCCCACCAGTATTTGACTAAATGAAGAAATGTCTGTCCTTGTTTACTTGTCTCCCCAGGAGGACAGATCCAACAACAGTTTTTTATGTGGAGGGGAAAAAACATTTCCCTAAAGGAAACCTTCTGGATTCAGGAAAAAATAAAAATTGCCCTGATCTAGAAGGATTTTGAGACTGAAAAGATGAAGTGTAGTGTCAGAACACTTTTCTCCTAATTAAAAGGCAAACTGCTCTGAAACTTAGGAACGAGCTTTAAGTTGTGTAGAGATTTTTCTAAGATTATATTTATCTTTTTGTCTAAGAAAAGGAGTTCCCAGTGAGGCATTAATCTTGTCCAAACTTAAATTCTATTAAACCTTCATTGTTTTGAAAATCTCCATGTTAAATTTGAAAATTTTTATTACTATAAAATTTATTTCATTTCATTAAAATTAGATGAATCTGATTTTATTTTTCTATTTAAAAGTTAAGGAAAAGAAAATGACTAGTTTGTTATAAAGAGTAGTCCCTATTGTTTCCTAACAGTAAAGATTAATTTTTCAATGTGAGAGCCCCCCCCCCCAAATAAATAAATAAATGGCTCTTTGGATTAGGACCAAAATAAAAATTGCATGAGGTTAAGACTTCTCATCCCTTGACCATAGACAGAACAGATACAAACTTTCTAACTTGAAACCAAGATAGTCTGCTACAGGAGATTATAGATGAGGTTAACAGCATGCATCTACTAGCATTGATACTGCTTTTTTTTTTCCTTCTGTCTCTCATCTGTGATTGTATCTATTTTATATGTGGTATTTTATTTTTTTAAGCATCATTTGTTTGTGTCTCTTTCTGCTAGTACGTATATTTGTGTCTTACACTCTCTCCCTGACCTAAAACTATATCCGATGGTGAAGCCCCACCTTGCGGGCCTTAGAGAGTGTGGAGCCACCCTTTAATTGCCATTGCTCCCAGGTCCACTCTGACCTGGAGTGGTAGTACCTATTAGGGTCCCAACTATGGGTTAAATAGAATCTGACTTAAAAAAACAAATATACTCGTTCCTGAAAATAACTAGATTCGGCATTAAAAAACAAACTGAAAAAGGTTGATATGCCGTAAAACAAAAACAACCAACCAACTACACTCTCTCCTACTGTCGTCTACATGCTTCTCCTCCATTTCTATGTATGCGCACACATTTTCCCCCCACCTTCTCTTTTTGTCTTATCCCTTTAGCCTCTGTCTCTCACTTCACATAAAACATAACTTTCCGGATGACCAAATAATATAAAGTTATTTTTTTTTTTTATTTTTTTTTTTTCAGCATATAAACAGTTTGATTCCACAAGAAATTGCTTTTGAAGTTCTTGGAATGTTGCCTGATGTCACTTTGTTAGATGAGAAACAGTTTGATGTGAGTTTTTGTTTGTGTCATATTTTACAGCATTGAACAAACCTCGACTATAAAGCTGCATATATAAATGTAGTATAGACTTTAACAAAGTTGATAATATATTTATGATTAGGGCTAGGACAACAGCATATTCTTTTCATTGTTTTGACTCTCGAATATGTATCCATTGATATCTTATATGCTTTTATAGTGCGATGTTGTCTCGGTTGATTGACTGTGTCTTACTGTGTCGGATATATGCTTGAGGGTTTTGACTAGTAATGAAAAGAATACAGCCGTATTTAAGATGTCTGTCCACGGATGCAATTGAATACAAAGCCCTATATCAAGATAAAACAACTTATTTTAAATAAAATTTAAACAGCATTCCAGTGATGATATTAATTTTGTATTAGGGCTTCTTTTTTTCTTTTTTTTTTTTCTACAATATCACTAGGGATAGGAGGAGGTTTTTGCCAGACATCAAGAATTAGCAAAAGCTATGTTTTACTTTCATTTAAGATAATTTCTCCTGTCCATAGCAATTTATGTTCAGATGTAACTTTTTCAATTATGTGAAACAATCTTATACAGTAAAAAGAATGATGAAATGATACTTATATAATTCAATTAAACTTAAGAAAAACACATTTTTTTAAATAAAGAGGGGGAAAGACCAGCATGTAAAAGCTACATATTTGTACCATATTGAGAAAGAAAAAGAAACTGAAAAACTTAAAAGTATTTATAGAATTTAAATTTCAAAATTTGGAAAAATTATCCCGATAATTTTATTGCAAAACCGACTTTTTTTTAATCTATTCCTTCATTGAATTAGCTTAACAAGAAATGAAGTATGAATAGGATTTTGATAGGCAAAAATGAAATTAAAGACTCTCAGGCAATGTCAATATAACTTGAAAATTATAGAAATTTAAAAGTAAATACGAATAAAAAATTATTATTGAAGGTTCATTGCTGGGCAATGACAGATAAGCATACCAGTTTTGAATTGTAAAAAACATGCCCTTCTCCTCCAGTATATCAGATGTAGAATATAACCAGGATATTATCTGCTCTACTAATTCCGGAGATACTTCTCCATGCACTTCTGAAATTGGAGCTGGCTCATCTCTGTTCCTTTACTTAATTCTTGAAATGGAGCCATTCACGCTTGTCACAAAAAAAATGCTACTAGTTTTCTTGCTTTATTTGTATCTCCAATAATTTAAAAAATCCGACAAATTTTCGACAGTAATTTCACATACTTATTGATTAAAATAAAAATGATCAGAATAAGTGGTTATCCTCCCACACACACTCCCATTTTTTGTTTTTAAATTTAAATCTCTCATTGCAGAAAAGTTTCAAAACAAATATAGTTACTCTTTATTTAAATCAAAAACAAAAATAAATGAAGCTTCTTTCTTACACTGCCGCCTCTGCTCAGTAAAGACCTGTCAATATAATAACCTCATCATTTATGTTATGTTATGTAGAGTATTTTGAAATATATTTGATTATTAACAAAAGAATTATATCTGACTAGCCCGGGTGTGTTGAGGTGCATGTAAGGGAGTTGGTTGAGCAACCAAAGCTAAAAAAAAAATGAATTAAAAAATTAAAACAACTCAAAATAGTAGCAAGTACCTGTGTGAGTGCAAAAAAAAAAATAAAAATAGGAGTAGTAGACAGACTCGAACCTGTAACGCACAAGAGAAAAAGGTGAAAAAAGCAAAGTTGTGATGTCACGCGCATTTGAAATAACCTGTTTTATGCACTGTCATTCATGCGAGGCTTGAATGACTTGCAAAAATGTCAACAAAAAAACTTACCCCTACTTGTAAAAAACGACCCAGTTGACGGTGGAAGAAAGAAGGTTTTTGGCCAATTTTTGGATATTATTTGTCTGAGAGACTGAACTTTCAAACGCTATCAATTTTGTCAGTGTTGGTCACAAGTGTCAAAAGTTTTAGCGAGACCTACAAGCATACATACACATAAACAGATTTATATAATAGAATAGCGGGGATACCCAGCGTTGCCTGGGTGTGAAGAGGTGGCATAGTAAGGAGTCAATACAAGCGGAAAAAAAATAGTCGCATCCTGAGTGGAGAGAGGTGTGATAAAAAGCAAACGGTAAAATAATTCAGTTTTTGTTTTAAAAGGAAAAATATCCCATTACGTAAGCCTCAAAATAAAAAATAGGCAGGCAGACTCGAACCTGTAACTCAAAGGAGGAAAAGGTGAAAAAAAGCAAACTGCTTAACCCCTGTGGCCACCATGACATACGGCTTCGCTGTCGTTCAAATAAAGGCTAGTCATTGTAAGTGCATATGATGACTTTGCAAAAATGTCGACGAAAAAGTGACCCCCTCCTTGTACAAAATTGTCCAGTTGAGGGTGGAGGAATTAATGTTTTTGGCCAATTTTTCAATATTTATCGTCCAAAGGATCGAGGTTTAAAATGATACCAATCTTGTGAGGATCCGTCGCGTGTGTGGAAAGTTTTTGTGAGACATACAAACACACTCTCACATTTTGCCTTTCATATATTAGATTAAAGAATATCATTATTTCCAGTGCATTTTAGCAAATATTTGTTTTGTTGTCTATATTTAGATATTAATCCACTAAATTTTATTTTTCATTATCTGTACCTACCCAGACATTAATTGAAACTATCTATAAATATATATATAAATTTGTATTCCTGTCTGTTTGTCTATTTGTTCATAAGTTGATTAATATATACAAAAATTCATTACTTTATCATATTATTCATTCCTATATATACTATGATTATTGCAAAATATAAGATTAAAGAAGTGATGTCATTTGCATATTACATTAAGGAAAATCGACTTTATTAAATAGCGGTGTATTAGTTATTGTTTATAGTGAGAGAATTATTTTAAGAGTTCTATTTAAGTTTATTATTTAAATTTGATTTATATTGATAACATTTAATTAAATTTATTTTTACCGACACCGATTTCTTTTTATGAATTGGTTTGTAGTTATTTCCCTTGGGCACGAACGTTGTTCTTTTTGCTTTTGTTTTTCTTTTTCGGCAGATATTAAAACAAAAAACTTTCAAGCATTATTTTTGGAATTAGTTTAAATAAAATAATTTCCATGATTTCGCAATTAATGTTGTGGTCCAGTGAATGTTTATTTTAAAGTAAACAAACAATTCAATTCAACTACGATTCTTTATTTAAAACAAAGACAAAAAAACTTTCATTTACGTTTTTTTACCAGTTTTTTTTTTTTTGTTCACATTTTTTTTGACATCGTAATTATGTTTTTTTTTTCTTTTAATAATGCAATAAGTCATAACTCATCATTTTTATAACATAAACATTCGGTTAACACAAATTCTACTTTGGTATTTTTGAAACTGAATTATTTACAGTTTGTTTTCGTTGCAACAGACCGTAAAAACAAATCTTTCTAGACTGAGGTAGCATAAAAGAAATTCGCTTAAACTGGAATATAGTCATAAGAAGGTGCTCAATATCCGGAGAATAGATTTTCTTCGTATCTCTTCTGCCGAAATATCTGGTGGAGAGTTTGTTACGTACTTCTTTTTTCGGGGGAGGGGGGGTGTTACATTTTCGTGTTTTCATTCATCCTTTTCTTTTTGAAATTTTTGTTGGGGTAACGATAGAGTTGACATATAATAATGAAAAACTGCTCAATATTCTTAGTATAGCAGGTGTGGCGAAACCGAACTTCATGTCGACCCTGGCAATGCTGGGTATCCATGGTAGTATTATATAAAAATATGAATTGTTCTCTTCGATTTTTATTTTTTTAATCATAAAAAAATTTTTACATTTTATTAGTTGACTGTGTTGGATTATAATGTCAATACCATGAAACAATAGTAACAACAACAAAAAAAAAAAATAGGCTAATCAGAATCAAAGTTTGATATATCAGCTTAAATGCTATTTATATCCAACTTTTAAAATCTTAAAATTTATGTTAGGTAAGTAAAATATATATAAAAAAAGGACATCAGAAAAATCCCCCAAAAGTTCCTTTGCTAAGAAAAAAAGGGTGTAAAATCCTTTTAGTAGAGAGGGGTTTAATTAGTTAAAGTTTCTGCTGGATGTAGTGTTAATTCTGGATGGTCTTTAGGTAGCCATTAAAAGATGTATTGTGGTCAATTGTAACAAACAATTTTTTTTTGTTCTGTATGCAGTTGTAAATTTTGCAAATGAGGTCAATATTTAGGGTGGAGTATAAGGAAGTATTAAAGCTTCCATCCCAGCTTAGGAGCATTCAACCATAAAATCCCGTTTCAATTCTCACAATGAGTGTTGGTATCAGTTGAACAAAATAATAGTTATTTCTCTTGGACTGATGAAAAGATTGTGATTGCTTTTGAGAAGAGTATGTCAGCCATTACAGTTTACGATGCAATATATGCATCTCCATCACAGCGGATTCTACATTACCATTTAATCTGTAAATTAAATATGTTAAAGGTTATATTTTGCCCATCGAGCCTCTTCGAATGGTTATTAAACTGATAACACGTATCATCAGACATGACACTTATGGGTGAACTTTTCTATAATAACGAGAATTTCATGAAGAGGTTTGCTTCGTACCACCATGATCAACGTGCGGTCCTCGTCTGATGTGGACACCCCCTTATCGAATGTGTATGTATGCAGCAAAGTAATTATTTTCATTAACTTCGTCAACCTCATATTGTATTGTTCTCCAATAGTTAATAGAATAAATACACTTGAACACATGGTTAGGAAATAAAACTATACATCTTATATTCTCTCCTACACATAAGTGTTACTTTGAGAATTTTATTCTTTTAAAAAATTTTCTTTTTAGAAATTCAGAAAAGAGCTTAAAAAGAAGGAAGGAAATCCATGGATCATACATTTTGTGGAGAATGATGATCGGAATTTAGAACTGCGGAAGATTCCTAGACTGGTGGAACAAGATATGATCCAGGTCTATTTTATTTTATTTGTTCATTTTTTTTTTTTTTTTTTTTTTTAAAGCATTTCTCTTCATAACAATCTTAACTGAATACTTGAATGCAGCAATGCACAAAACATACAATATTATTATAAATAGGAGATGGACACCGAATGGACTGGGATACAGGGTGATGGGATACTACTTTTAATATACTGATCAAACTCTGTTAAAGCTTTTTGGATGCTAGTTGTTTCCGTGTCCCATCTTTCTGTGTCCCAGTTCGTTTGGTGTCCCATCACGTCTCATTACCTTGTATCTATTGGCTATATATTTACCTTTTACCTATCTATAAGCTGTAAGGTTATTATTATAATTATTTTATTTTTTAGGTTGGGCGAATTGATTGTCGAAAACTTCGAAAGCAATGCGATGATCTTCATCTTAAGAAACTTCCTGCGTTTCTTCTGTTTAAATCAGGCGGAGGACATGAATTTTATTATGGTCAGTCCCCCTTTTTTTATTTTATGTATTCAAACTTTTTTCACTGTGTGATATTAATTCTTTTTTTAACTGTTACCTTTTATTACTTACTAGCGAGGGGTACCCGGCGTTGCCCGGGTGTTTGTAAGTGTGTGTGTGAAAAAAACCGAAATGTGGAAAAAAAACAGGTGCCCGTGAAAAAATAACGAAGCCTTGACGACGCGCAGTTGGAAAATAGTAAAGTGTGAAAAAAAAAACAGGTGCGCGTTTTTGATTGATGTGACGGCGATAGCTATTCAGCAGTTAGCATTTTGTGCGGGACAGTTTTTAATGAGGTCAATAAATCTGTTTGTTTGTTTTTAAAAACCTGCTCCCTCGTCTCGAAATGAAAGCTACCGTCTGATATAGTCGACATTGACCAAACGTTACTTAGCTCTCTAGAGACCACTGACTCTGGGCTTGTGATTAGAGTCGAGTTTCGCTTTTTGTTTATACTGAAAACTGAATGTAACGCGTGCCGATGCGGGAAATGTCGAATAATTAACGTTTGAAAGTCAATAAAATTAAATAGACAGGCGAGCTCCGTGGTTAACTGTGATTACAATTTATAGATGATATAAAAAGTTTTAAGAAGTTGTGAAGCGAGCGAGCGCTTTTCTGAAAGAAGCCTTTTGTGATCATCGAGGAAAAGCGTACATACATACATTTTCGCTTTTCTATTTATAGATTAATTCTTTTTTTAACTGCTGCCTTTTATTACTTGTTGAAAATTTATACTAGCATTTCTGCTCCACCTTTATAATATCCATGTCTTTTTCTCTTTTTCTTGCATTACAGGTCGGTTGACAGCCCATGATGTTGCTGCTTTTGCTAAAGACAGCATCACAGCTCCGTTAATGGCTCTTGGACCGAAAGATTTTCCTGATCGAGTTGTTGATAGTAAAGATCCTTGGTTTGTTGACTTTTTTGCACCAGTAAGTAAAAAAAAAAAAAAAAAAAAAAAAAAAATTTTTTTTTTTTTTTTAAATGTAAGATCTTTTTAAAAAATTTATATAAATAAGTAAAAAAAAATTAAATAGATTAAAAAAAAAAATTTATAAGATTGCAGATTGAATTAACGTGTCTTAAGAATATTTGTTCATATGCAAAAAATAAACTTGGTGCATTGTTTGCATGAAACTTTTCAAATTGAATTTTGTCAGACAACCCAACTGTTAAAGACACAGGGACATCATCAAAATGGCCGGATATAATCATTTAGTTCAAAAAGTCATTTAATCTAGTATATAAAGATAAGTCATTTGGATTATTTGCGCCTGACAAATTGTCAGTTAGTTATTTCTTCATTTACATCAGTAGTATATGTATATTGCAGAGATTAAAAAAAACAAATTCCAAATGGCTTTATGATCCCATTTTATTATTTTTATGCTTTGTTTTATGGTGCTTTTATAAAACCCTTCCTTTGACTGACCTTACGTCTCGAAGATGCTACTTTACTGTTATAAGGAAACAAATCTGCATATTTTGTTATAGGAAATTGTTTACATACAAATAAAGTATTGTTTTTAAACTCTTATTTACTTAGAACAAAATGAACCAAACAGTTTCATTCAGCTTATGTCACTTTCATTTATTCATTAAATGTTCAGATCAATGATCCCTGATATAGATTGTACACTCCACAATTTTTCCAGTATACAAATTCTCTCTTTATTATATGTGAATGCTTTTATATTTTTCTTTTTTTATTTTAATATCACTTAATTATATATTTTTTTTCATGTACTTTGTAAAGCTTTTTTTTTATCGACGTTTTAAACCTTTTAAACTGAAATGAAATTCAGTCCTTTTAAATGATAAATTATATCACTATATGCAAGAGTTGAGGGCAGGGGGTTTAGAATTTTAGAGATGATTAGTTGGGGCATGGCAAAAACAGGTTAGGATCCATTGAGTTAGCTGCACATGCATCTTTCTTTTAGTCTTTTTTTGGAATATGAAAAAAGGGTACTAGGAGAAAATATTATAAACAACCATCCCTTCAAATATTTCAGATTTGCATGAAATTTTATCCAGAGTAATTAGATAACAATGAAGCAAGATTTGCTGAATTTGAATTTCTGTTAAGGCCTGTTAAACTCAAGCCTTACATTTCTGGTATTGTCAAATCAGGCCTGTCTGAAGATACTGGCTTCTTTATTTAAAATACACTGAACATTGATGTTTTTTTTCTTTTCCAAACTCGATCATAAAAGTGAAAAACAACCAAACCAAATACCATAAATAAATATTTTGAGATATAAAGACATTAAAGCATAAAAACTTTAATCAAAATGACTGGATCCCATATTTACCAAAAAGGGTTGATATGCTGTAAAACGAAGCAACTAAGCCTTAAATTTAATAATTTTGTTAGAATCAAAAATCATGTAATTTATTTTAATCAAAATTTGAATAAAGATTCTAGACATGATATTTAGCATTATTTTAATTGCTGTACATTAAAATGACGCCAAAACTCTATTTGAGGCAAAGGTTTCTCGTAATGGGATGAGTATTCTTTTCAATGTATATGGTATGATTAATTGAACACATTATTCAACTACTATGGAAGATTGTATTTGTGTCATTTATGAGATAGGGTATGTAGACTTTTAGAGCGGTGTGTATATGTATTCAACATTAATGTGCAAAAATCTGTAGACAATTTTGAAAATTTGTCTTAAACAATTTGACTAATAAGTTTTTTTTTTTTTTTTAAATTTAGTACTACACAAATGATTAGATTAATTTCAAATATATTTACACAGATCCAGCTAGTTATTATTTATTCATATCTATGATAATACAATGAGGAAGTTTCATGTTTGTACATATGCTATCATGCTCCAATATGTCCGTCATAGTTCAGTTTAAAATAGCATTTTTATTGCTAATGGATGCATCCTCAGAATATTCTTTTCTGTCACTTTTATTTTAACCATTTATTCATTGTTTTTCTTTTCATTTTCTCCTTGTAGTGGTGTCCTCCATGCATGCGTTTATTGCCAGAATTCAGGAAAGCATCAAAGAGTGTGGGACAAAAAATCTTCTTTGGAACAGTCGATTGCACAATACATACAGATTTATGCAAAAAAGTGAGTTCCTTTCATTTTATCTATTCGTCATTTTGTTCTGTTGTGTCCCTTGTAAGCTGTCAACATTGAAGGATTGCATTAAAAATGTAAGAGAAATTAGATATGTTACATATTCCCTGCTGAGACCCTTATCCCTCTGGAGTATATGATCTACTCGCCGAAATGTGACAGTTGCATTTGTTGCTTACAGATTAATTCATGGTTATTGCCCCACTGCAATGCTTAAATACCATCCTCTACCGCAGCTGAACAGACCAAACCTGCGACAATATACATTCACATTAGACCCACTGCATGATCATACCGATGTTTGCTCAGATGTACCGATGATCTTCCTTCACATTGGGTTCTGCAGTCCCGAACATTCTGCCTTAGAATTGTGTGAAGAAACATGTATCACTATCACATTTTCGGAGTTCTGTATTGTTTAACTATCGCGATGTTCCTAAATTTTATGCATTCCCTAATTAGCTAGGTAGCCTCTATCTATTGCTAACACTTTTTATGACCATGGCTTAATAAAGAAAAAAGAATGCAATAAGAAAAGCGAATTTGAATAAAATAAACATTTAAAAATTTAAATATGATAGTTTTCAACAAAAAGTCTCTTCTTGTATAAGATCATGGGCTATGTAGCTTAACAGGAAGTGAAGTCAGATAACAGGAAGTAGATCTGAAGAATAGTTTCTTTCTGTTTAAGGACACTGATTGAGTCGGACACATTTAGAGGGCTCTTAATTAGCAATGGAATATGAAATTTATTCTTTAAAGAGTATTTAATTATATTAACATTATTTGATATTAAAATTAAATAAAATTTTTGAACAAAGGGACTATCTACTCATTAATTAGTTCTCTTACTTATAGAGTTCCATTTCTATCAATATAATATGAAATGAATGTAAATTAAGAGTCCAGTTGTTTCATGGGTATGGTGCCAAATGTTATTGCCGTGACATTAGATGAGGTTAGTGAACATTTTCATTGTGTGGTGCATCCTGTTCGGTATTGATAGATGTTTAATTTAACTTTGATTCGGTGAGTTTTATATTGTTTGGATTTTATAACATGAGAAATAACACTCATCCAAAATGTTGGGGAACAGAATTCGTCAGCTCAAGTGAATAACTTTCTATTTTGATCGCAGTTCAAACTTATGAGCTTCTTTTTAATGGCAAGTTTTGTGATCATTCAGCCCATAGATCCAAAAATGTTTCATACTCAAATTTCAAGTACCTCTTACTATATTCCTTATGAACAAAGAGATATGATAAAAATGTCTTCTTGTCCAAAAATAAAGGAAAATCTATATGCTGTATGTGACTGACACAATGAAAATGTTTCAAAAGTCGTATAAATTAAGTAGATTTATTTTTAAATAAGAAGACTAAGGAGAGAATAAGTTTCCAAAACAACAAAGGACAAATTTCAGTGAACACTGGTTTAACTTTGCACATGGTCTCTGTAAACAAAATATAAAATGACCGATTTGTTTGGATTTCTGCAATTATTTTGCCGATTTTTCACAACCAAAATTTATTTTTTCTATAGTGCATGTTTTCTTTTATTTACAAAACTTTTTTAAAAACAAATTAAAGTTTAAAGCAAACTTTCTTTATTTTTAAATAAGGAAAAACCTGCTAAAGCAAACATTTTGATGGCAGGCATTGTTCCAGTCCAGTGTTCCATTTTGGAAGAAACAAGCTCCCCAAAGCAAAGACACTCTAGATAGATATTTTAAAGAAAGAAAGAAAAATGAGTTATATTATTTACAAAACATTTTGTGGGGAACAGGATTTCCACGATATTAAAAACCACTGTAGTAATTGAGAATTTAAGACCATTTATTGAATTAATGCTTGAAGGAATTCCTGTGGTCAGAAAATATATTTTTTCAAATTGTGTCCGATATCATCTCTGTATAACGTCCATTTATTTAAATATATTTTGTCTATATATGTTTTTTTCCCTTACATTAAAAGTTAAATACAAAGTTATTAACTTAGTCCTTGTGGGGAGGCAATGTAAATAGAAAGTTTTTTTTTAAAATAAATATAGGCCACCTTAGATAAACCTTTTACCTTTTTATATTTGTATAATGCTGGCCTTTCTCCTCTTCTGGTGGGAAGCATTTAGCTTCAAAATGCCATGGCCTAAAGAGGGTTTTTTTTTCATTTTTCTCCTCTTCCTTTCTTATTGATCTGATGATATAATAAAGTTTTATGTAACTTTTATTGCTCTTCTTAACCCTGTAGAACTTCTATCTTGATAGGCTTGCTTTGCTAAAATATTATTTCTTTATCAAGTTCATTCATTACTAATAATATATATATATATATATGTGTGTGTGTGTGGATATATGAACATTTCTTTAGGAAGAATACTCTTTTTTTTTTTTGTCTCGAGATTTTAATTTTATTAACTACAGATCAAAACATTGTCATGTTAGTGTTGCTGCATTTGTATAAATAATAATAAATATGTGTGTGTGTGTGTGTGTGTGTATATATATATATATATATATATATATATATATATAAAACTAGTGGCAGAACCTGGCGTTGCCCAGGTGTTTGGAGGTGCGTTTTGAGCAAAAAAAAAAAAAAAAAAAGTGTTAGTAGGCAGGCTGGCTGGAACCCGTGACGCGAAGGCGGAAAGAAAGTGAAAGAAAACCTGACATCTTACTGCTACGCTATAACGCCACAGGAAGTGAAAAGCGTTCAAATTAAGCGATGTCAATCAAAAAGTTGACTTGACCAAATAACTTTAGAATCACGCAGGCGCAGAAATGAACGTTGGCTGAAGGCCAGTTAAGCTTTCTACCGTTTTCTTTATTTGTTTCCCCACGATGTTGGGGAAAACCAGCTTCTCTCAAGAAGAGGAGCTCCTCAAATGAATAGCAATTGTTTGATATGAAGGGGTTTCTCCACATTGATAAAAGCTAATTGCTTTTAAGACGTCCCGGCACGAAAGGCCACTGACGGCTTTGCTTTGATGAGTTTTGCTTTATTTATATGAAAAAGATGAACAAATACGTGAAAGGGCGGAATAGAGAGAATTTTATAAAATTCGATCAAAATAAATGCAGAGATGACGTCCGTTTGCAAATCGTAGATATTATGATTTAGGGAGTATATAAAAAGTTCTTGAAAATAGTAACCCTCTCGAGAACTCCCCCGAAAAAAAGCCTTTCTTGTTTTGCCTTATATGTATATATATATATATATATATATATATATATATATATTTATAAAAGATTGTAAATAAAGAATAATAAAATGAACACATTTCTGCACGCATTTAAATGGAATGAAAAATTAGCAAATTTCAACTAAAATGAACGATAAAACTATGACAGTTGATATTTTTTGCCTACATAAACATGATTTTTGTCATTAAAATTCTTTGCAAATAAATTCTGACCCATGATAAATGAAACATAATAAATATGGTAAACGTTATAAATAGACGGTAAATCTCCATTATGATAACAATGTTAAACCTCTTCCACTTTATTTTCCAGTACAACATCCGGTCTTACCCTACCACCATTTTTTACAATGAAAGCATTCCACACCAATTCCATGGAAACCATTTTGCCCAAGACATAGTAGAATTCATCGAGGTAAGTATGGTCCATGTTTTTGTCAACTCTCACCCCTTTTTGATGCTGTAAAGTGGTTAAGAATGTTTTAAACATAGTTCTTAAGAAAATACTTTGATTATATATGAGGTCCCCCACAATTATACAATGCCAAGCACCATATATTAGGGAAAATAAGTTACGTATATGTGTTCCCCGAACTCTCTTCTATATAGAGCCTGGGTCGGAGGTATAAAATGAATCTGACAACACGGTTTAAATCCAGTGTTTATGAAAGTGATTTGCTAAAAATAAAGACAAACTGGCTGATATGGAGGCTGTGCTCACCTTTATACTCTCTGCACATCATGTCTCTTATCTCTCTGATGTTCTAGATGAACAAGAAGCTCTTTGTTAAGACATGGAAGAAAACTCAGCCTCACAGGCCACTTAAACTATCAATGAAGAATCTGATAACGCTAATGATCTGGATGATTGCAACGCATTCGTGGGTTATGTTGACACAAATATCAGTACAGAATGACTATAAAGCAATGTAAATGTAATAAAACTTTGGCTTCTTTTATGCCATTAAACTTTATTGCTATGTTTACAGACAACATATTTTGTTGTCACCGTTTTCGCAATAATTATCACTAGAAAGGACCTTTCTAGGACATTTTACAATCAGTCATCCAGAAGGGATATTTCCAAGGCGTTTTATAATTAAATCAGAAGCGACCTTTCCAGAGCATTTTACAACTAATCAACCAGAAGGAACCTTTCTAGGGCATTTTACAATTAGTCAACCAGAAAAGAATTTCCAGGGTATTTTACGATTAGTCAACCAGAAGGGACATTTCCAGGGCATTTTGTAATTACATCAGAAGCGACCTTTCCAGGGCATTTTATGATTAATCAACCAGAAAGGGACCTTTCCAGAGCATTTTACAACTAATCAACCAGAAGAAACCTTTCTAGGGTATTTTACAATTAGTCAACCAGAAAAGAAATTTCCTGGGTATTTTACAATTAGTCAACCAGAAGGAACATTTACAATCAGTCAACCAGAAAAGAAATTTCCTGGGTATTTTACAATTAGTCAACCAGAAGGAACATTTTCAGGGCATTTTACAATCGTCAATCAGAAGGGACATTTCCAGGGCATTTTACAATCGTTAATCAGAAGGGACATTTCCAGGGCATTTTACAATCGTTAATCAGAAGGGACATTTCCAGGGCATTTTACAATCGTTAATCAGAAGGGACATTTCCAGGGCATTTTACAATCGTCAATCAGAAGGAACATTTCCAAGGCATTTTACAATCGGTCAACCAGAAGGGACATTTTCAGGGCATTTTATACTTAAATCAGATGGAACCTTTCTAAGGAACTTTTGTAATGTTAAAACTTTGTTACATTAAATATAGTAGTATAAGAACAACTCCTCTTTATTAGCTTTGCCTTAAAAGCGACATTAAGTTTTTTGTTTTATTAGAAATTCCACTTCCTTTTAAAGGGTTGTTCGGATGATAACGGCCGTAACGACAAACGTATTAATATGATAGATTATAAAAAAAAAAGCATATGATATGGTGCCGAATTCGTGGGTGCTCAGGACGTTGAAAATGGTTAGGGTAGCTGAAAATATAATCGAGTTCATAGGGAAAAGTATGAGCAATTGGAAAATCAACCTTTTTTTTCAGATGGAAAACTATTAGGAACAGTCAACATCAGATGCGGAATCTTCCAATGAGATTCCTTTTCACTGTTTCTATTCGTGATAGCACTCATACTTGTTACATTAAATAAAGTAGTATAAAAACAACTCCTCTTTATTAGCTTTGCTTTTAAAGCGGCACCATTTTTTAATTTTTTATTTTATTAAATTTGGGAATTATTCTGTTTTTCTATTTTGAATATTTCAATTCTTTTTAAAGGAGTAGTCAGGATGATAATGGCTCTAGCGACAATTGTATTAATATAATAGATTGCATCACAACAACCATCATCGTTGAAATAGACATGACATAATTAGGTGTTACACTTCATTTTAAAACAAACTTCAAACCTATTAGTTCCTAAGATGCATGGATTACAAAGTTGGGAAACTTTGAACGCATTTTCTGACGTTTTCTTCTTTTTTTTTTTTTTTTTTTTTTTTTTTTTAAAATGGTGCTTAGTATCATGATTTTCGGGGCCTCATAAAAAATGAAAATAAATGGCAACAGCATTTTCGAGCAGCAATACACACATATACATTAGGAGATGGGAAAAAAACTCTAAGCAGATTTTGCTTATGTTATACATTCAGATCTACTTTTTTTTATTTACTATTAAATCAATTATTCAAATCGGTAATGCAGTAGTAAAAAATAAAACCAATATTTAAATTAATAATTAACGGCAAAAACTGCAGCATTAAAAAAAAAGAATGGTGCTTGTACAGTTTAACCAAGACATTAAAAAATGAAAATATCGAAAAAGTTATATTGTATGTATCCGTTTTGACATGAAGATCTCCGAAAAAAAATTTCACTTAATTTGATCGAGTAGTTTTTTTTTTTTCTTTTTTTTTTTTACAGCGGGGAAACATCCCTTCTGTGTGTGTGTATGTATGTGTATATATATATATATATATATATATATATATATATATACACACACACATCTTATAGAAATAAGCATTCTGAGTCTCATTTTAATTTTCTTTAAATCTATTTTTCCTATAGGACACGTTAAATCCTCCTGTGGAAAAACTCACTCCGACCAACTTTGAGGAAAAAGTCTTAAAACGAGGCTCGGATGAAGTTTGGGTGATTGATTTTTTTGCCCCCTGGTGTGGACCTTGTCAGCAATTGGCCCCTGAATGGCGGAAACTCGCTAAGGTCAGTGTCAAACTCTTCCATTTTTTCTTTCATTGCAATTTGTTTTTTGATAGGTTTTGTATTAAAAATGTAAAGCATACCTTTTGCTGTGGATGATCTTAAATTCAAAAATGTTGTATTGAGAAATACAGAGCCGTTTTTATGAAGGTTTGTGTAAACTATAAATTGTGCATTTTGATAATAACCTCTAGAGAAGTAGTGAACAGAAAACGTTTTTACAAATGCTGACTTAGGTTTTATGATGTAGCATGAATGTGATATTGATTTTCTGGTAACTGATGATCCTGTGTCTTATTTAATCCAAATAAAATAGGAAGAGCGAACTTGATAAGTCTGCTCTTACCAGACTAGTTTACTAAGTTGTCAAGAGATGACGCAGTGTGTAGTGCACCACAAATGTGTTTGTTTGCATTACACCTGTTGTAGTCTCCCTTTGTTTTGTGATTATATCTTATTTTTCTTAAATTGAACCCAAGTTACAGTTTCACGGGCAAATTCAAGTGGCAGTCGAGGTGTTAAATGTAAACATTGGTTTGTTACTAGGTCTATGACAACAGCATATTCTTTTCCTTGTTTTGATTCTCAGGTATATATCCATTGATATCTTATGTTTTTATGTAGAGTGATGTGGTTCTTGATTAATTGTGTCTAACTGTATCGGATATATACTTGAGAGTCAAAACAATGAAAAGAATATACTGTTGTCACAGCCCTAATTATTACCATCAAAGTGGTTTAGACATTCTGGACGTATAATTAATGGGTTAGAAGTGTTTTGATGAATTGTTATTGACATAAAATCAAATGACAAAACGGACAATCCAGTAAGGTTCCGAGACCAAGGACATCAGAAAATGAGTGTTGTACCTGTACTAAAAAAATGGTAAAGGGTGTCTATTGTAAAAATTTTGATAAAGCATTTTTTTATTTCGATTCTTTTATTATAAGACAAAAATCAATTTTATGATTTCAACTTAGGAATCTTTGTTCTTTTTTTTTCTCTCCTTCTAGATGTTTAAAGCTAATGCAAAAGTTCACATAGCTGAAGTGGACTGTAAAAAATATCGAAATCTATGTCATAATCAGAATGTCAATTCTTATCCGACAATGAGGCTCTACCCATTGTCAAGGTCCAGTTCGTATATGTAAGTATGATCATTGTTCAATACCTTGTCCAGTTTTATGGTAACTGATATATATTCCTCAATATACTAATTAACTAGGTAAACGTTATAGTGTTATTTACTTAGGATGAGTGCTTTATGCCAAATGGATGGTAGAACATGGATAAATTTGTGCTAATTTTTCATTAAATTGGTGTAAAAATAATATTTTTTTGGCATAAAGTTAAAGGTTTTTTTGTTTGTTTTTTTTGCACCAACCTAATACTAATCCCTATTAATCCTCAACTGTGCATCGACCGGATACCATACTTAGTTTGTTGCACCTTATAACAAAGGTCCATACTAAATTTCAACACGATTGATCTAGTAGTTTCCGAGAAAAAGTGGAATGGACAGACTTAGGAAAAATATAGATAATAAACATGTATATTTAATATCAAAGTATACAAAACATGAACGTTTCATAGATTAGGTATTCTTGTGCCCAACTTTCTTGGTTATTAGTTTAATGAAATTAAAAATGTACAGAATAAAAAAGCAGCAACGTAAAAGTCGCATCTCACTGCCGATGCAATTCTCTATCTATATAAAAGCCAAGTACATCCAAGGATGGAGTACTGCTGCCACATCTGGGCAGGAGCTGCTAAAAACGGCTTATCCTGCCTTGACAGAGTACAAAATAGGCTTCGTGGGGGATGCCCTTTTCTCTTCTCTGCAACCTCTCTCCAACAGGAGAGACCTTGCGAGCCTGTCTTTGTTTTATCGTTACTTCCATGGCAAGTCCTTGTCTGAGCTCCAATCCCTGGTCCTCCCCCCCCAATCTTTCACGAAAAACACCCGTCTAGCTGAAACCACTGTCAAAAATTTTCCCCACTTTTTATCTGTGCCAAAACCAAAATGTAGATTCCATGAACAAAGCTTCTTTCTTAGAAGTGCACGCCTATGGAACTTTGTTCCGTTTGCTTGTTTCCCACCTGACTACAACCTGGATGTCTTCAAGTCCAACATAAACAAATTCCTGATGAACCGCCCCCTTAAGTAAGACACTTTATCAAATCTCAACACTAACGTACTGTACATGCAATAACCCTTATCCTCGAGTGGCTTCCGGGCCTTGATAAGTGGTGACCACCTTGTAAAAAAAAAAATAAAAAAAATAATCCACTTTAAAGTGCAGTAGTGCAAAGTTCACAAAGGAAAATGAGATTTAAACTGGATGTTTAAGAATAGGGATCATTTTTTTAAGCATATGTCAACAAAAACATGCATCAATAAAATTCTCCTAGGAAGACAATGGAAGTGGTCTGGAATCTCTGCTACACTCTATGTGCTGAATATCTATGTGACCTCCACCTCTAAGTGACTCAAAGGTATAGAACCCTTTAAAACTTTAAATATTTGATTTTTATAAATTTAGACCATATATGTATAAAACTAATAGTTTTCCAACATTTCAACTTCTTTCGACTATATAAGGCATCAAAAGAAAAGGAAAGCAGACGTGGCAGTTAAAGCAAAGAAAATAATCTGATGTTATGAGTGAAAAGTACATAGTACTGGTCCTCATTCAACTCTAGCAATGTTGTCTTCCATGACCTTTTTTACTTTAGAGTCGTAAGAGAAGATAACCTTTTTAGATTTTTTTTGTCAATTTATTTTATAAGATTTTTATTTACAAAAACAAATTTAAAAAATGACTTACAATGCTAATGAGAAACATTCTTTTATTGGTTGGTTGAAGGAAAACAACTTTTCAATTGGAAGTAACAAATATTTTGATTTGTTTTCAAATGTGCATTTCATTGTTTCTTAATATTTTTGTTTTATTGTTTAATATTTTTGTTTTATTGTTTCTTCATTTTTTTTTCTTTCATTGTTTATTGATATGAAATGTAAGTTGAGATTAGTTATCTCCCTTACTTTACCACCCTTAAGTAAAAAAGGCCTTTGAAGTTGAATGAGTGTCTGTCTGTCTGTCTGAGAAGAATTTTGACTTCATCATTAATATCGGAATTCAATGGGACAAACAGCACCCTTCCCTCTTCTCACCATTAATGTATATACAACAGCAGTATTAAAAAATTTTTTTTTTTATTCCATTAAAGGCATTTTAATGGTTGGCATCGTGATGCTGATTCCTTACATGCCTGGGTTTCAGATAATCTTCCCAGCAAAGTTATCACTCTCACTCAGAGAAACTTTCAATCTGAAGTCATGAAATCAAAGACTCCATGGATTATCGACTTTTATACTCCCTGGTGTGGACATTGCCAGATGTTCAAACCTCATTTTGCACAGGTGGCAGAGGTCAGTGATATTTTCTTTTTGTTTTTATTCATCGTCTCCGCATTCATCTCCAGCTGAAATAAACAAGAATTGATCCATTCTTAAGCTGCATCCATTTAATCTGTGCATTGAGTGGCAAATGTTATTTCAGACTTAAACAGATTTCATTTCAAAATTTAGCATGACAAACCAACTAACAGACGAAGGTTCTTGTGTTTTTGAATTTTTTAGATGATTGATAATTTGTATTTGGATTATTCTCAATGTTTCGACTGTTGTAACCTGACTTTCTTCAGGTGCATCTGGTTGTACTCTGGAATCTTTCTGTCAAACTTGAGAATCTGCATGTAATTTTAAATGGGAATCATGCTTCCAGTTGGTCAGCAATAAGTGGGTAGAAGTCTTAAGTAATTTGCAATTGTATTCTTAATATTACCTGCACTGAGGATTGAACCTTCAACTTCCAAAAGAATTTTACTTAGAATGAATTTACTTAGTACTTTATCCATTACGCCATGGGTTTTTGCAAATTATTCAAAACTTCTACCTAGCCATGACATGAAATGGAAGCGTGCTACCTTGTGGATTAAATAAAGGGTTTTATTTGAAATTCTGTGCAGATTCCTAAGTTTTACAAAGATTCTGAAGGTTAGAGGTTACATTGGCCGAAACAAGATGAGAACAGTAGGCTGGGTAATTCAAATAATACAAATAAAACTTTCAATTAAAATATGAAGACAATTCTAAAACAATAGCAAAAAAAAAAAGTTGAGTGAGATTTTGGTTAAAATTATTTGAAGTCTTTCAGTTGATTTTTAAGTCAGTATCTTAATCTTTATTTGGAATATATTTTTTTTTATTTAACATATTTTTATTATATGTTTATAAAATTCTTTTTAGATTTTTTTTTTTCTTTGAATGAAGTTCTATGAAATAATTTTTTTTTTTTTTTTAAACTTCGTTTCTTTCCATATTTTTTTTCTTCCCTTTCAATAATTAAAAATGAAATATTTTACATATATTTTTATTGGAATTCTTTGAGATGAGTAATTTGAGTGTTTTTATTTATTTCTGGACTGTTATTCTCATCTTTATAATTGTTATTTCACTACAACTTCTCCTCTGGACTTCTTCAGGTGATTAACAGTGACGGGATGGGAATGCTGAGTCTTGTAACTGTATCCCTAGTAATTACTGCCTTCCGTAGTTGTAGGTTAACCACGTTTTGGTCAACTAGACCTTTGGCCTGCTTTGGGTTGGATTGAAACCACTATCTTCAGACAATGCTCACCTAGAACCATAGAGATTCAATGCCTCTATCCACTATGCCATGGGTCCTGAAGAATGAGTTGACCGAAATGTGGTGAAACAACAATAAAGATGAGGATAACAGTTTGTAAATAAATTTTTAAAATTTGCATTTTAGATTTTTTTCCTCGATAAAAGTATTGTGTAAATTGGAATTTGTAAGTTAAGAAGACAATACAATGCAATTTCTTTTTTTAATAAACATTCAAAAATTTAAAATCAACTTTGTTTCAATGTTATTGTCAGGCTTTTTTTTTCCTTGGGGCATAATGTCACTAGAAAAGCAAAGTTTTAAATGATGATTGGAACATTTAAAAAAAATCGCTGTTTAAGACCACACTGACTTTGTTTTTCTAATGACATTTTGCCACACGGAAGGAAAAGGAAAAAGCAAACTGTTTCTATACTGATAAAATGTATATTTTTAAAACTTATTTTTAAGTAAATGTTTATTTAAAAAGCAAATTCTGCATTATATTGGCTCCTCGACTTACAAATTCCAATTCAAAATATAAGGTTGACAGGTTTTTAACTTTTAAAGTCAGATGAACATGTCTTGGCTCAAGCATAAATTTATTGATCGAAATAAGCACCACCAGAATCAACACACTTTTTGCCAATGCAAAACAAGTGTATTTATTCTAGTAACAAAAAAGTGTTTTGAAGGCGTTTTTGATATCACTTAGGTTTTTTAAGCATTTCACATGCAAGAACGTTGTCGGGATGCTTGAAAAAGTGGTAGTTTGTAGGTGAGAGGTCTGGAGTATATGGCGGATGAGGCAGTTTCGTAGCCCAATTTGTTCAACTTCTGCAGGGTTGGTTTAGCAACGTGCGGTCGGGTATTGGCGTGGAGAAGAATTGGGCTTTTCTGTTGATTAATGCTGGGTGTTAATGTTTCTGATGCATTTCATTCGCTTGTTGATAGTACTTTGTCATAATAGTTTTGCCTACATTAAAAAAAACTAATGGATGAGACCATCAAACAGTCAGCATGATCTTTTGGTGCAACTCTTTGTGTCGTGGAGCTTTGTTGATATTTAACCACTGAGCTAAGCATCACCAATTGTAATAAAGAACCCATTTTTCATCGCATGTTACAACCTGGTCGAGAAACGGATCATTCTTGCTGTGTTAAAGAAGGGAAGCACGTTTCTTTTAGTTGTCGTTCAATTCGTGAGGCACCCAGTTATCAAGTCTTCTGTCTTTCCAATCTCCCAAGTAGTTGGAAATCTTTGTATATGTTACGTCTAATTCAGAAGCAAGTTTTCAAACAGTTGTGCATGGATTGGCTTCGACTAAGGCTCTTAATTGATCATTGTCAACAACCACAATATCCATCATCTTCAAGACTCATCGCCGTCACAAAATTTCTTAAGCCACCATTGTGCTGTGCATTCAGTAGTGGTTCCTGGGCCAAATGCTTTGTTGATATCGCAAGCTATTTCAGCAGCTTTGCGGAGTAGCTTAAATTAAAATAAGAAAATTGTGCAAATTTTTTTTTTTTTTTCCCATCTTGTATTCAACGTTCTGAAAAGAAAACATAATTGTTTTAAAATGATTGTAATTTAAACGATTAGGTAGAGTGAAAAACGCTCTTTAAAATGATATGTAAAGTTAAGGTATTGTAACGAAACCTTACTTAAAAATACATCACTTGAAATCAAAATTAGAAATTCCGCAAGAACTTTCTTGTCAACCTAATATTTAAACTTTTGCTTCTGAAACTTTGATTTTGTAAATGTAAACGCGTATAACATAGTAACATGTATAAACGTTCGTTCTTTATAAAAACTTGGATTGTCTCCCATTTTTGTTTTTCTTCTCTACAGATATTAGATGGCAGTGTGAAAGCGGGAAAAATTGACTGCGATCAAGAGTACGGATTATGTCAAGAATATGATATCTCAGCTTATCCGACAGTTCGTCTCTTTTTGAGAAAGAACAATAAACGCGAAGTAAGTTATTGAAAGGAAAATACATTAAAATAAGAATTATGTGTATAAATGAATACATTTAGAAAACAAAAACAATGCATTTTTTATTTATTTCTTTTGATATAAACAAATGTATTTGCTTAAATCAAATTAAATATATTTCGATGCTATACATCCTTGTCAATTAAGGATTTTTTTTCTTTTTTCTGGTCCGCATGGTGTAATTTTGCAAGTCTGTGGGTCTTGATAATGGTTTGATTTTTAAAAAATAAAAAGTAAAAAAAAACGGTGATCAGCAGGGTATTGCATTAGCTGTGCAAATTGAATTAATGAAAATTGTAACCTGCATTTAAAGCATTGCATATTAATCGAAGATAAGAATTACATATATAAATGATAGATGAATGTTTAGAAGGCAAAAACAATGCATTTTTTTTTTTTTATATAAACAAATTTATTTGCTTGAATCAAATCCGATATATTTCAATACTATACATCCTTGGCAATGAAGAGTCTTGTTTTAAAAAAAAACAAAACAAAAAAGAACAGACTCTTCATTGCCAAGGATGTATAGCATCGAAATATATCGGATTTGATTCAAGCAAATAAATTTGTTATATATATAAATATGCGTTTTTTGCCTTCTAAACGTATTCATTTATATATGTAATTCTTATTTTTGATTAATATGCAATGCTTTAAATACAGGTTACAATTTTCATTAGAAAATACATTAAATTGAACTTATGTTTTTGTAAGTCTTGACACATGAATATTAACTACTAATTGTCCTGTAGAGGTGAGGACGTGTGATAGTGGCTTGTACGTGTTGACCTCTGTGGAAGTGTGCACAAATAGAGGTTATAGTTCATATTTAACATGAGCGATATATAGCTTAAATATAACTGTCTTGGATTGTTCATATTGTATTAGCTCTACGTGTAAGCATCTTACAGGTAACAATGTTTATACAAAAAATATGCAAGCCTACCTCACATTTCTGTTTGCCGCTCTTCGAGTGCATGCTTATGAAGCGTGTGGGTTTATACGTGTGCACTGCTTGATGTCAAGCGAAAAAGACAGAAGAGAAGGGAAACAGAAGGCTATGTCAAAGGTCACAGGAAATTCATGTTTATCAAAGTTATATGATGTTTGCGTGTGTGCTACTGCATACAGCTTGTTCTGTGTCTGTGCGTTTGATCTAGACAAAGCAAATTGGTAGGTATAAACGGCTCACTATAGTCCCTACCAGCATTGCACAAGAGTCGTTATTAACCTTTTCACGTCTTTTTGTCTTTTCTCTTAATTTTATTGTAAGAAAGGAAGTATGGTAATCATTACTATTACCTACACAAGTTATTTTAAAAGGAAATGCAGTTAAGAAGTAAAAAAATAATTTCTTTTCCTTTACAAGCTTATTTGTGATATATTTGTGTTAAACAATTAAAATCTAATATAGAAGTTATAAGTCTTTAAAATTTTGCATAGTTACTGATTCTGAGTAAAGCAGCTGTTATGACTGTATGAATTAAATCTTTTATTTGTAAATCGGAAAAGGTTCTTAGTCTATTTGTATAATTTAGTTTAGTCAGACTGTCTACATGTGGCATGTGGTGTTCTGCTCTCTCCTAAGATGGCTGCTGGCATGTAGTCATGTGTTGTTCTAGCGTGAAGACCTGATAACTGTTATCTCAGAGTTAAAGCAGGGTAGGCAACATTGCTTTTACAAAAGAGTTTTCTCTTTGACCATGTTATCGTCCTAACAGCAGCCATTTTTATTAAATCATTAACTTAAACAAGGCCTGTTTTACTTAGAATTGTTATATCTGCAAACATTAAACACTCATAATTTATATTGAGTTTTGGTTTTCTCTTAACGCAACTAGATCACAAATGAGTAAATTTTGCAATTGTTTTTCCTGTAAAATAATGTGAAAAATAATGATTACTGGAAGTATTTGCAGTTTTGGCAAGATGATTCAATGAAGGAATATGTTAAAAGAATTCCAAAAAATAAAATCTAACATTTTATGAAGTATTTACAGTTAAATCTCATACATCCTTTCAATTTTTTCCTCTTAAATTTATAAATAGTTTATAGGATTTTTAAAATATCCGTTATTTTTTTTTCCTTTTTTAATTTAAGAAATATTAATGGTAAATAAAAAAAATTATTCGATGTGTATTTTTCAAATTGTAGATTTGTTAATACAGATATATTAATAGACATGTTTGATATGCGTCCAGTTGAAATTCGAATGTTTTTCAGGATATTAAAATGATTTTCTTTTAAAAACTTTATTTTTAGCCAGAAATTACTTTTGAAGTGACAAGTATTTGTGCTCTTAAACCAAAGATAATTAAAATGTGATTTTCTTTTTCTGGGAAATACTGGGTTTCTCACAGATCGTACTATGCGAAATATAAATAAACCATTTATGATATACAGCTCATTTACATAGTTGTATTTTTAATAGTTAAAGACGATGGTGATCACAGTATTTCTCTAAGATAACTATGAATCTAATAACAGACTATTACTGAGCACTTCTCCTCCTGCCTTTTTGCACCAGTATGAAAAAAGTGGATTCTGCATCTGTATTAAATATTTTTTTGAATTATAAAATATTTGAAATAAAATATTTTTTTGAGAAAATAGATCATCTCAATGGTAAAACTAGTGTTAATGAAACAAATTTAAATCGAGGCTTGATAAATGTGTGTATTGTGGACATACAGATGCATGTTTTATGTTTTTGCCGATGGAAATTAAAATTTTCCAATGAGAGATGTTTTGGTTCCATTATAACAAATCGTTCTCATTCATTCATTCAAATAAACAAAAGCACTTTTACAAAAAAAATAGGTATATTTTTTTTTTTATTTTTACTAAAATGGGGAGGGGTGTCTTTAATCATGGCTGGTTGGTGGTGAAAAAGGAAGTCAATTTCTGTGCGGTTTTGCAATTATAAAATTCATTGTATTATGTGAAATAATAATCAGTCAGAAAAATAATTTGATAATTTTTTTTTTCAATTAACCTATATATATATATATATATATATATATATATATTCAGCATCTTGTTCAGGGAAGGCATGTCCCCCCCCAAGATTTACAAAACTTGTCTAGCTACAACCACTGTAAAAAAAAAAAGTTCCCATTCTTCCTTTTCGTACTTAAAACTAGAACTTAAATGGAACTTCTATGAATGTTTTTTTTTTTCCAATGATTACTCATTTATGGAACACAATACTGCAGGGTTTCTTCCTAGATGACTACAATGTGGTCATTTTCAAGTCCAATGTTAACAAATTCTGAATCAAATTTTATCCAGTTTCAGCCATTTTAGCTAATGTTCATGGCATTGTCTTATTGTTCATTTGATACACTCAATAATCCTTATCCTGCATCTTGATAAGCAATGACCTGTTAGTATATTAAAAAATAATCCGTTCTTTGTGCTAGGATAAGAACTAAAACAATAAATTATATTTGACCTTTTAAAATCTGAAAAATGACATTCTTCAAACTGCATCTTAAATGTCAATCTCATCTTCTATGCTGAAATTCATGTGTTCAAATTTTGAAAATCATCTCTGAATCCTTGATTAATCTACATCTTCACCTTCCTCCATTTCACATAGGTGTACAAATTCTGTTTTCAACTTTAAGAAAAAAAAAAAAAAGAAAAAACAGCTTGTAGCCATTCATTTGTAAACTCAATATAAGAACCGATAAACAAAAAAAAAAAAACGATGTACTAATTTTTGTTGTGAGAGATAACCAGTTGGTTACCATAGTGATAGTGATGCCAAAATATCACCTACTTAAAACAATTCATCCAACATTTGTAAAAATACAAATGTCACTCAAAATTTTCTGGATGACTCAATATTTCAAACAAGTTGTCCTTATTTGAATAATAAAAAAAATTTTTTTAGTAGAAATCGCTCCAGACAAGGTTTAAAGCCACTTGATGTAAGGAGCTAACAAAAACGAAGGATGATGATTATCATAAAAACAGGATATGTCTATTGGCCTTAGTCTTAAAAAGACCAAGGTAAGAGGAAAATGGTCGACAGAAAGAGAATTCCACAAGCCTGCAGTTTTTGAAAAGATACTAGATAAGAAGGCTATATTACAATAAGATATCAAAGTAGTGAATTGATGGAGACCACCAGATCAACAAGTCAGAGAGGTGGAATAAAGACAGCAGGGAATAGATCAGATATTTCTGAAAAACATGTAATAATATTAATACAAAAAACTGAGATGAGCAACATCACGTCTGAGAGAGAGGTTGCAGTGAAGAAGAAAGTGTGTGGAGGAGGATAATCAGATTGCAGATACGTTTCTGCACTTTATTGAGAACCCTCAAATGAGATACATTCACTGACCCATATATAACAGCGGTACTCCATACAATTGAATTGAGATGTATATCTATGATATTAATAGAATCGGCATTACCTATCTCTGAATCGCTTTGATCAGGTGGATAGGGGGAGGTAAAGCCTATTTATTTTATTCTTTGCATTTGTGTCTTTCTCTCTCTCTCTCTCTCTGTTTCCCCCTTTTCTAAATTGTTGTTTTCTTTTGTCTAGGACGGAATTGAAATTGAAACTCAAGATGTTGATGAAATTGTGGACTTTGTCAGAAGCAAAACGAAGCGTAAAAGAAAAGTGGTGAGATTTTAACTTTTTTTCTTTTTAACATTTTTTTCGGAACATTTTTTTTTATTTTTATTTATTTTTTTCATTTTTTTTTTCTTTTTTTTTTCTTTTTTTTTCATTTGTTTTTCATTTTTTTTTTTCATTTTGTTTTTTCATTTTTTAAATTTTTTTAAAAATTTTTTTGTCATTTTTTTGTCATTTTTTTTCATTTTTTTGTCCTTTTTTTTCATTTTTTTTCTTTTTTTTCTTCATTTTTTTCATTTTTTTCATTTTATTTTTATTTTTTTTTCATTTTTTTTCGTTTTTTTTTTTCGTTTTTTTTAAAAATTTTTTTTCATTTTTTTTTCATTTTTTATTTTCATTTTACTTGTTTTCTTTGTGAAAAGATGTTATATATTTTTTATTTATTTTTTATAGCATATCAACTCTTTTCAAACTATTTAATACCGAATCTGGTAATTAAAAAAAAAAAAAGAAAGTTTTTTATACTTAAAGTTCTTCATCTTCAAATATTTATTCATGGTGTTGTTTTATCAAGGAAAATTATTTTTGTTGTGTAATTTGCAGAACATGATTGAGTTTTGCAAAGAGGGGGGGTGAAAAAGCAATAACATCAATGTCTGGTGCATTTAAGTCGGGAAGCCGATATCTTCAGATAGCTTGATCTGGTATCACCAGGAACACTTTTACGAGGAATCCTATATAATGCTCTTAAAATGCCTGATGCCACAAGATTCGAAGTGGATATGTTAAAAACAGAATTTTCCACATAAGTTTAGAGTAGTGACAAATTTTATTAAAAGTCAAGTTAGAATTAGTTACATGCAAGGATATTGGATCACAAATAGGAAGTAACTAGTGACATGTAGCAAATAAGCAGATGAGATCTTTCTCTTGTATTCTGAAGGACACAAGAAAATAGTCATGATGGGACAGCTGCTTTCATTTTCTCATGGAGAATATGTTGAAGGCATATGATTTTGTGCTGTCATTTTAAATAACTTTTACAGTTGCTGTTAAGGAGACTGCTGCAACGAGAAGAAAGAGGAAGAAAGAGAGATGTCACTATTCACTGAGCAACAGCTCATGTGTTAATAAAACAAGAAAAGATATTGAGCTTTTCTTTATAAAAGTCTGTCTTTATTCAACCCCATTTTAGAATTCATATCTTAATGTCTATTCTTGAAGAAGTTGCTTATGTTATGACAAAATCACTTGTGACTTGTTAGGCTTTATATGTATTAAATAGAATTTTGTTGATTTTGACATCAATAAAGCAACCAGCAATTGTAATTGCTGGTGCTTTCAAACAAGCATGCACCTAACTGTGGTGGCTGCTGTTGTTGAGCAAATCGAACTTCAGAGCTCACTAAGATCATGTGTTAAGGTTGTCTGGTCTGCAGGGAATCCTCCCAGGTCCTGTAGCTATTTGTTACGCCTGCGAGATTGCAGAAATGTTCAAAGTTGTTTTAGAATTAACACACTTGGTGAATGTTAAAGTAGGAATACATCAGAGTTTTGTTATTGAATCTATTGGTTTTTATTTGTCTCTTAGAAACGTTTATCCATGGAGTTTCATTCGGATTGTCTGTAATAGTAATAGTATTTTATTTATTTATTTATTTTTCAATGTATTTGTTCCTATTGATGTTCCCTGTGAATGTTAAGCCTAGAAGTTTTAATGAAGGTTGTGTATTATTAGTCATGTCAATCGGTGCTTGAGAAGGATTAATAATAAATTAAAAAATAATAAAACTCGTCATTGATGTCGGAATTACAAATCAATTTAGTGAGTACATTCTCTTTGAACAATTGTGTAAAAATATTGACGTCCAAAATTATTTGTTTGTCTTTTTCAGAGCCATGATGAATTCTAAACAGATATGTGATCTGAGGAAGGAAAAGACTTCATTTCTTTTTCTCACTTTGGACAATAAGAAATCTCATTTTTCTTAAGAAAAAAACAAAAAACAATTCCAAACGAACAAGGAAAATTCTTTTTGAAAACATTTTTTCTATCATGAAATTTAAAACATTAAAAAAAAAATTATTCATATTTTCATTTTGAAAAAAAAGAAAAATTAAAAAAAAAAATTTTTTTTAAACAAAAACCTTAACAAATTATATATTTTTAATGACCTCTAAAAAGCCCTCTTAATATTAAAAAAAAAAAAAAATTTTAAACAAAAAAATTCCTATTTAAATGTGGTGGTGAAGTACGATTTATACAAACAAAACAAAACAAAAAAACAAATTAGTCAAGAAAACAAAGTTGTCTCCCTTGAATGATGAAAAAAAAAAAAACCAGAACATTTTTCTTTCATTTTTTAAAAACCTTTTCTTTTCAATTAAAAAAAAAAAAAAAGTTGGTGATGACCTTTGGGTAAATGATCTATAAAATTCTTAATGAATTTGATTGAGACAAAATTGTGTAAAATGATATCAGTTTGTATTTAGATTGTTTGAACTATGATTTTTAAAGTTCTGAATTTTTTAGATGAAAGCTGATTTATTTATATTACTTGTATTAATTGGACTATTGTTCTCCGCTTGAGTGTTGTTTGTCAAAGGACAATCCGACTGAAACATTGCACAGTCTTCAGGCATGCTAGTTGTTGTTTGGAAAAGAAAAGAGAAAAGTTACTGGCTCCGTAGATATTTTCGTATTTTGTAAGTTAATCTCTATTTTATGGTTATAACTTCGAATTTGTGAAAAAAAAATTGACAAAAGGGAGGCAACCTTACACACCATTAAAATTTTGGCAATGAAAGGGAGATAATCACATATCGATCTTTATTAGAGTTGCCTCTCTTTTGTCAACCAATTTTTTTTCACAAATTCGAAACTAAAACCATAAAATAGACTAACTCACCGAGTACGAAAATATCTACTGAACCAAACAACAAACAGCATTCCCGAAGACAGTTGAAGAACAAGACGACCAAAATGTTGCACAAATAAAACTCAAGATAAGAACAATAGTCCGATCAATACAAGTAATATATACAAGTTTTATCTTGATTTTTATTTTCACAATGTAACCTCTGACCGTCTTTAAGTACATCTTCCCATATTTGGGGATATTTATGCCAAACTCGAACTTATATGGAATTTTTAACTGAATCGTTTAATTAAATAAAAGACTCAGAAATTTCATATAAGTTCCGAGTTGTTCTTGTTTCATCTAGGTAGAAGTGTTACCTCTGTTATTTCTAATTATTATTCCTTGTAGTAAGGATTGAACCTTCGACCTCAATAAGGCTGTCATTTTAACCTGGTTGTTAATTAACGACTTCAACTGTTGTGCCATCGATTTGTGGCTGACCGAATGAGAACACTCTACTTCTATGGAGTAAAAAGAACCTGTAGTTTGAAAATCTGTGTAGGTTCCAAAGTTCAAAATGATGCACCTGAAGAATGTCAGCCAACACACTGTGAAATTAACCAAGATGAGAATAGTAGTCCAAATAATAAAAATACAAATCATGAATCTTCTCATCTAAAAAACTCAAGAACAGGATTTTAGTTCATTGGGATTAAGGTAAACTTATGAAAATGAATGACGACAGAAATTATGGTGAACTTTTTTAAGGATCAATCTGAACAAAAAAATTGAGTGGGGTGGGGGTGTGTGAAACGTTGGGTGATTCTTTATGATCATTCTGCCTCAATTTTTTTTTTTTTAAGTTCCACTTTTGGTATAAACTCTTGGAGTCTTGATGCACTCCGATATCAAAAAAAAAAAAAAAAAAAAAAAAAAAAATTGATTTTTACTTTTTGTGTCATGGTTTTCAGCCATGTTCACTGCCTCTGCATTCGACTACACTAACACTGGACAATGCTTACTATTTTGGAAATTACATAATATTGAAAACTGGGGAAAACTTGATTTAGTTATGTTGAAAGAATGGATGACAGCTCTTGGGTTAGATGTAGAGCAGTTGAAATAGCAGGGTAAGACTAAGGAAAATGTGAATGGAAACATGGAGTTGAAAGAGGGATGAATAAAAACCTGGCCAGAGATACGTTCATTCTGAAGTTAATTTCTAAAAGCCATTCAACACATACTAGTATGAAATATGCAAATTATGTAATTTTGTAAATATAATTGTATTTTGAGCAAATTTGTAAAAATTAATTTGACAAATCTGTTCTTGCCAAGAATTCCCCCTGTATAATACAGTTATGATATAAAACAAAAATAATGAAAAATATGTTTGTATGTACCCATGACAAAACAAAAATATTGTATCGTAAAAATCACATAAATTGATTAGTTTAATTTTTTTTTTTATAAAAGAAATCATTTTTAAGCAATTAATGGGAATTTGTAAGCATAAATCTTGCAAGTTTGAATTAATGTTATCTTCACTCCCCCTCATTTCTTTTTAGATTTTCGAAATGGTGGGCAAAACAGTGGCTTCTTTTTTTTTTTTTTTTTTAACAGTGATCACCACTTATCAAGGCCCAGAAGTCACTCAGGGATAAGGGTTATTGCAAGTACATTACGTTAGTGTGGAGATTTGATGAAGTGTTTACTTAAGGAGGCGGTTCATTAGGAATTTGTTAACGTTGGACTTGAAGACATCCAAGTTGTAGTCCGGTGGGAAGCAGGCAGACGGAACAGAGTTCCACAGGCGTGAAGTTCTAATAAAGAAGCTTTGTTCATGAAATCCGCATTTTGATTTAGGCACAGATATAGAGTGGGGGAAATTTTTCACAGTGGATCCAGCTAGATGGGTGTTTTTCGTGAAAGATTGGCAAGGGGGGGACCAGAGATTGGAGTTTAGATGAGCACCTGCCATGGAAATAATGATAAAACAAGGATAGGCTCGCAACGTTTCTTCTGTGGGAGAGAGGTTGCAGGGTAGAGAAAAGGGCATCCCCCACTAAGGCACGAAGTCTATTTTGTACTCTGTCAAGGCACGATAGGCTGCTTTTAGCAGCTCCTGCCCAGATATGGCAACAGTATTCCATCCTTGGTTACTCATAAACTTTGGTATAATATATATATATATATATATATATATATATATATATATATATATATATATGTATTTATTTAGAAATAAAACTGCTTGATCAATCCATGTGATTTTTAGAATATGATTTTATTTTGTCACAAGTACATACATCATACAGATTTTTCTTTATTTTTGTAAAAGAACCGACTAATCCTCAAAGGCCAAAATGGTGATTTTTTTTTTTTTTTTTTTTTTTTGTGCTACTGCAGACTATTTCAGATGCAGACAATATAGGTGGAAACCTGTAATGTTATGTACAATCGAAAAGCTTTAAAATTCTAAGAGTTTATTGAACAGTTGAAAAAAAGGTGTAATTTTTTGTACATGTAAATTTAAAGATGCCTTAATGGCATAAATGAATGTGAACTAAATGGTTCCTATTTTTGTGATCTGAACAAAATGAAGTGCTTGTGTATTATAACTGGATGCCTAAAAAATTAAAATAATGCATTGTAAGTCAATTAAAAAAAAACACCAGTACATACTCATGTGTAATGTTGAAATCAGTAAAAATTCCAAAATTACCAAAAAATGATCAAGTAGATCTACTAGAAATTTTTTTACACAAAGAAATCATTATCGATTCATTTTCTAATTTGAAATAAATATTAACAAAACAAGGGAGATAAGTCAGTTTGTCATAAGAAATAGACTAAACTGCTAAAATGGCATTATTCGATAAATCTTATTTTTTTTCTTGTAATTATTTTTGTATTTGATCATTTTTCATAATTTTTGGAATTTTTACTCATTTTGACATATGTAATTGTTATAGTGTTTTTAATTAAAATGCATTTTTAAAATTTATATATATATATATATATATATATATATATATATATTTTTGTTTTTTATAGGTATCAATTTATAATGCACAAGCACTAAAAATAAATATGAGTGGTGAGAAATCTGAAGTAGAATTCTTTAAATCGGAATCTTATAAGAACAATCTGTCAGTTTCCGATGACTCTTGAATTAAATATTTGATTTTTCAAGAAAATTTCTAAATGTGGAAGAAAATTCCAAGTTTTGACTGGGTTAAAAAAATTTTTTTTTTTTTTTTTTAAGATCAAATTAGTGTTTATTTTATTTATTTTATTGTTATGAGTAAACACTGGATCAAATTGTTGCTCCCCATTTCTTTCAATTCTTGCGCTATCCCATTCCCTAGTCCCAATGCAAACACAGGACTTGTTAACAATTAGCAAACATCTTTGTAGACAAAGCACAGACAAATATACGAATCTTGCACGAATTTGAAAAAATCACAAAACACTACATGTCCACAAATGAAAATGTCAATCAAATAAAAGAAAATCTCCAACTAAATAATAAAAACTTTACTTAAATAAGTATAAACTAAGGTTAAAAATATGTCAACCAAATAAATAAAAATCATGTGAAACAGAAAACATTAATAAAATAAAACAAATGTAACCAAACATACACCAAAAAAAAAAAAATCCCCACAAAAACATGAATAAAAATGTTTTATTTCTCCCCCTACCTCCAACCAACGAAGAACTGATGAAAATGAAAAACTTTGTTGCAGGACCGGCTGCTGCTGCTGATTTTTATCTTTTTTTGTTCCCTCGGTGATCGGATGACTTTATTGATGTTTCTATGAAAAAAAATGAGGAAACAAATAAAGACTAAAAAACTTTCTTTTTTTTTTTTTTTTTTTTTTTGTGTTTGTCTTTTTCTAGCATTTGAGAGAAAATTTAGATTATATCTTCTGTCTCTGTCTTAGGCTTTAACCATTTTTTTAAATATTTATTTTCAATCTACAAATATATTCAGGAAAATATAAAAACATCTAGAATAGAGAAAATTTGGAATATTTGATATTCTATTTCTGTTTTCATAGCAACCATGGTTTCCTTTCATAGCAATATGGTTTCTGTTCTGCTAGATCTACAGCAGATGTGCTAACGGTTATATCTCAGGATTAGTAAATCTCTCGACAAAGGCTTCATTTCTAGGGCAATTGCTCTCGACATATCAAAGTCCTTCGATAAGGTTTGGCATAAAGGCCTATTACACAAGATTTCCAGCTACGATATAACTGGAAATGTTTTCTCGATCATTAAATCATTTCTCTCTGATAGGCTCATAAGAGTAGTGGTTGATGGGTAGAAATCAGAGGCCCACAGTATAAATACTGGAGTCCCTCAGGGGTCCATACTCGGCCCAACTCTCCTCCTGATCTACATCAATGATCTCCCAAAACACATACTAAAATCTTTCGTTGACATCTATGCTGATGACACGACCATCTATGGCAACACATCAAAGGCCGTAAACGATGATGTTCTCTCTGATTCTCTCTCCTCTGATCTTGAGCGCGTGGGACAGTGGGGAAAGAGGTGGCTGGTTACTTTCAATGCATCTAAAACCAAACTCCTATCTCTACATCATAAACGCTCTGATCCTCATCAGCATTAATTGAAATGGATGGCTCTCGTCTAGGGGAGGCCCCATGTTTTGATAAGCTTCTGGGTTTGACCGTTACTCCTGATCTTAAATGGAACACATACATCAAGTCTGTGGCCAAGGTCGCTGGGAAAATGGTGGGATCTTTCTACCGCTCCAGAAGATATCTCACTAATGATGCAATTCTCTATCTATATAAGAGCCAAGTACGTCCAAAGATGGAGTATTGCTGCCACATCTGGGCGGAAGCTGCTAAAAACGGCCTATCCTGCCTTGACAGAGTACAAAATAGACTTCGTGGCTTGTTGGGGATGCCCTTTTCTCTACCCTGCAGCCTCTTTCTCACAGAAGAGACGTAGCGAGCCTGTCCTTGTTCTATCGTTATTTCCATGGCAGGTGCTCGTCTAAACTCCAATCTCTGGTCCCCCCCTCGCCAATCTTTTTAAAAAAACACCCGACTAGCTGAAACCACCGTCAATAATTTTCCCCACTCTTTATCTGTGCCTAAATCAAAGCGTAGATTCCATGAACAAAGCTTCTTTCTTAGAACTGCATGCCTGTGGAACTGTTCTGCTTGCCTGTTTCCCTCCCGACTTCAATCTGATGTCTTGAAGTCCAACAAAAACAAATTCCTGATGACCCCCCCCCCCCAAGTAATGACACCTTACCAATTCTCCAATACTATTGCTACACTATCCTTTTGATTACTGTGCACACAATAACCCTTATCCCTGAGTGCCCATTGGGCCTTGATAAGTGGTGAACTTCATGTAACCCCCCCCCCAAAAAAAAACACAGGTTGCATTTCTTTCCAAGAAATGTTTTTGCCATTTTTTTTTTTTCTTTTTTTTTTAATCTCTTGCGTACACACGAAGTTGGAATAAAATGAAGGGAACAAGAAAAATAACACAGTATGTGTGTGTGGGATGGTCAGAATTTTAAAAAGATCTTCCGCTTGGAGTGTTTGAAATATTGAGTGAATGTCTGGCATCTGGTAGGATACTCCATCCTCAGCAAAAAAAAAAACAATATAATTAGAAAATTGAAAAAAAAATTATGGGTTTGGAGAACTTGAGTTACCTACTAGATACCATTCTTGAATATCTTCGGTCTGTACAAGGGTATATTAGTGTGACAAGGATTGTGGATCGGACAATGTCGGGTTGTCTTGCTTGTTGTGGATCAGTCTCCTGCGTGGTCCTTTTAACACGAGTTCAGGAGATTTCGCATTGTTGGAGATGATGATGATAAAAAAAATAAATACCCCCCCCATCCACAAGCTGGACCTTAGTTGTGGTCATAAAAGCAGATTGTGAATCTGGAAATGACCATTTGAGTTTTATTTGAGGCGCCACCAGAATACAAGTAGGTAAACTGTCGATTGGTTTTAATTATTGGATTGACCGTGAAATCACTTCGGAAAGAGAATTAACTATGTTATACATATGGTCTTAGGGGAACCCCTCCCACGAGTAATGGTAAAAGGTACGGAGAGAAAGATAGAGGGAGAGAGAGGCAGAGACGGAGAGAATGAAAGAAAAAGCCCCAAATAGAAAGGGGGACAAAAACTAGAAGTTATAAAGATAATATAAAGACGTTTTTTTTTTTTTTTTTTTTTTTTTTTTATTTTTATAGCCAGTTCAAGAGAATCCGTTGGTGAGGAGAGTCCGTTGGACAAGTCATCTAAAAAACTTAATTGAAACCATTATAATCCTGCACCCAGAAGTTAGTCTGATTTACCAAGCTTATAAAGGCCCCTAACCCATGTCCTTAAACTGAGACTGTACCTGTAACAACGTTGAATAATTAATGTTACTAAAAAGCCTTTGTGATTTCTTTTGTTGTTTGCCTGTGGTTGTGAAATGAATTCATCCCTAGACCGATGTTTCAAGATGCAGCAGACGAGAACGATGCACCTGTCTGTGAAAGAGGACCTCCTCTTCAACATCAGACAACCAGGCCGAAGTGCCCTTGTGGTAGTGTTACCGACCAGCCATCATGAGAGCAGAACTGCCACATGAACTTAGGGTTATGCACGAGTTGCGTGATTAGGTAGAAAAGTGATGAGTTCCAGCCACCAGCGAGCATCTGGCATAGATATTAAGGTCTTAACCACTAAACGAAGAAAAGATGAAGACAAAGATATCAAACCACGACAAGGAGTTAAGTCTTCACCAGTTTAAAGACTTTTAATTCGCAAGGAGTTGGAGAGTTAAATGCTCTCGAAAGCTTTTGAAAAGCTTTGGAGAAGATTAAAAGTCGTTGGAAACTTGACGGGTCCAAACGCAAAGTTATTGGATTTTATTTTATTTTCAAAAATGTAACCCTGATCGTCGGGAGTGGAGTTACCTTTAAGGTGCGGCCCAACTCTGCTCTCAGCGATAGGCGACACAGCCCATAGAGTTATATTAGGACAACCTGACAGGAGAATTCTTCATGCTCCTGACCAAATATTCAAAATAACACAGTATTTGAAGCAGAAATAAGATTCAGTTGACAGAGGTATCCACTGGCTCATACGAAGACTGACACACCTAGTGATGTTAGCTGGATTCTCCACAAGACTAAATGAATTCTTTTCCTCGAACCCAGCAAGACCAATAAACCACTCGAAAGATATATTACAATCGGTCAATTCGGAAGAAGAAAATTAAATGTTCTCCGCTTCTTTACTAACTCGAGGTAAAAGAACTGTAGTTGTGTTATATATGAATGAGTTTGTGATGTATTTGTATCACGTAACGGCACCAAAATTATATGTCGGTTACGTTATCAATTTCATACTGACTAACTGAAAAGTTATTTTCATTTGAATGAAAACAAATGACACTTTTTACACCTCTTCAAGTTTGGTTTGTTTATTTTTCATTGACATCCCACTGATAACCATCAGAACAAGGAGAAGGTTGGAGGTGGAGTGTAGCTTGCAAAAATGTCTCCTGCCAAAGTTTCTTTCTATCTATGTGACTTGTTCTTTTTTTTATTTTTTTTTAATTTTTTATTCTTGTTGAACTTTTTCTTCCAAACTTTGTTTATTGTTTTAAAAAGAAGGTCAGTAGGCTGGTTTGCTTTGACTGACTTTTCCATAATGTCGCTCAGAGCTTCCCCAGACATTATGACACCTTTGTGACATATTTCTCAGGCTAGTCTCAGATCCCCAGGCTGATCCAGATTATATCATTGTGACGTATTTCCCAGGCTAGTCCGGGATCCTTCTTGCTTCTCTCCAACAGTTTAACTTTCAGATATTTATGTATCTTGTATAGAGATCATGCGCTAGCCACATGAATGGGCCTCCTTGATTGTTGAGAGTTTACACCAAAGTAAAAAAAAAAGAAAAAAAAATCTGTGTGCGTGCATATGTTTATTCTGAGACAGTTTGTAAACGACAAACGTAAGGATATACTAAACATGACATGTAAATAGTTGAAAATCATAGATGAATTAAAGCATATCCTAAGCATGTTTCCAACATAATTGAAATACATGTGTTGCTAGGGTAAAGAGATATGCACGGACAATACATAAACAAATATTGCTTGCATTTGAGTCGGTCTATTTTGGGATCTTGTCTGATTATAACAATTTTGGGATCTTGCCTGATGATAATGGTGTAAAACTTTGTGAAAGTCATATTGAGATTGTCAAAACTTGACTGATGTTGAGCAACTGTATCTTCTGTATACATTTACTGTAGCCGTTTTTCCATGTGTCAGATGAAGCATGTTTGTAAAAAGCTAATTTTTAGGGGTATTTGGGTCTGTTTTGAAGGAATATCACACTTAAAATTTCACCTATACTTTTCATGATATTAACATCTTTATTATCCAATATATTCCGCATTGCTTTCACTGGTCGCCGCGTTTCATGCGTGTGCATTCAGCTTTTGCACACACATAAGAATAACAAAGAATTTTCTTGTTAATTTAAAAAAAAAAACGTTGGGTGACTTATTAAAAAAAAAAAAAAATCGAAATGTTGTATGAATAATCGTCAAAACGCGAACACTAATCCAAATAATCCAAATTATCAATCCTCATCTAAAAAATTTCAAAAGCTAATTTTAGGTTTCCTCTTTTGAATGGTACGAATGTTATAATGATAATGTGAAGCTATATTAAATTTAAACTGTGTAATATATAGGGAGGGTGTAAATTCTATGGTGTGCTTTAGAGGTTTCTGCCAAAAGGAAACCCTTTCTCTATAAATCTATCTATACTTCTATAATTTTTTTTTGTATTGATATTCATATTAAGAGCCATTTTTTCTATTTATTTAAATAGAAAATACAACTGCGTTATATATGGGCCGTAGAATTGCATTCATCTACAAAAGATCTAGATAATTTGTATATTCTTTTAAACATGCATTTTAATTAATTCTTTATTAGTTTTTTTTTCAGTTTTCTTATGGGATGATCATCTTTAGTTAATTATTACGTGCAATTATATTCATGCAGATATTCTACATGATTTATACTTGCATAATATTTGTGTAAAAAGATTATAGTAAACACAAAACCCTTTCTATATATATTTATGTATGCGTATATATATTTTGCCTACTAAAATCCTCTGTCAACTTTGGGTCTACAAACATGAAACTTAATATATACGGTATTCGAACCCATACAAACTTTGTATTTGGGTTATAGCTGGGTAAAATCAGTGCAAAAGTGTGAAAATTAAAAAAAAGAAAATGAAATTTGCCAGATGAAGGTTGAACGACGGCATTACGAATATGCATACGTAATATAATAACTATAGGTTCATGCTTTGATTTTTAGCCTTGCAGCAAACGTCTTCATAGATCAAGACTTAACATCAAAGGAAAAAGTAAATTGTAAGCTAAACGTTTTTAATTCGATTCGTGGCGCACAAGTCATTCTTTTGTTTTTAAACTTTAGAAATCATTACTATATACTAGGTCCAATATAATATAATAATAAATACGAAATTTGAATTAATGAAAATACCATATTAAAAGTATTTTATAACCTGGCAATGTCGGGCAGACTGCTAGCATAATATACAAGTGATCATTAAGTATAGTTACACAAAAGTTTTCCTGCTTTTAATATATATTTTTTAACTCGCAGGAAAACCCAACGTTGTCCGGGATTGAATGATGATCAATGAACGTTTCACACTCCCATATTTTTATTCTCATCGAAATTATTTAAATCGTCCATTTTTCAATCAAATCGATTGATTGCCATGGTGCACCGGGAAGTAAGCTTCACATACCTCCCTGCAGTGACGTAGTTCACAATACACTGTAGTCTACCTAAAAGCTACTGTTGATTTTATAAAATTATTTTTGTATATAAATCAAAGTTTAAAATGCGAAAGTCAAGTATCGTGTTTCAATTATGCTTTAAACAGAAACATTCATTTCGAACGTGCCTTTGTCACATCAAAGAACCTATTGTTTATTTCATATGCCGGCCCTTTCTGCTTATGCGGTAATAAATTTTCTCAAATGCACAAGGTGTTAACTTTGGTCGAAATCATCTGTTCCTTCTTTCATCGGATTTTATTTTTGATTATCGATACTAATCGGAGAAATTCCGATATGAAAACCTATCTAAGAACACTGCCAGATACATACAGTACATGTGTGAAATTTCATAAAAATCGGCTCAGTTGTTTCAGAATTCATAGGGAATTCTCTCTCTCTCTCTCTCTCTCTCTCTTACACTCAAAGTTCCTTTTATGAAAAAAAATTAACATTGTTTTAAAGATTTCTTCAAATTGACTTCGATGTATTTATCCAGTCCACAATAAGCAGATTATTTAACGATACATTATAACTACGGCTATGACAAGAAAATATTCTTATCATTGTTTTGACTCTCGAGTATATATCCGACACAGTTAGACACATTTAATCAATCGAGAACCACATCACTCTATCTAAAAGCATATAAGATATTAACTGATATATACTTGAGAGTCAAATAATGAAAAAAATATTCTCTTATCATAGGCCTAATTTTAACAAATGATTTAGAGATTGAAAAAAGAATCAAAAGTAAGGGCAATAATTATTAACTCTTTTTAAAGTTATGGAAGATAACTCCAAATTCATAAGGGGAATAACTCCAAAAGTTCAAGGGAGATAATTGTAAGTATAAACTACTTATTGGAATCTTTTCGTTACCTGATCTTTGCAGCTCGTGGCGTAGTTTTCATGATTATTTAATTTATTTTGGTCCAATCTCAAAAGGAAAGAAGTACTCTAGTTTAGTTTTCATTTAACAAGAGGATGGCATCCAACAACCACTGATGTATGAGAAGTTACAGACAATTTCAGCATTTCTGAGAGAGCTGAGGTCATCTTACTGTGCTCTCTGCTGGAATAAACCTAAAACATTCTGGGGTTTGAGCGTTGACTTTTCGATCCAACATTCCGATCCGTGTGTCACATTTCTTGCAGTGGGAGATAAATAAGACATTCTACCACTAAGTAAACGATGAATAGAGAAGAGGTGAGGATTGAGAAAAGTAAGTTGTTCTAATTGGTTGAGAGAGAGAGAGAGAGAGAGGTGTCAGAGATTTTGTGTTTATTTAATATTTGCACACATTAGATGTCTCTGCTAAGAATTGCCAAAACTTATCAATGGAAAATTTATCTAACTGTATATTATATATATATTGAAGATGTCGATACATTGTGTGTGTATGTAATATATATGCTATATTATATTTCTTATATGTTTGTACATGGCTATGTATCTTTACACAGTAAAAACGATTCTTCGGAGACACCAAATCTGCCAAGGAGGGAGGGAACAGAATGTTCTTGTATATATGTACATGCATATATGCGTGTATATCTATAAAAGTGAACGTGTTTGTGTGTGTGTGTATCTGTGTGTCTGTGTACATTTCCCTACGCAACAACTCTGTCAATTTTTAGTCTACAGACTCGAAATTTTATACACAGGGTACTAAGATTTGGGAAAATCGATGTGGTCGGTTTTTGGCCAGAAATTTGGCGATTAAGGTCAACGAGTTGACCTTTGAGAACTTTACAAAACTCTTCCGACAATTTTGGGTCTACGCACTTGAAATTTTAGATATAGGTTTCTTGGACATGGATCTAACTTAATAACTTGATTTGAGCCCAAAACAATAAATGTTAAGGGGTTATAATAGGGGTCAAAATTAAAAAAATTGACCGCGTTCTTTTTTTATTTATTTTTTTTCTTTTTGCTCAACATACACCTCCAAACATCCGGACAACGCCGAGCTGAAATGCTGGTATATCTATAAAAGTGGAATTGTCTGTCTGTGTGTACATTTCCCTTACAAACTACTCTGTCAATTTTCAGTCTACGGACTCGAGATTTGACACAAGGAGTATTGAGATTTGGGAAAATCTTTTTAATCGTCTTTTAGCTTGAAATTTGGTTGTCAAGGAGTCAAAGTTCAACGATTTGACCTTGAAAACTCTACTAAACTCATCCGCCAATTTTGGGTCTAAACAGTTGAAAATTTGGATGTAGGTTACTTGGACATGGATCAAACTTTATAATTCAATTTGAGCCCAAAACAATAAATATTAAAGGGTGAAAATTGGGGTCAAAGTTAAAAAAAAACCTAACCGCTGCAGTTTCTATCAAATTACTCAGCCAATTTTTGGTCTCAACATTTGAAATTTTACATAAAGTATATTCAGACACAAGGCACGCTTTTTAATCAGTTTTGGGGCGAAAATTTGGCTGCCGAGAGGTCAAAGTTAAAAAGACTTGATCTTTGTGGTTTTTAGCAAACTATTACGCCAATTTTGGGTATAAACATTTGAAATTATACATACAGGATATTCAGATATGCACCAAACTTTTTAATCAGTTTTTGGGCGCAATTTTGGCTGACAAGAGGTCAAAGTTGAAAGAGCCGACCTTTGCAGGCTCTACCAAACTCCGTCAATTTTGGGTCTTAATACTTAATGGTTTCACGGACATGGATCAAACTTTTTAATATATATATATATATATATATATATATATATATATATAAAGTTATGAACATTACATAGGGTCCGAACACTTTTTTTGCCGATATTTTTGAAAGTCATCCTCTCCTTTCGATTGTCTAGCCTTAATTTAAACCTACGTCACTTCCGGTTTGGCGGTGGTAGTAACAGCAAGGACGTCAGGTTTTTTTTTTCTCGTTCTTTTCCTCCTTCGCGGTATGGGTTCGATTTGCTCAACATACACATCCAACCACTCGGAAAACGCCGGGCTGAAATGCTGAACGTGTCTGTGTGTTTGTGTGCGTACATTTTCCAACGCAATAACTCTGTCAATTTTCAGTTTACAGACTCGAAATTTGATATACAGGGTACTGAGATTTGGGAAAATCTTTGTAATCCGTTTTCGGCCAGAAATTTGGCTGTTAAGGGGTCAAAGTTCAGCGATTTGACCTTTGAGAACTCTACCAAACACCTCCGACAATTTTGGGTCTAAACATTTGACATTTTAGATATAGGTTCCTTGGACATGGATCTCACTTAATAACTTGATTTGAGCCCAAAGCAATAAATGTTAAGGGGTCATAATAGGGGCCAAATTTAAAAAAGTTGACCGTTTTGTTTGCTCAACATACACCTCCAAACACCCGGGCAACGCCGGGCTGAAATGCTAGTATATATATATATATATATATATATATATATATATATATATATCGTGGCTTAATGGTAAAAAGTTAGATTGCAGATTGTGTAGTCGCGAGTTGGATCCCTTGCCAAGAAGTGTAGCCATGCCGACGAAGAGTTATATCCAGAAACACGCATCCATGAATAAACTTTTATGCACGTAAAAATTTAAATAAAATAAATATCTATGTACTTCATAACAAAAATAGGTTTAAAGCTCCTATAATTTATATTACGAGAATAGTCCGTGAAAAAATTATTTTTGAATATAAATTCTAACTAATAATCGGTTGTAAGTGACTGTCTTCTGAGGATTGAAGGTTAAATCATCATTACAGGCTATACAAATAATACAATTACAAACTGCGTTATTTTCACCAGGTATGGTCAACGATATGAGAGCCAGTTACTTTCTATTCAAAATTCTTTGGAAATTTTAGAGTTCAACATTTTAGATTTTAGAGACACGAAGAAGGTCAGACTTTATATCGGCTGTGTCTGCTCACAGGTGGAACGATAAAATTATCCCCATAGAAAAGACGACATAATTCCATTTCCGTTTGATTAAAAACCGGGGTTCTTTTGTACTAGTTGTTAGTTGTGTACAGATCCCAAGAGCGATAGAGGCCTTCTATTATGTCTGAAAGTGACATAAAGTTCAATGAGCGAGATCGGTGATGCGCCGCTGAACAACTCATACTCTCTAGCGATTCAAGGTATGACAACAGGACTATTGCCAGCACCCTCAAAATGCATCGCTGGATTGCCACGAATAACAGGAACGTGCCCAAGATGATGAAAACAAAGTTTCCGGCCACAGTTATGGTATTTGGTGTGGTTTCAAGTGGGGACCACATCATACCACCTCACATATGTTCTAAATAGTAGGCTTTTCCATCAAAGTGGCGCTGTGTCCTGTTTGGGGTGAAAAAAAAACACACAAAAAAAACAAAACAAAAAAACAAACAAACAACAGCAAAAACAAAAAAACAAAACAAAAAACAAACAAACAAACAACAAAACAAAAAAACAACAACAATAAAAAAACAAAACAAAAAAAACAAAACAAACAAACAACAGCAAAACAAAACAAAAAACAAAAAAACAAACAAACAAACAAAAAACAACAGCAAAAAAAAAACAAAAACAAAAAAACAAACAAACAACAACAAAAAAACAAAAAACAAAAAACAAAACAACAACAACATAGCTATCTGTATAAGTTGTGTAACGCATTTGGGTGTAGATTTATGTATCCACAAACATGACGATTACAAACACAATAATTTTGGAAAAACATTTCTGAGGATGAGAATAAATATATTGTTTTGCAATTTTTTCAGCCTCAATAACGTTGAAGTATAAATCACCTAGATGCCAGAATAAGGTGGTTCCCATTAATAGCAGGTATTATTTCATGAAAACTTTAAAAGATTATTTTCGTATAATAAAAAGTTCTTTTCGAAATTAGGAGGCCAAATGTTATAAGGCATGTGAATATAAAAATCATCCGTCACTCATTTTACGTTGTATGAGCTTTTTGTTACTTTTTATGGCGTAAATAATGTGTTCAGTTTCCTTATTCTTACAAATAATATTCTTTTACAATTGACTCAATCGATCATCTAGGATTACATATGCTGTACTTGTTGTAAAAAATCATATATATATATATATATATATATATATATATATATGATACTTGTTTATTGTTATATAAACATGCTCACATCCCGCTGCTACAAATAGCCACTTGTTTCAATCAAACAACAGATATCATCAGGCAGCGACTTGACTATTCCAAAAGTTCAATGAATAACGATTATTCATTGAACTTTTGAATAGTCAAGTCGCTGCCTGATGATATCTGTTGTTTGATTGAAACAAGTGGCTATTTGTAGCAGTGGGATGTGAGCATGTTTATATAACAATAAACAAGTATTATCAGCTCTTTTTATTGAGCACTATCTAACAACTTCGTTGAATTCATTAGTCCATTACTTTTGAATATAAAAAACCCGAGTATATATATATATATATATATATATATATATATATATATATATATATATATATATATATATATAATATAAAGCTGAATGTGTGTGTCTGGTCACGAATAGGCTCCTATATGGTTGACTATTTTAAAAAACTGATTACATATAATGATAGAAGATGTATCGAGACACAGGAATGGGTATGTTTGACCTGGTAGGACGATGGTTCATTAAAATTGTGGGGTCTGCGTTCGCTCCTGGTCCACAAAGTATGGAAATAAAAAATTAAAAAATTAAAAATAAATATTTACAAGTGTTTTTTTATATAGATGTACATAAGAATACTTTGATAAGTATGTTTTAACTTAAATAGGGATGGTATAATAAAATTGTGGGGTCTGCGTTCGCGCCTAGCCTCCATAGAATGGAAATAGGCACAAACTTTAATAAAGACGTTTCATATCTATCTGCGTAAGTATACTTTGATAATTATGTTTCAGTTTGAAGAAATATGGTATAATAAAATTATGGGGTGTTCGTTCGCACCTGACCTCCATAGAATGGAAATATGTCATGAAGTTAGCAAGGTTTTTTTAATATATCTATATCCACAGAATATTGTGATAAGTGTTTCAGTGTGAACAGGTATGGTATAATAAATTATGGGGTTTATCTATTTTATTTTTACTTTCATCATATTTTTCCTTGGTTTGATAACCCCAAATTCGAAGGTATCTCTTTACAACCCTTCCTTATCATAACCTATCATACTTTCATAAATCAGAGTCCATTTTCTGTAGGCTGTTTTTGAACCCAGTCAACGACGGGTACTTTTGCTAGTATATATATATATATATATATATATATATATATATATATATATATATATATATATATATATATATATATATATATATATCGATTATGGGGAAAATATAAATATCGATTAAAAAAAAAAAAAAAAAAAGAACACCATTATGAAGTTTGTTTTCACTTAATAATCGGTGAAAATTTCGTATTGATTGGGTAATTACTTTATTTTTGGTAGATTTTTAAAGAAAGACTTCGTCAAAAATACTAACCCCCTCCTTATATGTTGGCCGCTTCTACCTTTTTAAATTTTATATTTTTATTTCCCTAAATTTTTTTGTCACTTCACACCTAACAATCATGAATGTTTCATAAGCATCACGGCCACTTTCGATTCTTCGTGGAATCATCCTCAGATGACACCCCCCAAAAAAACACAGACATAAAGAAAAAACAAACGAACAAAAAATAAACAAATCAATAAAATAAAAGAAAGAATGAAGGAGAAAGCTAAATAAATAAATAAATAAGTAAAAATAAAATTAAAGGAAAACTGAGTGGTCGTTTAACACCCAAACAACAAACCAGTCGTTCCACATAAAGTGTACACTTTTAATCCCGGGACGCCAGCAACCTACAATAAATAAACATAATTGTATGAAACGAGTAAGAATAGTTTAAAATGTTCAACCTAAATACGATTCATATGCTAACAGTAATTCTGGTATCCGGAATTTAACCTCTAGAAGTATTCTCACGATTAAAAAAAAAGAAAAAAAGAAATACAATTTCTCTTCATAACAAAAATTATATAACATACGATTGATAACATTAAATAAACTTATTCTAAAGTTTTTCTGATTGAGTTTTAAATACTATCTTATTAAAAAACTAACATTGTCTTCAGTTTTTTCTTGAATGTATTGATGTTTTCTACGATAAACAGAGTATTTAAACATAAATTATAAATGATTTTGCGTGTTAAAATATTAACAAGAAAAAACAAAAACCAAAAAACCAAAGGCCAATAACTGGTGAATTTTTTCCCAGAGTTATCTCCCATAACTATTAAATCGCAAGAGGAATAAAACCAATGGTTCAAGGGAGATAATTCCAAAAGTGTATACTTTTACCGCAAAATATAAATAAAAGCAAAATGGTTTCAAGGGAGATAATTCAATGTATAGAATGATTTTTAAAAATAATTTTTTTGTTACCTGGTGTTTGAAATTCGTGTCGTACTTTTCATAATCTTTTAATTCGAGATCCTGTCTCAGAAGGAGCGAAGCATTAAGTATCCAGCTTTATTTTTAACATAACTAGAGCGTTACATTCACCTACTGATGCCCCATCCTTTATCAGATGCAGTATTTCTGAGAAAGTTGAATTTATCCCGGTGGTCCTAGGTGTGTCAGAAATCTCGTGAAAAATATTGAATAATTCCACCCCGTCTTTCCAAGCTTATAACTATTCGAAAAATGTAATTCAAGCCCTAATTTTTTTTCAATTAAAGGAGCAAGGACCAAGGTTTCATAATATATATATATATATATATATATATATATATATATATATATATATATATATATATATATATATATATATAAAAAATAAGCAAACAACGTGTTAAAAAAAAAAGGTTTTAAACTTCGGACTTTACAGGTAAATTTCTAAAAAACACTACTTTGTTTTTGTTTTAAATTTGAATATATTATTTATTGATCTTTTATCTTCAATTTGTGATATATAAAACTTTGGTAAGTAAATTAATTATTTACTTTTTAATAGACACTTGAAAATGGGGGGGGGGCGTGAATTAAAAAAAAAGTTTGTCTAAAATATTATATTCGGTTTATTGCAAAGAGCATAAAATTTCACATTGGCCCTGAAAATATCGTAAAAATTGAATCAATAGAAAAATTTTAAAAATTGAAAAATACTGAGCTCGTAAAATTCAATTAATTTCATTACTGTTTTTTAAAAAAAAAATATATATTTCTATTACTTTTAAAACAACTTTAATAGTTTATTTTGGAAGTATAATCCATAAAGAAAATAAACAACCCACTTTTAAAAGAGAAATTACGAATTTTTTATATTTTATTCGCAGTTTCGTGTTAGGTGTGTCAAAAACTCCTACAAAAATTCTGATACACTGCTGTCCACCTCTTTTTGAATAAACCTGAAATATTGTGCCACAGAGAAGCAATTAGAGGTGAGAGTTTCTGATCGGTCGAGCAGAGAGAGAGAGAGAGAGAGAGAGAGAGAGAGAGAGAGAGAGAGAGAGAGAGAGAGAGAGAGAGAGAATATAGTTGAAATTCAGTTTCGTAAGTCATTTTCTTTGTTTAGTAGTATTCGCAAAAAGAAGGGACTTTATAGGAATTTATGATAGTGTTTTATTACCGTCCGAATGAATCTTTCTACTTTGAAATAGTAGCAGTAATGTTGATATATGTATTTTCAATACGAAAAAAAAAAAATGAATTAGATGCACTTTTAAACCAACCACAGTGTCAAAAATAATCAGTTCCGAAAACTTACACATACTATAAAAACCCAAGCATACAGTTTTATTGCTCTTTTTCCTCTTATTTCCGAGACAAAACACGTACATATGACACATTGTGACCAGATTCTTTGGATCAACATGCGCACGGCGAAAGACTTTCACGAACCACTTAACACAGCTTCAGCATATACATGTTGTTAAACTAACTCTCGCACACAAGTTTGTACAAGTTCGGAGAAAAGGGGGTACACTAATATTCACCCCCCCACACACACGCACACATACACATTCATGAGTATTCCATAACACACGTATACGCAAACAGTGTCAGCCGAAATAAACATATATGTTCAATTTCCCTCAAGAATGTTCTTTGGTCACCCTGAAGTATCATTTTCACGAACTCTTCATCTTTCATTGTATCGACAAGTTTTTAGTGAGAAATACACCCACTGCTTTAATCATATAGATTTTAACGTCGTTTTTGCTGTAAATTGTTTTTTCTTATTGATTTCAAGTATTTAATGTTCTTCCCTCTGTCGGGAACTAGGGTTGCGATGCGAATTAACTTCACGGTTTTCTGGATAGGAATCGGGGTTTTAGCAAAGAAGGTCATCAATGCGTAAACTACAGAGTGGAACGATAAAATTGTCGCCATAAAGAAAACAACATTACAGCTTAATTTTAAAACTTGTATCGAAAAAAAAATCAATTCAGGTAACTTGATTATATTGTAGAGCTGCCGTCTATTCAATGTGCCCGCCTTCAGCCTCAATCACCGCCTCGATATAGGCCCGGTATTGGGAGCATGCTTCCACAAGCGCTAACGGGAGTTCGGCGAATACTAGGTGGATGGCGGCGATCAGGTTGGCTTTGGTGTTGTGGGAGGTCATATTGGTGATGTTCTCAACGTATGACCAAACGAAGTAATCAAGTGGGGTCAAGTTGGGAGAAGAGGAAGTGGCCAGTGAGAGAAGGATACAAAGTCGTAGCACTCCTTCTGAAGCCAAGCTTGGGTCTATTTGGTCATGTGGGCCGGCGCCGGGTCCTGCTGCCACACCCAGGATCTGCCAGCGATTGCACCAGGGGATCACCATACTCTTCAGCACATCCAGGTATACTTTGGTGTTGACTTTCAAGCCGACTTTGAAGAAGATGTGAGGTCGCATGATATGACCCTCACTTGAAACCACACCATATATATATATATATATATATATATATATATATATATATATATATATATATATATATATATATATATATATATATATCCACCAATGCGTCAACTAAAATCCCCAAAAAGAGAACGTAGAGTTTAACAATATCAGAAACAAGATAAAACGCTGCACGATGTTTTGAGCATTTTGGGTCAGGATGTTAATATGATGATACAATCTGATCTGGTAGCATCGGGCAGTTTTTTTTTTTTTTTTTTTTTTTTTAGCTTTTTAGCTGCACATACATACATACATACATACATACATACATTTTCATTGCTTTATCTTCGCAAATGATCATCGTCCTGCCCAACAAAATCCTTACCATTAGCCCCCCTCCCAGTTCATCTTCCATGGTCCCCTAGATGGCTCTTCAAACCAGGCGCTCACTTACATAGCCTGCAAGCAAAGATGATACATGAAGTCCAGTGTCTTCATCGAGTTAACTAAACCACTATGTGGTATGGTGTCCCTGTGCACAACCATATGCCTCTTCAGACCAGCAGCCGACTTGCACTTTCTATCACACATCACAAAGATTGTCTCATCAGATCACGGAGGTAAGGGTACATAAAGGCGTCTTTCGTGTGACTTCATATTTAGCTTTGGCGCCCACATGTTTCACACTTTCAGCTTTAAGAACGTCTAATTCCTTTACAGACCCTTTATGCAGATTTATTTTCAGCTCTACCTGTTCCAAGTTCTTTGCCTCTAATACCTTGCGACCCTCCGAGACAACTCTTCGCCACTCACTTCTCTTCTCAGCTATTTCTTCCCATCTCTGAACAGTTATGTCCAGCGGGTATGCGGGTATACGTAATATACTCCAGAGAGATGACCGCCTCTCCATACATACAAACATCATGATGATGATTGATGTATCTTTCCAGATGGTCGCAGTCAAAATGAATCTCCCTATCTCGTCATCCGTGCCATCTGAGATGACTCTGCAGTCCCGCTACAGATTTGCACATCGTGAAGCAGATGTTACATACAAATTAAACAATTTCCACTGAGTTGATTTCCTCTGGAAGTTGAAGGGTATTCCTATGAACAATCATATGGTTTCACAAACCAGCAGTAGACTTGCATACTTTGCTGCATATTAAACAGATCGTTTGGTACGGACTAATAGATACAAAGTTGACCTGAACAGGAGTTTTGTGCGACTTAAGGTGGTTGACATAACTATTTGTATTTGGCCCTTTTATCTCTTCAATATCTTTCCTGATGTCAAAAAATGATTCTATTGTCATTAAGGACCCAGAAAATATTTTGAAAAGATGGCAGGAGCATTTTACTGATGTGTTTCACAATCACTCAGCAGTGGCTGCTGATGCAATTGATAACCTTCCACAATGTGATGTCGTATTCAGAATGGATCGTTTGCCTAGTTTGGATAAGGTGCAGTCTGCTATCACAAAAGTCAGGGGTGGCAAGGCGCTTGGTTTAAATGGGTCTTCCGGTGGAACTTCTTAAGATTGGAAATGTGAATATTGCTGATGCTATCTTTGGTTTTCTTAAGGAGATCTGGACACGTGCTCCTGTTCCACAGGATTGGATTGATGGTGTCTTGGTGACTCTGTCCAAATGAAATGGACAGAATAATAGTTGTGACTACTACCGTGGGATCACGTTGTTGACAGCTGCTGGGAAAGTTCTTGCACAAGCTACTGGAAGATGTTTGTCCTAATGCTATTCCAGAGTCACAAAGTGATTTTAGGTCTGGCAGAGGAACTATGGATACGATTTTTTCGGTCCGACAAGTCCAGGAGAAATGCATTGAGTCGCTGTGTAAAGTCTTTCATGATCTTTCATGGATCTGACCAAAGCATTTAACAGCGTCAACAGGGATGTTCTCTGGTTGATCTTAGAGAAAGTAGGGTGTCCTCCAACCTTTGTTAGAATATTTAAGGAACTGCACAGGGACATGAAAGTTCGGGTCTCCTTTAACGGAAAATTGTTTGATGAAATCCCCATTGACAATCGTGTCAAACAAGGTGATATTCCTACCTTTACTCTGTTCTCTATATTTTTTTTGCTGTTCTACTTGCTCATGCATTTCAAGATTGTGATAAGGGTGTCATGTTAAAGTTTCGAACCGCAGGCCGCATTTTTAAACTTAGAAGGTTTAAAGGCAGAATCAAGCTGCAGAATGTCTTAGTTAAGGAGCTACTGTATGCAGAGGATGCTGTTTTTTTTTTGTCGCACACTGAGGCTAATATGCAGTATATAATGGATCACGATGCTAAACTGTACTGCTTTGGTCTGAAGATTAGTCTGTCTAAAACAAAGGTGATGTTCACTCCTGCACCGGACCAGTCATGCATAATACATACATACATACATACATACATACATACATACATACATACAACGGCTCTTTACACACTAGATTAATTTTTAGCGTTAGTTTTAGTACACATCCAAATACGTGACCATCTTCTAAATCCTATCCAAGCTAGGATTCACGCTATACTTTTTAGATTCATCCCTGGGCAGGGGGCATTTATTATTGTCCACCCTCCGCTTTTAATGAGAATTAAAACATGATGTAAAACTACAATCTCAAAAGTGACTCTATTTCGCTCATTTGAGATCGAACTTAGCAAAAAATTTAAATGTTCTTAGTTTATAATTTCGGCTACTTAATCCCCGACATTCATCCTTCGCTTAAAATCAAAAAATATTCCCCCCTTTCTCTGAGCGCACTCTAAAGTTGATCGTTTTTACTGGTACCTTATACTCTCCCGCCAAAAAGTAACACACACACACACACACACACACACACACACACACACACACACACACACACACACACACACACACACACACACACACACACACACACACACACACACACACACAGAGTTGTCTAAAATTAACTCCACCAAAACAAAAGAATAAATCATTTTAAACGTTTTTTCTCGCTGTCTTTTTTGACCCTTTTCTCTTTAATTCTTTCTTTCGTTCTTTCTTTCTGTCTGCTCAAACGACATCCCTTTCCTTGAACTTGTTCTTTTCGACCTCACCCTTCCCGCCCGACGTTCATTTAAATCGTCTACAGCTGCGAGAAATATCAACCTCTCAGTTCACGTCACTCGTCATACGTCACACCTCACCCCCCCCACACACAACAAGCACGTATGTGCGTACACACATCCTACACCAGTGAAAAGAAACGCACATTTCTACATACGAAGACGTTCCAAATGCCTCCTTTTTTTTATTCCGACGAATGGATCAGAGGAGATTGCAAATTGCATTGTTATGATAACTGAACTTACGCATTCATGACCTAAAAGTTTCATCTCTCTGTTGCAGATATTGACGGCGTGAAACTGTAAGAAAGCAACCCTCGTCATGGACTTGCGCCAAAGCAGGGATGCGTCATTGAATTCCTCCATGCAGAAAAAATTGAACCGATTAATATTCACCGGCGCCTGTTGAATTATTACGAAGCCGATGCAGTTAATGCCAGCACAAATAGGCGATGAGTCCATCGATTTCAGAGTGGCGACAGAGATATGAGTGACAAAGCGCGTTCTAGACGCCCTTGCATTGCCACCACCCCATCTTTGACAAAAGTGCATTGAGAATCGTGGTGACTATGTAGAAAAATAAATTCTGGACCACAAAAGCGCACATATTTTAATGGTACCACTCCCGTCTTAGTAGCTTTTCAACTTCTTTTTGTTTTGAGTTAAAAATGCAATACATCAATTTTAGAACGACCTTCATAGTTTCTTCATTTTTTTGTTCTCTATTTTCTCATATATTTTTCTGTCTAACACAACTATTCGTTTTATTGTTTATTCTCGTTCATTATAACACTCTAGTTGTTAATCTCTCCTTTCGCCTTTCTTTATGATGGGTCATCAATTTCAGAGTCGCGACTTAGATGTGAGCGAGGTATCGTCCATCGCTGTCAAAAGTGCATTCAGAATATTGGATACTGTGTAGAAAATTCCGGAGCACAAAAAGGGGTCGCGTTTTAATGTTACAACACCCGTTTTCGTAGCTCTTCAACGATTTAGTTTTTGAATTTAATTTTTATTTTGAAAATGTATAAAAAAAGAATACAAAAAGTATAACAGTTTATAACTTTTCTTTATTCGTTTTCTATTGATGGCGTGAAGGAATACAAAATATTATTACGAAAAATTAAAAAAACAACATTTTTTACATATATATATATATATATATATATATATATATATATATATATATGTATATATATATATATATATATATATATATATATATATATATATATATGTATATATATATATATATATATATATATATATATATATAGTATGTTTATCACACGCACACACACATGTATATATAGTATGTTTATTATACAAATATTGTTGGTTACATATGTGCATACATGATTCGTTGGAATCTCAATTTTCATCAAACCCACCTCATCTTCTTTATATATATATATATATATATATATATATATATATATATATATATATATATATATATATATATAGTGCCGGTAAAAAGAAAATCCGCACTTGTAACTTTTTCAAAAAATGCAAATTTAAGCTAAATATGATGTAACTGTTTAAACAACCTACACCTCATTTGATTCGCCTTTTATTCCTCTATAATTTTACCTGTGTGTCCGTTAGTCATTGGAACAATTGCGTAGTAATCGTTAGTAATGGAAATTTGGTAGAATTACATTATTTAAGAGGATGGTTCAAAAAGAACTTGTTTACGTTTGACTTGAACACGACAATATGGTAGTCAGCTGGACTTCAAAGTTCCACAGGCGGGCTTTTCTTATATTTTATTTCAATAAATCGCTTCACAATAGAAATACTGAAGAACAATAAAAGCGAAGGAACTGATTTGCCTTGTCACCGCTTCCAGTAGCGTTACGCCGGAAGTTAAAATGTACGTTAGCTGACTATAACACTTTCTCTACTTTATCATTATTTCCACTGAATGTGCTCGACATAACTCCGGTCTCTGGTTAGCTCTTGTAAGAACTCGCCTTTTTGCTGTAACAGAAAAAAATAACTTTACTTTCATTCTCGATGTGACTAGCATCATGGTTGAAATTCCATGAACAACGTTTTTTTTCAAGAATTTTTCGTCTGTCGAACATATTGCCAAAGGAATTCTTCCCTATAATATGTTTGTCTTGAAATCCAATGTAAACCAATACTTGCCTTAGACCGTCCTCATAACAAATCTTAATTCATCCATTCCATTCACCGTTTTCAATTGTCTCATAACATTGTTTATCATTCAACTGACAATCTATCAATACCCTCATTCTCGACTAGCTTTTGGTCTTGATAACTTGTGAATAATTATTATACAAAACATAACAAAAGGAGAGAAAAAAATAAAAGTCAGACGGACGTTTGTTTGAGAGAATCTCTGCCATAGGCTAATAGAAATATTAACCCGTGAGAGGGAATAACAAAGTATCCGATTCATAAGCTAGTTAGACTAAACACCAATATCAAAGAACACAAATTTTATGCATTTTAGTCCGACGATTATCTCCGAAAATAAAACGCGGAAGCGTTTTTGTAAATTTCATAACTTACTATATATATATATATATATATATATATATATATATATATATATATATATATATATATATATATATATATATATATAAAGTTATAAATATATATATGGCGATTAAGCTACACCGAATATTTCGCGTTTCATCCACTCTAGGATTCTTCAGGCTTATGCGAGAATTTTGTGGTTGTCTTGCATTTTCATATACGCACCTTCTATTGAGTTTTTTTGTTAGCCAATCAGCTTTCTCGTATCCACCGCACCCTTTCTAATCAGCCAATGAGCAGGCACTTAAAGGACAAAAGCCTACTTGACCTCCAGTTGACATTGTTTTAACAAAATCAAGGCAACAAAGATTGGATTGATGGCAACAAGTAGTGTATTTTCATTGTTCGTTACAATTGTTTCGCGACCATTCGGGCAATTTCAAACTTTATATCGTTTGAAAATATTCACAAGAACGGCCTCTGTTGAGACGTTGAGAAAAACACTTTTTTAATGCACAATATGGAATCCATATCGTACCGTGAAGAAGGAAAAGAACGTGAAAAAAAACGTGGCGTCTTTGCTGTTACGACCACCGCCAAACCGGAATTGACGTGGGTTTAAATTAAGGCTAGACAATCGAAAAGAGGGGATAACTTTCGAAAGTATCGGCGAAAAAAGCAACCCCTCCCTGTAGAAAAGTGCCTAGTTGAGGGTGAAGAAATTAATGTTTATAGCCAATTTTCCGGTATTTGTCGAGCTTCAAAACGATACTGATCTTGTCAAAATCCGTCGCCTCTGTCGAAAGTTTTATGCAGACATACACACATACATACGTAGACATACAAACATACATGCGTAGATATTTGTAGCTCAAATTTTCGACCCAACCCGATTAAAGAGCTTGCCCTATCTCTGAATACCCTTTATGTAAAATTTCAAATGTTTAGACCAGAAATTGTCTTTAGTAATTTGGTAGAGACCGCATAGGTAAATTTTTAAAAACTTGGATCCCTATTATGACCCCTTAACATTTATTGTTTTGGGCTCAAATCAAGTTATTAAGTTAGATCCATGTTCAAGGAACCTATATATAAAATTTCAATTGTTTATATCCAACATTGTCAGAGGAGTTTGGTAGAATTTTCAAAGATCAAATCGTTGAACTTTGACCCCTTAACAGCCAAATTTCTGGCCGAAAACCGATTACAAAGATTTTCCCAAATCTCATTACCCTGTATATCAAATTTCGAGTTGACGGAGTTATTTTGTAGGGAAATGTACACAGACAGACAGACAGACAGACAGACAGACAGACAGACACTTTCATTTATATATATAGATTTTTTCGATTACCGATTCTTGATAGCATTCCATTAAAAAAAAAACTATTTAAGAACACTGCCAGGCACATAAAGTACATTTGCGTGAAATTAAAAAAAAAAAACATCGACCCAACCGTTTCCGAATTCATAGGACACACACACACACACACACACACACACACACACACACACACACACACACACACACACACACACACACACTGTGTTTTTTGTTTATATAAATAAATATATAACAGAATAAAACACGTCCCAGGACGAGTGAAATCAATTTCCCGAAACAGAACCGTTTTGTACTACTTTTAAAACTAAGATATAAATGATACGATGGAATTTTCGAATGGAAGTTCGTGTCCATGTTATAACCTCTAAACCTTTTAAAGTAACCCAAAAGAAACAAAACAAAAAAAAAAATGGTGGACAATTTATTAATTTATACATAATACGTATTGTCAAAATTTCACAAACATCGGGGAATTCCGCCTGATTTGACCGCCACACCTCTTTGCATAAAACTAAATAAAACTAAATATAGCCCACATTTTCCACTCTTATACCTAGCAGCTGTGTTCAAAAAGTAATAATAATCGGTTGATTTGTTAGGAGTGAATTCTGTATATACAATTATAAAAACATATTTTATATAAATAGAGATATGATTGAGTCACGTGTCATAGGTTCTTAAAATAGATAGGAAATAACACTTACAACTTACAACGAGATTGACCAATTGAGAGACTAATTTTAAATTCCGGTCATTTAACATCATTTTGTTTTGTCTATAGTGAATCGTCTATTCAGGCCACATATTGTCGCTCCTGCGTGTGTATGTGTGTGTGCGTGTGTGTGCGTGTGTGTGTGTGTGTGTGTGTTACACACTCCTAAACAGGAGATTATACGACGGGAAAGCCGTTCACCAGATTTGCGTTGGCGGTGAACAATACCGTTTTTTGTTTAGCCTTTTCCTCCATTAAACATGATTACATAGTTTGTCACCCGGAAAAAACAACAACACATTGTCAGACTAATCTATCCTATATTTTTGGTATTTCTGTCTCTCTGTTCGGGGATACAATTAAAAACAAAGCCCAATACCAACATCAAACACTACTTTTCTGTATTAAATCCAATGGTAGCATTATTATGTTTTTTTTTTCTGTTTTTTTTTTTACAGGCGAGTAACCACTTATCATGTCCGAAGGCCACTCGAGGATAAAGGATAAGGAGTGTAAGGTGGTCACCGGGACAACAGCGTAGTGATCGTTAGTGGTGGAAATTAGGTACAATTTGATTATTTAAATGAATAGTTGAACAAGAACTTGTTTACATTGAACTTGAAGATGATTATATTGTAGTTAGCTGGAAAGCAGGCTAGCGGAACAGTTCCACAAGCGAGAAGTTTTAGGAAAAAAGGTTTGTTCATTGAATTTGTGTTTAAATATAGACATACATAGAGAGTGGGGGAAATTGTTGATAGTGGTTATAGATAAACGAGTATTTTTTGTGTAAGTTTGGCAAGGAGGACCATAGATTGAAGCTCAGACGAGCACTGACCATCGAAATTAACCATCCACCTTTTACCCCATTGCATTATGTAATCAAGATCGAAGAGACTCAGAGAAATCTTGGTTGTTTGGTTGGCCTTTGAAGTGTTGCCATAGATGGTAGTGTCATCTGCGTATATGTCGACGAATAAACTTAGAATGTTATTTCGGAGATCATTGATGAAGAATAAGGAATGGAGTTAGGCCCAAGATGGATTCTTGAGGCACTCCAGCGTTGATAGTTTAAACTTTGGACTTTTGTTCGTAGATGACTACTTGTAAAAACCTACTAGAGAGAAAAATATTCGATAGTTGAGAAGACATTTCCAGATATTCCTTAGCTCTAAATCTTGTGAAGTAGACTTTTATACCAAACCCTATCAAATGCCTTTCGTATATCAAGAGCTATTGCTGCTGAGAGAAAACTCCCGTCGATAGATTCATGGATCCTATGTGAGATTACAGTCAGTACATCAGCTGTAGGTCTCGTAGGACGGAAACTATATTGCTTGTCATTGAATAGGTTGCTTTTGCTGAAGTAGTTGATAATTTCCCTATTTAACACGGATTCAAGCAACTTACTCATGACACACAGAAAACTTATTGCTTTGTACTGAGATGCAGAATACCAATCTCTAGTATATTTAAATACTGGGCAAACTAATGAAGTTTTCCAAGGTGTTGGGAAGCATTTCTCCTTTCTCGATTGAACAAATTTGAAAGAATGGGTGCTAGTTCCAGTTGTAGCTTTTTGAGTACTATAACTGGAATTTCCACAATGTTTCGATCGCTGTAACCTCCGACCTTCTTCAAGTGTATCTTGTCAACCTCGGGAATGTTTCTGTCGAACTCGGGAATTTAGACGGAATTTCGAATGGAACCCTTTATTTACTCCACGGAGGTAGCATGCTCTTGTTCTGTCAGCGATGACTGGATAGAGGTCCTAAGTAATTCGCAACTGTATTCTTCAGTCGCCTACACTGAGGACTGAACCTTCACTCTTCAGGAGAATATCACTTTTACAATTGATTTTTCAAGTACTCTAACCACTGCGCCAGGGATCCCTTATGGTCCTTAGTAAGCGCTGCAAACAAAGGAGACTAATATCTGGTCGTCTATGTCAGACTTTCTCCACCCTCTGTCTCCTCAGAAATGTTGTCTACTATTCATCATTTCCGAGGAGACAGATATAAATAGGGGCTGTAAAAAGTCTGATATAGGCGACCAGATATTGGTCCCTTTTGTCTGAATTTAAAAAATCGACGGTATCAATGTTTATCTGGTCTTCCGTAACACATATAAATAACTATTATTTTGACATTTTCTTAATAATCGTACACTAACGTACATACACAGATACACACAAATATACATACATACATTCATATATAAATATATATATATATATATATATATATATATGTGTGTGTGTGTGTGTGTGTGTGTGTGTGTGTGTGTGTGTGTGTGTGTGTGTGTGTGTGTGCACGTGCGTGTGACGCATTTCTTCGCAGTGATTGTTGACCAGCGTTGGCGGCAAGCTAAGCCATTTTATTTTTAGCTCTCGCTCAATCATTAAACATGATGAAATGATCTTTCAAGCGGAAGAAAAACCATTGTCCACCTAATAATAGTACTGACGATAAACGTGACAGTCTTGCTCAGGAGTGATGACGTCATTGGAAGGCACGCAACCCACCCGACAGCCCCTACCCTCGCTAATGTAGCCGCTCCTGTAATCGAGCCGCCCGTGCCAACGAACTTGTCTATCTGCCATGGGTATTAATTCAGTGCATCGTACTTAACGCTTTGATAAACGTGTTTTTATTCGATTAAGACGAGTCTTATATATGTATATATATATATATATATATATATATATATATATATATATATATATATATATATACACAAACACACACGCATATATAAGAGAAAAGAAATTGTTGAAACTGTAAGTTAAAATTTACAATTAAATTTATTGTTCGACTAAATACTCCAAAAACAACACACACACACACACACACGCACACACACGCACACATATATATTAATTAAATACTTCACAGATGGTTTAGTATTAGTGACTTTTATTACCCTAATTATGAATAAGCTATTTAAGGTTTGCAAAGAATGGAAATAGTGTAATGGTCTTTTAAATGGGAAAAACACATTGTTGGACAAACAACATTAGAATCACAGCCCCCCTCTTATTAGAGAATAATATTGAATTTGTTATTTATAATCACAACAAAGTGTTAATTCGATCCCAAATTATAGCGTTAATCTATAATCTGTTATAATAAAGTCGAATTCCTGTCTGCTTGTTTGTTCATCATTTGATTAATATGTACAAAATGTATACTGTTTCACAGATTAATCTCCATACTGAGATACTTTTATTCCAACATGCTCTCTCTCTCCCTCTCCCCCCCTCTCTCTCTCTCTCTCTCTCTCTCTCTCTCTATATATATATATATATATATATATATATATATATATATATATATATATATATATATATATATATATACTATTGGCGCTTCTACAGAATTGGGATGAGATTTTTGGAAATCGTAAAACTGAATTTCACATGAAAACAATAGTATCTACGTATTCCTCGTATTTTTAAGATGATTATATCCCAAAATTACGAAAATTGATAATGTAGAAATTTTTTTTATTAAAGAAAATAAAAAATAGAATTTGATGAAAACTATCGTAAAACGCAAGAAAGTTCAACAGGGAGGTAATTTTCCGTTTTGAATTAAACAAAGATGGCGGCAATTTTTCACTTGCTAACACAATTAAAATTTTTTTTTTTTTAATAATTCAGTAATATTCACGTAATTTCGACTGCATAATTTGGAAGCTACCATTGTAAATTATTAGAATTGATAAAAAAAATAATCATTGTTTTTTGTCTGAAAACTCCATTTACCGACTACACAATCTAGTCCCAATACTGTAGAAGCACCATAAAATTTATTTAAAAGAAATATATAGCCGGCGAGTAAGCTGATTTGCATATTACGTTAAAGAAAATCTATTTTAATAATTAGTTCGATGTTATTAATTGTTTGTTGTAATAGAATCGTTTTAGTTGTTCTGCCTATAAATATTATTTAAAATTGATTTATTTAACTTGTTTTGAATTTAATTAATAATGAATTTATTTTCAATGATTAATAGCTGGCAACAATTACCTTTAAAAACAGGAAGTTAGCCTATTTATGCTAGGAGAGTTATTGCCCGTTTAAGCTATGAAGTAACTGAACGTTTGATGTTAATAGACCTAGATTGATGTTTTTAGGCTTCATAAATCCAACGCGTGGTCAAGTTTTCGTAACAAGGTAAGATCTTTAGTTTGTCATTAATTCCTCCGCTCGGTAATATGTTTCGACCGGGCAACGCCGGGTATATACAGCTAGTGGAATAATACAAAAAACAAAAAAAAAAACAAACAAAAAAACAAACAAACAAAAAAACAAAACAAAAAAAACAAACAAAAAACAAACACAAAAAACAAAAAAAAAAAACAAAACAAAAAAAACAAAACAAACAAACACAAAAACAAAACAAAACAAACGCTCATCGATTTATATTAGTATTATTACATCCATTTGGTGGTTTCAGCATCAGAAATTGTTCGCTGACAATAATCAGTTGCATTCCTTTGAGATATCCACTCTCCCCAGGTTTCCAGTATTATGATTCACCCAATAGGAGTTTTCAAACATGCCAATGACCGGTGGTGTTTCTTGGAATTTGAGTGACAGCAAGTTTCCCCAGATTTCCATTGCTCTCCACCTCTCTTGATAACCAGCGCAAACGCCTTCACGTTGTCTCAACAGCCGCTTAGCATTGGTTTCTCGCTGGCCTCGGAAATTCCAGTGGAAATCAGGCTAGTGCTTTCCCTTCTCGTTTCTCCCGAACAACTCTTTTGTGTGGCGCCATCCGATTTAGACGTCACCATTTTTTTTTTAGGGTGGGGTTGCATAATAGTTTGCGGTTCGATTTTCTTGGTTTTCTCCTGTGTTGCCACGTTCTTCCTGTTCTTATTTTATTTTTATCGCAGCATCTAAGTAACTAGTGTTCGCAGTTTATGTGGGTTGATTTCTGCATTCTAGGGGTTTTCTAAGGATTTTAGCCGCTTTCATTATTGCTATTTGCTGTATCGTCTCAGCCTTCGTTCGGATTCCAATTTCCCCCATTCTTTTTTTCTCGGGATTGTTCCTAGTGCTCCTACGATTATTGGCGTTATCTTGACTTTCTTAATCTTCCTGGTTCTTCTTCTTCTTCTTCTTCTTCTTCTTCTTCTTCTTCTTCTTCTTCTTCGTCATCATCATCATCATTAAAACATTTATTGGTATTATTTACTTACTCGGTGGTGTTTCCTGAAGTCTAGGTAACAAGTTTCTCCAGATTTTCAACGCTATTCACCACTTTCGATAAATGGTGCGAATGATTTTGCGTTATCGCAACAGCCGCTTATCACGAGTATTTCTTTTCGCTATCAACGAATACCAAAACCCCAGTACTCTCCGCGTCAGTTTATGCTTTCCCTTATTCATTTCTCCTTGACACTGATTATTATTATTATTATTATTATTATTATTATTATTATTATTATTAGCAGCAGCAGCAGCAGCAGCAGCTCACTTGGAGCTTTCACACAAGTCAAAAAACGATCTGATTGGAGACCTGTGGTGTTCTCTAGAAGCTGAGTGACAACAAGTCTCCCCAGACGTCCAGCTCTCTCCTCCTCGTTCGATAGCATTTGCAACTAAATTTGCATCATCGCAACAGCCATTGATTTCTCGCTGGCAGTGGCCATTGGTTTATACTAGAATTTGAGTGGCACTAAGCCTCCCCCAAATCCTAGTTCTCTTCACACTTGTCCAGCGGAGGTCTGGCCAGTACTCCCTCCTCGGTCTTTCCATCCTCCTTGACCCTTCTCGGCTTTTTGGTATCACTTTTCTATTGGAGGAACGGTGGTAAAACAATGGAGGGGATGCATGATGGGGGTGTAGAACATGTAGTTCTGCAGCTTCGGTGTTCTTCATTCCCTGTAATGCTTCTTCGTTATATTGTCTTGTGTTATTCTCTGCATTCAAGGGGTTTCCTTAATATTTCAGCCGTTTTCATTATCGTTAGGCGTTGTATTTTTGCAGCTATTCCTCTGATTCCAATTTCTGCCATTCTTTTTTCCAGGTTTTTCGGACTTGTTCCTAGTGCTCCTACTATTATCGGTACTATTTTGATTTTCTTCATCATCCAAATCCCTTTTATCTCTCTGGCTAGTTCTGTGTATTTGCTTCGTTTCTTCTTTTCTTTCATACTCACCCTGTAGTCAGCTGGGACAGCAAAGTCTACGATTTGACAGGATTTCTCTTTCTTGTTAATTATTACGACATCTGGTCTTCTTGCTTAGATGGGTTTGTCCGTTTGTATGTCCATGTCCCATAGGATTTTGTGGTTCTCGTTTTCGAGTGCTGTTGCGGGTTTATGCTTGTACCATCTATCTGTAAAATGCATCCGTTTGCACAATTCCCAGTGCACCGCCCTTCCCACTTGGTCATGCCTGTTTTTGTATTCCTTTTGGGTCAGTTTGCTGCATTCACTTACTATATGGTTTATCGTTTCGTCTCTTTGTCCACAGAGTCTGTATTTGCTGTTTTCTTGTGTTTTATCGCTCCTTGGTTCTTATCGAGTTATATTGTGCTGCAGTTATTAGAGATTCAGTTTCTCGGTTTGTATGTCCTTTTCGCATCCATGTTCAGGTGTTTTCGTTATTCTAATCTTTTGTCATTCTTATGAATCTTCCGTGGAGTTGTTTCTCTTCCCATTTCTCTTTTCTCGTTTCGTCTTTTGTCTCTCTGTTTTCTGTTTTGTTGGTTTTCACCGTGTCTCTCGTTGCCATAATTATTCTTTCAGTGCTTTGCATTATGTATTTTTCTAGTTCTTTTTTTATGTCCTTCGCACAGTCTTCTATAGAGATCAGTCCTCTCCCGCCGTCTTTCCTTTTCACGTAGAGTCTGTCAATATCGTCCTTTGGGTGTAGTGCATTATGCATGATCATGAGTTTCCTGGTTTTCTGGTCGAGCTGTCTCAGTTCTTCTTCTTCTTCTTCTTCTTCTTCTTCTTCTTCTTCTTCTTCTTCTTCTTATTATTATTATTGCTAAATTCACAATACTAATAAGTTAGTTATTACCAGCCAGTGTATGATGGGTGCAGATCAAAATACTAACATGTTAGTTATCGCCAGCTAGTTATTATTATTATTATTATTATTATTATTATTATTATTATTATTATTAGTAGTAGTAGTAGTAGTAGTAATAGTAGTATTACTATTCTCATTTTGTGTCTGACTGCTTGTATTGCCGATTTTATACTGATAATCCGATCCTAACACATGGACATGGGCTATCAGTAATGGATCCCAATTATCTCAATCCACTTGTCAAATCCTTTTACACTCTCCAGAGCTCCCACCACAATAGATACAACTTCTACCTTCTTCAACTTCCACAATCATTTTTATCTCTCTTTTCAAGTCTTGTTACTTTTCGACATTCTGTTTTTCTTTTTACCTCCACATTTACAGCAGTGCCAGCATCGTGTCCAAAAAGTCACCGAAGGGTTGAAAATCTTTGTCATTTTACCATTAATGATTGTTTTTTTGTTTAAAATATTTTACAAATAATATTTTGGAAATTAATTATGGAGAAGTATAGCATTGAAAAACGTACGCAAGTTCTGAGATTCTTTTACCAAACCCAGGCAATGCTTTGGCGACAATATTATTTCTCGCTATGGCAATGTCAAATGGCCACCACGTTCCCCAGACTTAACTAGCCCCAACTTTTTCTTGTGCTGATATCTTAAAGAAAGAGTCTATGTTAACAAACCTCAAACCCTGCAAAAATTGAAGGAGGAAACAGAAACGAAATAAAGGAGTTAAATCACAATCCAGAGATTCTGCAATCTATCAGGAATAATATTTTGGAAAGAGCACAGATATGCGAAGCTGAAAATGGGCAACATTTAAAAGACATTATTTTTTTTTTATAAAAATAGATTGTTTGAATTTTGCATTCAAAAACATGAAAAAGATACCCCAATGTTTTAGTCAGATTGTGTTAAAGTTACAGAAAGATATCATCAAAAATAAGAATCCATTTAAGTTCAAAATCCGTCAGTGACTTTTTGGGCACCCTGTATATCTATATCTACACTCCAATAAATTTGTTTTTTCTGTGTATTGATATTCATATTAAAAATCCTTTTTTCGATTTATTTAAAAAGAAAATACAACTTTGTTATATATACGAGGGCGTGCAATAAGTAATGCCCCTGGGCCACTTCCCATAGCAGTAGAGCAACGAAACTTGCCACAGTTATTAGTCTTTCTCTACATAGGAACCACCCAGAGTTATGCATTTCTCCTATCGTTTGATGCAGCTCTGGAGACCGTTTTTGTAGAACAACTCAGGTTGGTCCTCCAACCACGATGTGACTTCAGAAATCAAGGCTGCATCATCTGGGAAACGCTTTCCTTTCAAAAACAACGTCATGGCTGGGAAGAGACGAAATTCAGAGTGTGCAAGGTCAGGAGAGCAGGGAGGATGGGGCAGGATTTCATAACCACACACCCATGCTTCTGATCTGGCGACATGCGAGTTGTGGACCGGAGCGTTGTTCTGGAGGAGGAGGGTACATTTGCTGATCTTGCCCTGCCTCTTGATTTTGATAGCTTCCCTTTTCCTCAAAAGGTAAGCATAATAGGCTCCTGTAATTGTGGTACCCTTTGCCAGGAAATTTGTCACCACTACTCCGTCCTGGTCCCAGAAGACTGTGAGCATGACCTTGCCAGCGGAGGGCTGCACCCTTGCCTTCTTTGGAGGCGGTGAGTCCAAGTGCTTCCACTGTTGACTGGGCTTTGGTCTCTGGATCATAGTGATGGACCCAGGTTTCATCCTGTGTAATCAGGATTTTGAAAAACTTTGACTCATCTTCTTGGCACATCTCCAAAGTCATCTTCGAGCACTGCAAATGGTCATGAATGATAGTTTCCACAGACGCTGTACTAATCTTGACACCTTGGCTATTTGGCGAATATTAATGCGCCGATCTTCCAAAATGGCAGCCTCAACTTGACGAACAGATGCCTCATCAATGGCAGAAGGGGGGGGGTGACCAGGTCTGGGAGCTGCTGTTTCCACAGACTTCCGGCCATGTTTGAATTCACGATGCCAGCGTTTTACAGGGTAATATGATGGGGAATTATAACCATAAGTTTCTTTCATTTCATCAAAAGTCTCCTGTGGTGTGCGTCTTTTCAAATACAAAAACCGGATCACTGCTCGACATTCAACAGGCTCCATTTCACACCTGACTCAGTTCAAACACCTCTAAAACAGAAACCATAATTAGTTCAGAGCTGTAATTTGCTACATAACCCGTAGAGATATAAATCATTGAACATGCAAAATTTCAGCTAGATCAGACAACTGGAAGTGAGTCAGGGGCATTACTTATTGCAAGCCCTTCGTAGGTCGTGGAATTTGAATTCAACTGCAAAAACACCAAGCTAATTTGCATATTTTTTTAAATACTCATTTTAATTAAATCCCTATTAGTTTTTTTTTCGGTTTTCTTATGAGATGATCATCTTTAGTTAACTATTAGGTGTAATTATATTCATGCAGATATTCTACATGATTTATACTTGCGTAATATTTGCGTAAAAAGGTTATAGTAAATAAAACACACACACACACACAGATATATATATATATGCTAGATTGTTTGGTATAAATATTTTAAAAAGTATATTTCATGGGGTTTTGCTTGATTTATTGGTTTTCATTTGAATCCAAATACGAAATTTTGGTAAAGAAAAAAATACAGAATTTAAAATTTACAAGATGACGGCATGTGTGTTGAGTTCAATAGCTTTTATTCGAGTTGGGTGATTATGAACATATCGAGCGAAAATATATTTTAGATCCGTTGTTTTGGGGTTATAGTTTTAAATAGGTTATAGTTTTAAATAGGTTATAGTTTTAAATAGGTTATAGTTTTAAATAGGTTATAGTTTTAAATAGGTTATAGTTTTAAATAGGTTATAGTTTTAAATAGGTTATCGTTTTAAATAGGGCTAAACCGCCAACCCCATAATATTTAAAAAAAATTTTTTTTTTATTTTTAAATATTTACTGTTTTAAAGCAAATAAAATCAATTTTTTTATAAGCGTTCGTTGTAAGAATAGAGTTATTCTTCATTATGTTTTCTAATGATTATATCAATAAAAAAAAGTAGTAAATTAAAATAATATTACATCCATCACAATGCATACCCATTTTTTGTAAATAAGTCAGCCATTTTAATATTTTTCCGTTGTCCGAATTTCCTGGCACCCTATCTTTATATAGATAAGAAATATGTTGCACTATTTCAGGACCTTATGACTTTAACTTTAACCTATAAGTAGGTGTCGCAAGTTCTAGAAATAGTGGAACTTCCTATATTTTGTAATCGACAGAATTTACAAAAAAAAACCAAACATTTTAGCTGACCAACAGACCAAATGACTAAAAATAGGCTTAACATTCCGGCTTTCTTTACGCTGTAGAATGCGTCAGTTGACCCCCCCACCCACATCCCCTACACCACACTGCACGCATTCTCTGTGTGTAACGCAATCCGTAATAGGAGAGGCTACGGTTGTCAGACATTCATTCTCTCAATCAACGTTAACGGCGAACGAAGCCTTTGTTATTCTTCTTTTATATAGCATGTGCGTATTGTTTTCCCGTTTAGTTTAGGAGCAGAAATGAACCACAAATTTTCTGAATTTATTTCAGCATGTATCCATCACTCAATAAGTCTGGCTCTAAGAAAACATTCGACGTAATTCAGCGACATAGTTTCCTTCCTGTGTGATACACTGAATCTATCGCTTTACTTATAATTCGATGTCTTCTATTTTAGAGAACGAGTTGTCTTTGGTGCTTAAATGCGCCCAAGTTTACGATATCACTTCTCCATTGGAAATAAATATTTTCCATGGTTTATTCGTTGAGGTCGTCAAACAGCAAAAAAGTTGCTGTGGCCAAATCTGGAGAATAAGGTGGCTGCGGAAACAATTCAAGGTGCGGTTCATTTAGTTTTAATCTCACTGTGATCGACTTGTGACACGGTGCATTCTCTTTATTTCTAGTTGTTTCTTTGAGGGGATGTAAGGCTATCCTTCAAACGCTTCAATAATGCTCTGTGATAGTCTCTATTTATACCTTCTCCATTCCAAGGTAATTGATGAAGAAAATATCCTACATTTCCCAAAATACGAAGTCCCAAACCTTGCCTGCTGATGTTTACGCGTTTGGTCGATTTGGACGCCTTTCATCTGCTACTGTTGTTACATGGAAAGGGCTAGCCCCTTCCCATGTAAATAAGAAGAATACTAGATAAGTGAAAATGAGATTAGGTTAAACTTAAAATCAAACCCTGTAGGCAAGGTTAAGATATGTAATATTAGAAATCAAGTCTATTGTTAATTCTTTTAGAAATCTGAATATTAAATATGTCAGTGGACAATGCAAATTGAAAAAATATTGTTTAAAAAATAGGTTAGATATTAGAATTGAGGATTCTTTTGTTTGCCAAAAGTGTGTTTGGACAAACATATGTAAAGCCACGTGAAAATTAGTCACGTTTGAAAACACACTTCTGACGTCATAAACAAAGGACATTTCTCAATATAGGATTCTATGGGTTCGGAGAGAGACAGTTGATGAGTCGAGAGTTGAGAGTCGACAGTTGATGAGAGGTAGTTTGAGAGGAGAGCCCTTAGAAGCGAAGGGTCGAAGATTTGAACATATAGATCCAAGTTTGAATTCCTGACGTCATCGACCGGCCAATCAGACGAATAAAGAAATCACCATTTATGTTTGTAACTGTTCTTCTCGTCATTCCTTACAAAAAAAGGTAAATGTGTTTTATCATCATCTTGTAACGAACTTTGTACAACCCTTCCAAGTAATATGTGTCCTCGCCACCATCATCATAAGTGAAACATCTCCTCTTCTCTATATCGGTTAAGAACTTGCATCATATCATGCAGTCTGTATTAATAACGTGAAGTCCCCAAGAATTGTCACAGTCGTCGTCATCATGTAATATGTATAAATGTCATCCCATAAGAATTGTCATCACCACAGTTATATATGTCCCCAATATGAGCCCCGCCACACAACACTGTGTATTCAGCTTTTAATCTGGAGTGAAGTGGTGGATTTATTTATTTATTTTTTTATTGTCATATATTGATGCAAAAAAACAAAAAACAAAAAACAAAACAAAAGCAAACAAACAAACAAAAAATAACTAACCAACCAAACAAACAAAAAACAAAACAAACAAAAACAAACCACTTTTTGTTGACTGAAATTTGTTGTAAACAACGCCCCAAATCGTCAATCCGTTGTAGTTTTTATCGCCACTCACTTTGAACCAGTGGCGGCTCGTAACTAAGATTAGTAGAGGTGCTGTTTAAAAAATACCTATTGTTTTAATATTGTGTAAAAATAAAACAAACATGAAAAATATACATAATTTATACGTATGCACACGTATAAAAATACAATAACTTAAAGGAATCCTAAATAGATGTAACTATTTTAAATGTTTTACTTATTACGTTCATTTGAAAGTAAACTTCATTCTTCTTGTTTTAATTTGTGAGAAAAGATTGATAATTTTCTCCTTAACTTCTAAATGACTGCTGAAGGTCATTTTTGTCAATTGAAAGCATTGCAAGTGCATTTAGTCTTTCGTAACCCATGATGCTCCTTATAAGAGTTTTTATTCTTTTCAGAATTGAAAAACAACGTTCTGCCTCTGATGTAGTCATGAGAATTGTCAAGATAATTTTTATGAGTTTTGTGATTTCACTAAGAACATCGTTTAAATTGTTTTCCAAAATAAATTTCAGGAGATCAATTACTTTGCAATGCTTATGGATATCTGACCTACTATAAACTATTTCTAACTCAGTTTCAAGCTTTTCTTTATCAATCAGGGGATATGCTTCAGTTGTCAAGGATATCTCTTCTGTAGGTAGTTCTTTCTTAAAACTAGCAAAGCTTTTCTTGTTAAACAATTTAGCAAGTATTAAATGTTTAGTTGAAGAATATCTGTCCGTTATATCAACAGATATATAGTCACCCAGTTCTTTAGCTTCGGCCTTGAGTGTTTGTGAAGGATTTTCATAGTATTTGGAGTTTCTTATCTCTAAAATAGCAGTTTGGAAATTTGTTATGCATTCATTGACTTTATATATGCTAATTTCCCGAGATTGCATTTGATTATAAATAATTTCGGCATGAGACATAATTTGATGAAATAGCTCTAACCAAAATATGAAATTTTCATTGTTCAAATATTTCAGAATTCTTCTCACTTCTGCAACGGTCTCATCTACATATGATGTTGACTGAATTTCAGTGAGACAGTTTTTTAATGCTTGAACATTTTCATGAATTCTATTTATGATCCGTATGTTAAAGTTCCACCTAGTGGCGAATGGACGTAGAATGCTTACATCCAGATGCTTCTTGAGAATGGACAGACACTGTGGTGATCTAGAAACGAAAGTCGGAATAGCCAAAATGTTAGAGATAAATATTCTAGCATTTTGTGTAATGCATACTGCATTCCTCATTATTAAATTAAATTGATGAGCATAATAGTGAGTGAAATGTGCATTACTATAAACTGTTTTTATTTTCGCCTGAACACCAGCTTTTTTGACTTTCATAACATTTGCATCATCAAATGTCTGAGGTATCAGTTTTTGACGATTCCCTTGTACGATTATATCTAATTGTTGTAGAATACATTTTGATATCCCATCAGCGGTTTGGTTTTCTGGAATAAAGAATCCCCAAAAGCGTTCAAGAATTTTTTCATCCAAGACGTACAGTAAAACAATGATCATTTGTGTATGTTCAGACACATCTGTTGTATCGTCAGCCATGACAGCTACAAAGGAAGCTTTGCTAATTTTTGCCCTTATTTCATCACAGTATATTTGTAAAAGGCAGTCAAGTATGTCATTCTGAATGGTCTTGGAAACACCTTTGAAGATACTACTGGTTTCTAAGTAATTTTTTAAATCTGGATCTAATTTAGATGCAAAATTTAATAATCCTCTAAATACACCTGGATTTACTGAATCATCTTTTTCATCATGTCCTCATAAGGGAGTTTCAAAGTTCCCACAAAAGAAAATACAATCTATTATTTTAGATAAACTTTCACGGTTCTTTTTAACTTTCATGTTATGATGATTGATTGAAAGTCTGTAGGCCTCCTTAAGTTTTTCTTTAATATTTACGGTCCCCAAAATTGATAGGTAAACTACATTGTCAACGTGCTTCTTTGACTTCTTATGCTTTTCAGTTCTATCTTTCATTTTGCTAATAGTTCTGAAACCATCTTTTGTCCACGTTACGTCACCCCCAAACAACAAACAAGGAAAGCAGAGCAATTCACAGCCGCAAAGCCAACCTTTCTATTGGTATCATTCAGAATTAAAGTTACGAATATACACTTTGTTCTTGCGAATGCCTGGCTGAGATATTTGAATATCAGGCGTTGAACGGCCTCTTTTCTTAATTTCAACTTTATCATGGAGAGACAGCTGTAAAAATTCAATCTGTTGAAGTTCACTTACCGTCACAGAAGTTATTTCTTGGGGATGCAAGGAGACCATGGTTAAATTCTTTTTATATCAATTGTGTTGGAAAAGGTTAGTACTAGGTAGTCTATTAGTAGAATATCAATTAGGGTAGACGGAATACAATGTTTACGTGATCCTCTTTTTGCGATTCAACTGAACCGGAAGTTCTAACTGAGTTTAATCATACTTTTATAACTTTTAGATCACAGATTTTATTTAGGAAAAAGTTTTACTATTTAAAAACGGTTTTATTTATAAAAAAGCGTTTTGTTAATTAAAAATAGGCGTATAACAAAATAAGCTTGCCATTGAAATTGTTTTTTTTAATACAAATAGTTTTAACTTTGCCATTATAAGCCGTCGAAAGAGGGATAATATGCAAAAACATTTTAATTACAAAATACTTTTTTAAATTGTGTACACTTTACGGAGCAATAAAAAATATACAAATATATTTCTTTTAAACTTTACAGATTAAATAAAATTTTACGGGCTTTTTCCGCAGGTAAACAAACGAAAAACATTATTTCAATGCATTTTATTTTTAATTTTTTAATAATTTATTTGTTCATAAAAACAAAAACTTTGAAGTTTACTTGCCTGCACACTATGGTAAAGTTAGGAGTTTACCATTTAAAAATGGTTTTATTGGATAACAGTTTTATTTAAAATTTAAAAATGTGTTTGTAACAAAACTTAAATAATTTTATTTACAAATCTTTTTACAAATTTTTATATAAAAACAAACTTTGCTATTTACTGGGCTTGTTATAAAAACGGTTTTACTTACTCGTTTTGTTATTTCACATTTTAATTAAAAAAAAAAACTTTGTTCAAGTGTAAAACTTCTTACATTGTCTTCGTGGGAGGTAAATAAATGCTAAAGCTTATATATATATATATATATATATATATATATATATATATATATATATATATATATATATATATATAGTGTTATAATGGAATAAATCCAGAGGAAATCCGGGTATGAGAGCTCAATGTGGTAAACAGAGCAATAAGATAAAGGAAATCCGGGTACGACAATTATGTAATTTCCGTGTTATAATTTTTATATATATATATATATATATATATCTGTGTGTGTGCATATATTCACATGCACACACATGCACATATATGCGCGCACACACACACACACACACACACACACACACACACACACACACACACACACACACACACACACACACACACACACACACACACACACACACACACACACACACACACATATATATGCACACACACATGCACTCACATACACAAATATATATTATATTTCCAGGTATAATTTTCCTCATAGGGTTTAAAATATTTCTAACCAAAATGTATTTTAAAAATAAAATTTTCTTCACTAAAGTTTAACTACTACAAAATAAATAGATTTCAAAGTACTGAAAAACACAAACAAAGTAAGCCATATAGGTAAAAAAATAATATTAGTCGCGTTTGTAGCTTTACGGCTAAAAGCCCGAACACTTTTAATAAAAAAACAAGTTTGCCATATCATATATTTTTTCTGCTTAAATCGCATTTAAAAATGTGAGAATTATTTTTAAGATGGAGATTTTATTTACAAGAACACGTTACACTTTTTAATAATAATAAAAACAAAACATTTGTAAACAAGCCTCTTAAAAAACAATAATAATATAAGCGAAAACACGCAAACACCGCATTTCACGAGCGTTTGGAACTGCGAAAACGACAGCTCCAAATTGGCTTTTATCGGCCGTCTAGAGCGGGCATGCGCACAAACAAACTTCACTAAGAATGTGTAACTGTGAATTTCGCAGCTCCAAGCAAAGTTTTACTTTTATGCTTATATGAATATGGGGGACATTAAGCCCAGGATTATATATATATATATATATATATATATATATATATATATATATATATATTAAGTAATGTGATTTATAATTTAAAAGTTTTAAAATTTTTAAAATTTAAAAATCAAAATTTAATTAAATTAAAAATCAGTTTCATAAGAAGGAACAACAACAAAGTCAATTATCTGTACGATCGTTTCGGAAATCCGTGCTTTTTATTTGTGGTATACATGAAGTCACGTAGAATAATTATACATAGTTTTTTTGGTAAGCACGGTCTCCTCATCAGCAAATTTAGGAGGATTTCTATTGAATTGAAAAGACACCAAAAATAAACCTAGCATTAAAAGTAAGGCAGATGAATCTGAAAAATTGAAGTAAAAGGTTTGGATATAAAATTTATAAGAAAATTAATAAGGAAATTGGTATAGGTTAGAGATAGAAATGAGTAGAAAAAATATATATATTTTTGAATTTACATAATAAATTTGATTTAAAAAAATATATATATATAATTACCTTTTGGTTTTCATTTTTTTGAAATCAGGAACTGTATTTAAAGTAGTCATTTAGATGTTTGCTATAGCTTTTTATTTTATTGAATGATGAATTTTAAAAGGGCGACGCTCGTGCAGTAAATTGTTTCCGTTAGCGTATTTTGATTTAGAGACGCCACAGTTAATATCTATAGAGAGAGAGTTTTTTTTTTTTTTTTTTTTTTTTTTTTTTCCAAGTTTTTAAGGGGAGATAATTGTCATGGCTTTATTTATTATTTGATTTACGAGTCTAAGGGCGGTAATTGGTTTAACTTAATTTATTAAAAAAAAAAAAATCTATTTTTACTAATGAGTAATTTTTAATGATTTAAGGTGGTTTATATTTATTAAATTTAAACCAACGTTTATGATTACACGATAGAAGCTCGTGTCTTGAATTTACTAGTTTGGTTGTGCTTTTTATATCTTCATATTTTAAAATTTTTACGGTTTCTTTTGTACATAATGTACAAAATTTATCTCCTGGTTTATATGATTTGCAAGTCTCAATTATTTGCCATTTTAAGTTGAAAGAAATATTGCTATTTTTTAGTTGCCAAATATAGTTGGATAGAGTAGTTTGGTTTGATAGAGAGTTATTTTTAAAAGAATGTTTGTGCGTTGAAATTCTATGTTTTATTGGGCCAGATGTGGAACCAATATATATTACCTCTTGATTATTATGATTATTTTCCGTTAGGTCTATTGTTGGATTATAATGTGGTGGGTTGGTTAATAATTGATCGGTAGATTGATTTAAGTTGGTGTTATTATTTAATTCGGTAGTTGAGTTATGGCTGTTGATAGGTTCTTGTATATTTGGAGTTTTTGATACTGTGCAGCTATAGATAACATTTTTAATTTTACATGAGCCTTGTAGGGGACATTTATTTTTTCTTCTACAGTTACAGTCCGATGTATTTTGTATAGTTGCATTTTGTAGTTTATTAATTTTATTATTATTAGAGCTAATTATTTTCTGATGAAGGTTAGGCATAGTAGAGTAAGAGACTTTAATTGTGTTCTTATTGAAAATCTTATTATATCTATGGGGGGCTTTAAAGTTCTTATCTAATATTTTAAAAAATTCTCTAGCTATGTTTGTTTCTAGGTTTTTGGAATACGGGGGGTTGAACCATAGGATCTCCTTGTGTCTATTCTTACGTTTGCGGGTTTTAGTTTGTTGTTTATTTATATTATTATCTAATATTTGTAGTTTGGTTTTATCTTTTTTGTCTCCTGGTTATTTTTCTTAACTCGTATACGGGAAGACATTGCCATATTATATGTTATTACGCTCTTAATAGGTTTATTTTTAATGCAGTTTATGTTTCTATCATTTTCATTTATGAATTTAATTTGTGAATTATATCCAGAGTTTTTAAGGGCTTCATTATAGTATTTTTCATTTTTGGTAAATATTGATTTAGTAGAAGACAGTCTAGAAATTCTTAGAGCGATATTGGGAACTATTGATTTTAATATTGATTTAGGGTGGTTTGATTGATTGTGGACATATAGAAGTGATTGGTTAGGTTTATGGTATGGTTCAAAGGTAGAATTTTCAAGATTTAAGGTTATGTCTAAGAAATTAACAATTTTTTTTATTAGGGTCGATTTTTATACTAAGTCCATAATTTTTAAATAATTTATGTAGAGCTTTAATTGCATTTTCATAATTTTTATTAGTAGAATTCGTTATGAAAAGTGCATCATCTCTATATAGCCCTCCTTCAAGTTTGAATTGTTTATGGAGTATACAATGTATTTCATTTAAAAGGAAAAGGCCAACTAGATCAGTGACCTGAGTCGAGTCCGTCGATCCCATTAAAATGTTGAAGTGGTTAGGGGTATTTTTCCTGGTCCAATATTTATTATCAAATGTTATTAAAGACTGTCTAGCTATAAGTATTAGTTTAGTTTCGTCTTGAGTTATATTAGTTAATTTTCGTGCCATTAATAGAGATTTATTAAGTAGGATAGGTGATATAGATTGGTAATATGATTCAATGTCAAAAGAAAGAAATTTAATATTATTTTTATTTTGAATATTAGAAAACCAGTCGATTACTTGGTTTGAAGATTGCCATAGTGGGTATTTTATTATGGATTTAATTTTGGGGATAATTCTATCTAATATGTTTTTACTAACCAGTCCTATATCTGATTTCGAGGGGCAAATGAGTCTAATAGTAGGGTTGATATTGAAGCTGTGTTTGTGGTCTTTTAAAGTAAATCTCGGGGTACCTGGTACTGTTATTTCTGTGTATTTATCTATTTTAAGTTTAGTTAAAATGTTTTTTGCATCATTATTTATTTTATTTAGTGCTGATTTATTAGTAGTTTTATAATTTTTATTAAGTTCTTTATATACTAGATTTTTATATTGTATATAGTCCATTGTGTAGAAATTTCCAGTTTTATCTGCCGGTACTATGAGTTTATTTTGGTGGCTTGTAGAAATAGATTTTGAAAATTTATTTATTTTTTTAAGTGTTGGAGTGATATATTTTTTATTTTTCTTAAACTTAATATTTTTAATCAGGTTGATTAAGTCATTTTCAAAATTTTCAGTGTCTATGTTTCTCTTAGGGTTTTTGTATGTTTTTAGTCTGTAGTATTTCGCTGCTTTTCTTTCTTCATTGTCTTGTCTGAGGATGGTTTCTTTTATTTCTCCAGGTTGGTGGTGTATTGGTTCTGTGGTTTCACTTTGGTAATTATCAAAATGGTAGGCTTTCCATCTCAAGTTCCTTATAAATGTATTTATACTTGTAATTAAGCTGGTTATAAAGGTGTCTTTAGGGGGTATGGGGATGCATTTAGTTGATAATTGTATGTCCTTCTTATGAAACATATCTACAATTACGTATATAAACTCAACCTGTTATAGGGAGCTGATAATTTAAAGGAGATTAGAATAATAGTCTAAAGAGCTAAGTGTATTTTAATGTAATAGTGAAATTACTAGTTTAATTAAAATACAGGAAATGCTCGTTGTAATTTAGATATATAATAAGCTCGATAGTTAAATGTCCTAGAGCTAATTCAATATTAAGTAATGTGATTTATAATTTAAAAGTTTTAAAATTTTTAAAATTTAAAAATCAAAATTTAATTAAATTAAAAATCGTACAGATAATTGACTTTGTTGTTGTTCCTTCTTATGAAACTGATTTTTAATTTAATTAAATTTTGATTTTTAAATTTTAAAAATTTTAAAACTTTTAAATTATAAATCACATTACTTAATATTGAATTAGCTCTAGGACATTTAACTATCGAGCTTATTATATATCTAAATTACAACGAGCATTTCCTGTATTTTAATTAAACTAGTAATTTCACTATTACATTAAAATACACTTAGCTCTTTAGACTATTATTCTAATCTCCTTTAAATTATCAGCTCCCTATAACAGGTTGAGTTTATATACGTAATTGTAGATATGTTTCATAAGAAGGACATACAATTATCAACTAAATGCATCCCCATACCCCCTAAAGACACCTTTATAACCAGCTTAATTACAAGTATAAATACATTTATAAGGAACTTGAGATGGAAAGCCTACCATTTTGATAATTACCAAAGTGAAACCACAGAACCAATACACCACCAACCTGGAGAAATAAAAGAAACCATCCTCAGACAAGACAATGAAGAAAGAAAAGCAGCGAAATACTACAGACTAAAAACATACAAAAACCCTAAGAGAAACATAGACACTGAAAATTTTGAAAATGACTTAATCAACCTGATTAAAAATATTAAGTTTAAGAAAAATAAAAAATATATCACTCCAACACTTAAAAAAATAAATAAATTTTCAAAATCTATTTCTACAAGCCACCAAAATAAACTCATAGTACCGGCAGATAAAACTGGAAATTTCTACACAATGGACTATATACAATATAAAAATCTAGTATATAAAGAACTTAATAAAAATTATAAAACTACTAATAAATCAGCACTAAATAAAATAAATAATGATGCAAAAAACATTTTAACTAAACTTAAAATATATAAATACACAGAAATAACAGTACCAGGTACCCCGAGATTTACTTTAAAAGACCACAAACACAGCTTCAATATCAACCCTACTATTAGACTCATTTGCCCCTCGAAATCAGATATAGGACTGGTTAGTAAAAACATATTAGATAGAATTATCCCCAAAATTAAATCCATAATAAAATACCCACTATGGCAATCTTCAAACCAAGTAATCGACTGGTTTTCTAATATTCAAAATAAAAATAATATTAAATTTCTTTCTTTTGACATTGAATCATATTACCAATCTATATCACCTATCCTACTTAATAAATCTCTATTAATGGCACGAAAATTAACTAATATAACTCAAGACGAAACTAAACTAATACTTATAGCTAGACAGTCTTTAATAACATTTGATAATAAATATTGGACCAGGAAAAATACCCCTAACCACTTCAACATTTTAATGGGATCGACGGACTCGACTCAGGTCACTGATCTAGTTGGCCTTTTCCTTTTAAATGAAATACATTGTATACTCCATAAACAATTCAAACTTGAAGGAGGGCTATATAGAGATGATGCACTTTTCATAACGAATTCTACTAATAAAAATTATGAAAATGCAATTAAAGCTCTACATAAATTATTTAAAAATTATGGACTTAGTATAAAAATCGACCCTAATAAAAAAATTGTTAATTTCTTAGACATAACCTTAAATCTTGAAAATTCTACCTTTGAACCATACCATAAACCTAACCAATCACTTCTATATGTCCACAATCAATCAAACCACCCTAAATCAATATTAAAATCAATAGTTCCCAATATCGCTCTAAGAATTTCTAGACTGTCTTCTACTAAATCAATATTTACCAAAAATGAAAAATACTATAATGAAGCCCTTAAAAACTCTGGATATAATTCACAAATTAAATTCATAAATGAAAATGATAGAAACATAAACTGCATTAAAAATAAACTTATTAAGAGCGTAATAACATATAATATGGCAATGTCTTCCCGTATACGAGTTAAGAAAAATAACCAGGAGACAAAAAAAGATAAAACCAAACTACAAATATTAAATAATAATATAAATAAACAACAAACTAAAACCCGCAAACGTAAGAATAGACACAAGGAGATCCTATGGTTCAACCCCCCGTATTCCAAAAACCTAGAAACAAACATAGCTAGAGAATTTTTTAAAATATTAGATAAGAACTTTAAAGCCCCCCATAGATATAATAAGATTTTCAATAAGAACACAATTAAAGTCTCTTACTCTACTATGCCTAACCTTCATCAGAAAATAATTAGCTCTAATAATAATAAAATTAATAAACTACAAAATGCAACTATACAAAATACATCGGACTGTAACTGTAGAAGAAAAAATAAATGTCCCCTACAAGGCTCATGTAAAATTAAAAATGTTATCTATAGCTGCACAGTATCAAAAACTCCAAATATACAAGAACCTATCAACAGCCATAACTCAACTACCGAATTAAATAATAACACCAACTTAAATCAATCTACCGATCAATTATTAACCAACCCACCACATTATAATCCAACAATAGACCTAACGGAAAATAATCATAATAATCAAGAGGTAATATATATTGGTTCCACATCTGGCCCAATAAAACATAGAATTTCAACGCACAAACATTCTTTTAAAAATAACTCTCTATCAAACCAAACTACTCTATCCAACTATATTTGGCAACTAAAAAATAGCAATATTTCTTTCAACTTAAAATGGCAAATAATTGAGACTTGCAAATCATATAAACCAGGAGATAAATTTTGTACATTATGTACAAAAGAAACCGTAAAAATTTTAAAATATGAAGATATAAAAAGCACAACCAAACTAGTAAATTCAAGACACGAGCTTCTATCGTGTAATCATAAACGTTGGTTTAAATTTAATAAATATAAACCACCTTAAATCATTAAAAATTACTCATTAGTAAAAATAGATTTTTTTTTTTTTTTTTTTTAATAAATTAAGTTAAACCAATTACCGCCCTTAGACTCGTAAATCAAATAATAAATAAAGCCATGACAATTATCTCCCCTTAAAAACTTGGAAAAAAAAAAAAAAAAAAAAAAAAAAAAAACTCTCTCTCTATAGATATTAACTGTGGCGTCTCTAAATCAAAATACGCTAACGGAAACAATTTACTGCACGAGCGTCGCCCTTTTAAAATTCATCATTCAATAAAATAAAAAGCTATAGCAAACATCTAAATGACTACTTTAAATACAGTTCCTGATTTCAAAAAAATGAAAACCAAAAGGTAATTATATATATATTTTTAAATCAAATTTATTATGTAAATTCAAAAATATATATATTTTTTCTACTCATTTCTATCTCTAACCTATACCAATTTCCTTATTAATTTTCTTATAAATTTTATATCCAAACCTTTTACTTCAATTTTTCAGATTCATCTGCCTTACTTTTAATGCTAGGTTTATTTTTGGTGTCTTTTCAATTCAATAGAAATCCTCCTAAATTTGCTGATGAGGAGACCGTGCTTACCAAAAAAACTATGTATAATTATTCTACGTGACTTCATGTATACCACAAATAAAAAGCACGGATTTCCGAAACGATCGTACAGATAATTGACTTTGTTGTTGTTCCTTCTTATGAAACTGATTTTTAATTTAATTAAATTTTGATTTTTAAATTTTAAAAATTTTAAAACTTTTAAATTATAAATCACATTACTTAATATTGAATTAGCTCTAGGACATTTAACTATCGAGCTTATTATATATCTAAATTACAACGAGCATTTCCTGTATTTTAATTAAACTAGTAATTTCACTATTACATTAAAATACACTTAGCTCTTTAGACTATTATTCTAATCTCCTTTAAATTATATATATATATATATATATATATATAAAATTATTAATATGATATATTATCATGTAGAAAGAAAAAAAAAGTATTTTTAACGTGTATCGATAATATTGAGTAGAAATGGTTTGGGGATGCTGCAGTTCCACAGCCCCCAGCACTAGCCGCCACTGCTTTGAACACAGCGTTTATGCTTTCTAATATGTTCAACATCTCTAATGTCTGATGCAATTTCAGTTTACGATCGACGAAATGAGTTTGTGGACTTCCTTAATTAGACGACCTAAACGTCCAGCATCATTTGTGCTTGCACGACCGCGTTTAAAGTCAGCATGTAAACCTATTACCATTATTTCCGAACGAGCAGAGTTCAAATAACTTCTTATCAAGACGTGACATAATACTTGAACAATATTTTTCCCATCAGAAAGTAATTCTCTATTCTCTATCTCAGAAAGTAATTTTCTATCAACACACGAAATTCAGATTTTTCCACTGTTTTAAAAAATAGCTTCACTTAAATAACTATAATTTGTAAACTAATAATCCGATTGGGCTTAATTTTTGACACGTAGCACTTTGTAACGTTAACATGTAGACACTCGGAACCCAACACATTGTAGACGCAGTCGCAAAGGAGACAAAGAAGATGAAATAACTTCAACTCGCAGTTTCAGGTTTTAAGAAAACACCTTTAGTCCTCCTTCTGCCAGGCGTGACTTCTCATTACGGCTGTGACATCACTCTCACCTCTAACGTGAGCATCTTTAATGCGCTCGTTGATTTGTGCACACGTTCTTTTTATAATCTTTCTCTTTTTCTTTACCGTGACGTCACTTCGTACAAGACTCGGCATTTGCATACAGCCGCCATACGTGCGTCCGCGCTCTGTTACAATTTGAAAGCAAGTACTTAAAAAAAAAACACGTAGATTTATTTATTTACTTTTTAAATTAGTAGCGTCGGACATGAAACTTATGGAGTGATGTGTTAAATCACTTTTAATCGGTGGTTTAAAAGTTTCGAAATCAATCGGATTATTATTACTTGCCTACTATATCATTAGCACTCCAAAAGTCCATCCCCCCCCTCTTTTTGTCGTAAATAATCTCATCCGTTACTTAATTGACTGAAAAAAAAAAATGCGAGGATCGCTGTTTGTAAACAAGCGGTTTGAGCACTATAAAAGTGGTCGACGAATGTTTGTTTAAAATGAAAATTTGTTGAAGTTATTTACGGGCTCCTTTCCCGTGGGTCGATGGGTAGAACTGCCGTCTGTCAACGTGATGGTTCTAGGTTCAATCCGCAGCTTGGGCGAGGTACTAGTCTATCCGCACTGATGAAGTTTTTAAGATACTGAAATAGATTATATAGAAGACGCATAAGACTAAGGTAAAAAGGATAATATATGCATCAAATAAATACAGGAAATGCCTTGCAAAACGCCTGTGGAACTCTCTACCGCTTGCCTGTTTCCCACCTGACTTCAACTTGGATGTCTTCAAGTCCAACATAAACAAATTTCTGATGAACCGCCCCCTTAAGTAATGGCACGTTATCAAATCTCCAATACTAACGAATACTACAACACTATCCCATTGATTACTGTACACGCAATAACCCTTATCCCAAAGAAGCTTTTGGGCCTTGATAAGTGGTGACCTCCATGTAAAAAAAAAAAAGCAAAACAAACAAACTAATCGTATTTTGCGGCTTGAAATAAGATTGACTATGAAATATGTCCATTTAAGGTCGGGAAACAGACGACTTTCTTGAATACGTTACATACAAATGAGGTTAAGGTTCTAATTATGTTGACAGGTTAGCGATCACATTTTAAAAAGGAAGCGATGTATCGGCATGTTCTCTCATCAAACACAGCTTACAAAAGAGGACCGACAAAGCGTTAAGCTCGCCAAAATTATGTATCACTTTATTGGTCAAGCAAATTTCTCTTGGCCAATCAAATGGGATTATTTAGGAGTGTAAGGAAGCTGATTCATTGACAAAGAGATAAAATCAATTTAGGAGATAAGAGGAGATAACCCATTTTTTATAGATGACGTCATTGTAGGTTTCGCACCAATCGTATGGAATTCTTAATTATTGTTGATTCATTCTCTCGACCGACGTCGGCAGTCAATTTGTTTAATTTGTCTTAAATGTTAAAAGCAACTGTATATTTTTCCAACAGCATTTTTAGTAAGTCAACAAAAAAATAAAACTATTGGGAGCTCTCAGAACTTTGTTGAAAGACTCCTCTTAGGCTTACTCAGCAGTTTTGAGATCACCAATTTCGGAGGTTCAAAATTAGAACCGTTTCAATACGCGCGTAGATCGTTGATTCGGTCTCATCCCAACAAAACGAAGTTCATATGAATGAATTTCATTCAACAATCTTTCATTCATCTTCTATCATAATATTCATTAGGTTGAGAAGACTTGCAGAATTTTAATTCCATATGATGTATTTTCTAATGAATATTCGTTATAATACATTTACTTTATATATCATTTTAAAAGGCGTTTTTTACTCTATCTAATCGTTTCAAATTACAATCGTTTTAAAACAATAATCGCTTCTTTTCAGAACCTCGAAAATTGTGAATTGTGCGAATTTGCTTTTTTTTTTCGATCTTGTATAGATGGACAAATTTTCTTATTTTAATTAATGTTAGGTCGAAAAGTTCGTGATATCAACGGAGCGTTTGGTCCAGGAACCACTACCGAACACGCGGCATAATGCTGGTTTAATAAATTTCTTCGCGGCGACGAGAGTCTTGAAGATGATGAGTGTAGTGATTGGCCATCGGATGTTGACAACGATCAATTAAGAACCGTAGTCGAAGCTAATCGACGCATAATTGTTCGATTACTTGTTTCTTAATTAGAAAAAAGATTGGAAAGACAAAAAAAAAAAAAATTAAAATAAACTTGATAAATGGTTGTTTCTCAAATTGAATGACGAACAAAAGAAACGCTGTTATGAAGTGTCATCTTCCATTCTTTTAAGCTACAAGGACGACCCATTTCTCGACCGGGTTGTGACTTGCAATGAAAAATGGGTTCTTTATGACAATCAGCGACGTTCAGTCATGTGGTTAGACGCCGACGAAGCTCCACGACAGAGCCAGAGTTGCATCAAAAGAAGAGGATGTTGACTCTTAGGTGGTCTGCAAACGGTCTCATACATTACAATTTTTAAATGCAGGTGAAACTATTACGGCGGCGAAGTACTGTCAAGAAAAGGATGAAATGCATCAGAAACTTCGACAACACGCAGCATTAGTCAACAGAAAAGAACACAATTCTTCTCCACAACAATTCCCGACTGCACGTTACTAAACCGACCCTGCAGAAGTTGAACGAATTGGGTTACAAATCTCAGTCTCATCCGCCATGCTCTCCAAACATCTTATCTATCGACTACTACTTTTTCAAGCATCTCGACCACTTTCTACGAGGAATGCTTCAAAAACCTAAATGATTTCAAAAACCCCGTCAGCGACTTCATCGCCATCAGAACGCAAGATTTTTACGTTACTGGCATAAATACATTTGTTTTGCGGCGATAAAAGTGTGTTGATTCTGATGGTGCTTATTTCGGTTAATAAATTTTTGCTTGAGCCGAAATATGTTCATCCGACTTTAAAAGTTCAAAACTGCAAGAACTTTCCTTTTTTGTCAACCTTATATATATATATATATATATATATATATATATATATATATATATATATTGGTCGTCAGTATTGCACACTTCATGCGTGCGACGACCTGGGTTCGCGCCTATGTCGGAGCACGTCACTGATGAGATGCAGTACATCGAAACCCACTTTGGGTCTGGCGATGTCCGTTGTCGATGCAATTGCTCGATTCCATCTAATTCTGGGTTCTAACTTTATCATGAAAAACTGTATGTGAACGGGTATTTATATATATCTATCTATAATCTCCTCTTAATGTCTTATATATATATATATATATATATATATATATATATATATATATATCTACACTAGACTACCCGTGACCGTTTGGTCAGTATGTTATATTAGCTATGGAATTCATGTATGAGCGTGACACTTGTGATGTAAAGAAAAAAAAAATTATTTTGACATAACACAAACATTTCTTTGAAAGTATATTAACGCCGACGAAAGTCATTTAGCAGCAAAAACGCACATGAACCTACCGATGAGAAATATAAGAATGAAAAACCCATATTGAAACCCTTCAACCAAGTTTTAGAAACTTAAAATCTAAAAGAAAATAATTAATAAAACCTGAAGCAAAAAAATAAAACCTAAATAAATAAAAAAATGAAAATAATATTGAAACAGATTAGTTAATGTGTCAACAAATTCACCGTTCTCACACAACTATTTTGTATCTAGAAATGTAAAAAAAAAAAAAAAAAGAGGGAATGAAGGAAGGAAAAGGGACGGATAGAGAGTAGTAGTAGTAGTAGTAGTAGTAGTAGTAGTCTTGGCTTTACTACAATTGTTCTTATGTTTGTCAACGGGTTAAAGTTGTTTAGTTGTAAGAAATAGCGACAGTATAGTTGTAATAAAGAATAGTTGCAAAACACGCCCACTCTTCCCATGTTAAATAATAATTTTGAAATAATAACGTAAATATTTCAGTGCGCAGGTCAAAATCTGCAAAAGAAGCGATTTGTGTTTATTTGTTTACGTTGTTATGGGTTAATGTTTATGTGCGCATGCACAACCGGATGTCGTAAACCGGAAAGTGTGTTACATCACTCGTTACAAGCTCATTTGAGTTTTATAATTATATATATATATATATATATATATGTATGCATGTATGTATGTATGTGTGTGTGTGTGTGTGTGTGTGTGTGTGATTCCAGCTGTTGCTTTATTAGAAACTCTTTTTACTTTTCTTCCAACCACTATCATTATCAACGATGACACAACATATATAATATGGCGACCACCTGTTTACATAGAAATCTAACACGTGGTCTTTATAAAAATGTAGAAATAAAATCGCAAGCATTATATTTTTTCAGTGGTATTGATTTTTTTATTAGGAATTTTTTACAATGAAATCATGTCATTTTCGTTCGTATCGAACATCCGCAAGCAGAAAATACAGCATTTATACACACCATTAAAAAAGGTCTAGTCTTTTAGGAGTTTGTCACTTGCTGATAAAAAAATGGAATAGGCAATAGGCAGAGTACACATTACTAAGGTAGTAGTTTTTACGATGTGTAAACTTTAATTACAAAGAATTTTTGATTCGGATAAATGTTGTATGAATTTAAAGAAAACATATATACAAAAAAAAAAAAAAAAAAAAAAAAGAAAATAAATTACATAAATAAATAAAACAGCTCCAAACTACGTAGTTTTCTTTTACATGATCCGCAAATAAATAGATACAAAGGGTAATTGACATTAATTCAAAACAAAGTATTTTTTAGATGAAATAATAATTTCTAATGTTTTTTTTTCAATAAAAACAATACGTAAATACATTCATCGTAGTTACTTACTTTCTCATGCAGATACTAAATAACGTATGTTGTTCACAGAATTTCCCAAATATTCTTCCAACTAGCTCTAAAGCAGTAGGAGCTAGATAATAATGGAAATTGAATTAACCAGATATTGTTACCCTCCCAGAAAAACAAGTGTATCTATTATATAAAAGGCAAATGTCTGTACGTTTGTATGTCCAAGCTAGACGACAAAAACTATGAAACAAACACCCACAATACGCGTTGTTCTGAATAAATAATATCTAAAATTTAGACAAAAAAAATGTTCAGAGTCAAGTGGGTCAAGTTTCGTCAGGGAGGGTCGGTTTCTGTGCTGTTATGTACTAAGTTGGAAATAAAAATACTCACTAAAATACTCACTAAAATACTCACTAAAATACTCAATAAAATACTCAATAAAATACTCAATAAAATACTCAATAAAATACTCACTAAAATACTCAATAAAATACTCAATAAAATACTCAATAAAATACTCACTAAAATACTCACTAAAATACTCACTAAAATACTCAATAAAATACTCAATAAAATACTCAATAAAATACTCAATAAAATACTCAATAAAGAATCTATTATATAAAGGAGAGTAGTATGTGTGTGTATGTAGGTATGTTAGTGATATGACGAGTTCAATATTTTCCAAATTCCGATACAATCACCGATTCTGTACGAAATTCCCGATTCCGATTCTTTATAAATCTCTAAATATTTAAGTATAGAATTGTTATTTTTTCCTGATTACTGTAAAAACCTATGTTAAATGTGCATGTATTCGTTCAAACGTAAAAACTCACTTGAGGGAAGTGATTTATAGCTTTTAGCTTTATTGATAGTTTAAAATATAGATGTATCATTTTATCATTTCATTATCAGTAGTAGAAGATTTTGTTTTAAATAAAATCAAATGGGGGGGAGATAATAAAAGGAATCGTTTTTAGCATCGGAAAATAGGCACAACTTTTTCCGATTGCGATACCAATTCCGATACACTTGAAAAGTTCCGATTAATCGTCCCAACACTTGTGTACATATACGGCATAGTTACGTTGACACACAAGTTCCTGTTAGATCACCGAAGTTAAGCGATGTTGAGCCTGGTCAATACTAAAATGGGTGACCATTTGGTAATACCAGGTGCTGTATGTGCTCAAAGCATGGAGAGAGATAGGTGCCGCCAGTCTATTCTTGCCCAAAACATGCCGCATGAAATTATGCAGCGCCCAACCCCCCAAACCCTGGAGAGTTAAAGGAATCTTCTATTCATGTGTATACGTCCAATTCGAGAGGAATGGGCTGGGCGAAGGAAAAAGAGGGGGCTGGAAAGAGAGAGGAGGACAGAAGAGGGAAGAGAAAAAGACATAGAGGCGGATAGAGAGAGGTAAGGAGTTAGTTATTTTAATCGTAATATGTTAAAATTTTGCACCGAGCAGCACCAGGTAGTGCTGCTAGTACTAATATGAATTTTAAATAAAGAACAGTGAGAGTAAACAGAATTGGAATCCTGTTAAATCAATCAATCAATAAATCAATCAATCAAAAAACAAACAAACAAACAAACAAACAAATAAACAAGCAACAAAAAACTAATTAAATTATGAGAATTCGTCTCGTTCAGATTAAACTGTTCATTTTTTGACCAGTGTAGACGAAACCATTTTGTTTTAATTGTTTTATCCTATTCTATCATAAACGCGATGAAATAGTCATCTTCAGAAGAAGAAGAAGAAGAAGAAGAAGAAGAAGAAGAAGAAGAAGAAGAAGAAGAAGAAGAAAGAAATATTAGACTAACAATACTAGCAAATATTAGGAGTGATGACGTCATTGGAAAGAACGCACCTTAAACCAACGCCCTCATCCGCCCGCACTCCGAACGCAGCCGCTCCTGAAATCAAGCCGTTCGTGCAAACACATTTGTCTGCCATGGATTTTTTTTTTTATAAAGGTCAATATATGTACTTTACGGCAAGAAAGCGTATTTTTATACGATTAAAATCAGTCAATCTTCCATTAAATAATCCGTAAATGCCTTATTAGAGTATGAGATCATTGCATTAGGAGGGCCTGCTCTTTACAATTTCAGGAAGCCATTTAAGATCTTTCCCCACTCAGTCATTAGCCCACATTTTTTTTTAACTGCTGTCTGAACGCGTAAGACAATTTTGCACATATTCTTTTTTATACTTTGTTTTCGGTTTGTTGGTTACGTCACCCAACTAAGTACTTCATGTTTTCTTTCATCCAATCCTCACACCCAATCTCTATCCACGTTGGACATTCAAACAGGTTCCTCTTTTTTTATCCTTTCGACGATTTAACAAATGTAAGTTCATGTCCTCAAGAGTGAATAAGCTAACACCTTAAGCAAAGGGCACTTAATAACCAATATTCTCTCGCCAACAAGATTTTTGCTACTTCACCGCAGAAAGTGCTTGAATCTGTAATCAAAGTCGTAAATTATGTGAAAACTCAAACACTCAACAGCCACCTATTTCAATAACTATGCAAAGACATGATTGCTGATCATGAAGTTCTAAAGGAACCCTTATTAATCGTGTATTCGAAATTAACGATGAAATTAAACTATTTTTGGAGACGCAATGAAGGAAATATCTTGTAGTTTACCTCGAAGATGGTGCATGGAATAAAAGGGTTGCATACCTAGCTGACATTTTTGACCAGTCGAAAAAACCCAAGTTGAGGCTTCAAGGAAGGAAAATATACTTTCCTTTTTCAATATAATCTTCGGGCTTTTGTTTCCAAACTGCAGAACTGACACCGGAAAACCAAACTTCGAAACTTCGCTATGTTTGTAAAACTTTGTAAAATGTTGCAAGAGTCCCAGATCCATTTGGATCTGTTCCTTAAGGATGAGATTACTAAACATGTTCAGTCTCTAGAAAAGGAAAGCGATCCTTACTTCCCTGGGCTATCACAGGGACAAGAGGCCCTGTCAAGAAATACATTCTGCATTGAGCTTGATGTGTCCAGCATCCCATGTGATATTCAAGATAAATTTCTGGATTTAAGGAATGACTCTTCAGCTCGTGATCTCTTCAAGAGAAAATCCGTGACTCAGTTCTGGTGTGCTGTGTATCAGTCATACTACAATATGAGTATGATAGATTTACATGTCTTTGTTCCATTTGTTTTTGCTTACTTGTATGAAGCAGGCTTTTCCACACTTGCCAAAGGATAGAAACTGATTGGATGTTGGAGATGACATGAGACTGACTCTAACTCGGCCACAAATTTCAAAGCATGCTGCTAAAATGCAACATCAGACATCTCACTAGCTGGTTGTAATAACTCTTTACACCTAGGTGATAATATCATTTTAAGAAATTCGTGGTCTTGTTATGAATTCAGATTGAACCAATGTGCTTTAATTTGATAATAAATTATTACAGAATTCAAAAATAGTTTTTTTTAGATGTTTCTTTCCCTGTTCTAAACAGAAAACAAAAATAAAAATAAGCTGCTGAGAGTAAGTCCTAAATAAGGGTCACATAGGTTTCAAACTTTTAGGTAAGGGGTCGCGGGAGCGAAATGATTAGGAACCCCTGGGCTAGAAGAAAATTTTTATTACATTACATCAAAACGAAGAACCCATTGCATTAAACCTTTCTATTAAAACCCTAATTAAATATAAATACTTACCTGTTCAATCTTAGTTATTGCAAAGAACAAAAACAAAACAAAACAAAACTACCCACCCCAAAAAAACAACAAAAATACAAAAACAAAACAACACAACCAATATTTGCGCTAGTATATATAAACACACACACACACACACACACACACACACACACACACACACACACACACACACACATATATATATATGTATATATATATAAGGGTTGTTCCAAATTTAAAGTCTCCTATGATTTTTACCTCCAAATGTTGAAGAGCGACGAAGACAGGAGTGGTACCATTTCAAACAAGCGACCTTTTGTGGTGCCCAGAATTTATTTTTGTACATGAATGCATAAGTCTAGTCATTATAACAGTGCAATTTGCAATACCCTCTGATCCATTCAGGCGGAATAAAAATAGCAGGCATTACTTTTGAAACGCCCATCATATATATATATATATATATATATGTGTGTGTGTATGTGTGTGTGTGTATGTATAATGGGCGTATATATATATATAATGGGCGTGTCATTCCATTCCCCACTAAATAGATAATGAAACTAAAATGCATTAAAAAACGAAATAGTTGCACATATTAATTTATTTTCATTTTTGAATTCCCCAGATTCGTCCTTCTAAAGAACCAATCCTTTCTGCACTATTTCCAGTTAGTCATTATTAATATTCCCAACTTCCGTCGGAAGTGACTGGATCTTTCTTATGTGGTTATTTGTCAAACTGAAAATGGATATCAAAAGAAACTAAAGTTTTACACGCACTAACGTCCTACAAACACCCCTCTGGGCTCTGAGTGCTTTACCCCAAAACATAAAACCGTCCACATTGACCCTGCTAATACGTATCTACTTTTTATAGAATACAGGAACTATTTGGCAAGTTCATTAAATGGGATGAAAATAATAGAAACTATTCCTTCTTCTTTTTTCTATTTTCTTTTCTTCTTCTATTTTAATAATAATAATAATGATGATGATGATGATGATGATGATGATGATGATAATAATGATGATGATGATGATGATGATGATGATGATGATGATAATAATAATAATAATAATAATAATAATAATATTAGGGAATCACATGGAATCATGGAAACTGAAACTGCATAATTATAACTTAATTCCCCCTCCCTCTGTTTTTTGTGAGTTACCATAAACTGGAGCCACACCAAGTGCTCAAGGGTCAAGGAAAGACCAGGAAGTGAAAATTTGGTAGAGTGCAAAGAGGACTAGGACCAAAAGAAGGTTTATTGCCACCCAAGTTCCAGTGAAGACAAATGGTCGCTATTAATGAGAAATCAATAGTAAGCAGTTTGTTGCGATAACGCGAATTCATCTGCAAAGGATATTGAAAGGAGTGGAAAGTGTTGATGATCTGGGCAGACTTGTTGCCACTAAGGCTCCAGAGAACACCACAAGTTGTTATCAGAGAGAAATCTTTGATGATGACTTGTGTGACTACTCCTAGTGAGTATAATAATAATAATAATAATAATAATAATAATAATAATAATAATAATAATAATAATAATAATAATAATAATAATAATAATAATAATGTGGCTTTTACTGTAACGCACAGTCATTTGCAATGGTTGTCGAAGGAGATAGAGAGTATTGGAAGTTTGAGGAGACTTAGTGTAATCCAGACGAAAGGGAACCACACTGTTTATTAGCAGTGGGCAATGACAGATGATGACTCCTTTGAGAACTTCTAGACGACGACGACGACGACGACGACGACGACGACGACGACGACGACGACAACAACGACAACAACGACAACAACAACAACAACAACAACAACAACAACAACAACCTCCGATGAGTGCGAAGAGGACTGGGGCCTTGGGAGGCTTTTTGCCACCCAAATCCCAGTGATTATCAATGATCGCTACCAACGGGAAGTCAATGGTAAACGGCTGTTGCGATAACGCAAATTAATTTGCAAATGCTAAGAAATGGAGAGTATTTGAAATCTGGGGAGACTTGTCACTCAGACTCCAGGGAACGCCACAGGTTGTTTTCAAAGAGAATTCTTTAATGATGGCTTCTGTGAAAACTCCTAGTGATTAATATAACAATAATAAATTAATTTGCAAATGTTATCGAAAGAAGTGGAGAATAGTGGAAATCTGTGGAGACTTATTGTCACACAGGCTCCCGGGAACACGACAGGTTGTTCTCAAAGAGAAATCCTTGATGTTGACCTGTGTGAACGCTCCTAATGAATAAATAATAATAATAATATAGTTATCAAATCACATTCCACCCGAATGGATCAGAGGAGAATTTCAAATTGCATTGCTATGATGACTAAACTTAGGCATTCATGACCTGAAAGTCTCATCTCAATGTTGCAGATAATGACAGTGTTAGATTCTAAGAAAACAACCACTGTTACGGACGTGGGCCAGTAGCAGAGATGCTTTATGTAATTCTTCTATGCATAAAACATTGAACTGAACAATATTCACCGGCGCCTGTTGAGAGTTAACGAAGCCGATGCAATTAATGCCAGCACAGTTAGGAGATGATTTCATCGATTTCAAAGCGGTGAGAGAAATCTAAATGACAAAGCGCGCTCTAAACTTTTACGACCGAGGCATCAAAATAGGCTGGCAAACGTGCATATATATATATATATATATATATATATATATATATATATATATATATATATATATATATATATATATATATATATATATATATATACACACATACACACGCATATATATATATATATATATATATATATATATATACGCGCGTGTGTGTGTGTGTGTGTGTGTGAGAGAGAAGGTAAACGATTATCGCAATTTGTTCGATTGGAAAACTATTAATTTGTGACAAACAAATACACAAATAAAAACGGCATGAACCTTAAAAATATTAAACTTGCCAGAAGTTCTACAACTAATGACCCTTTTGAACTCTCCAGTTTGAGACTCCGGATTTAAAATATAAAATATTATTACTTTTTGTAACATTGTGAGTCCCATTCGACTTATCGTTTCCATGGTGTTATTTTATAATTGGCAATCTTATTAACTCTTATCCTCGAGTGCCTTTCGAGCTGCTGGGAAAATACTGTGAGTTCAAAAATAACCTTAAAACACGAAATTGTTTAGTACTGTTTGTAGAGGAAAACATAGTGACAAGTAAGAGGAGAAAAAAAAGGGGATAGTTCATAATTAAACTGTAAAGTGTTACGGCAAGGCTATTAAATTCTCTCGAATTTGCAATTTGTGATGTGACATATGTTTTTTTTTTTTTTTTATACATGGGGGTAACCACTTATCAAGGCCTGAAGGCCACTCAGGGATAAGGGTTATTGCGTGCACAGTAATCAATGAGATATTATTGTAATAATCATTAGTATTGGGGGTTTTGATAGAGTGTCTTACTTAAGGGGGCGGTTTGTCAGGAGTTTGTTTATGTTGGACTTGAAGACGTCCAAGTTGTAGTCAGGTGGGAAACAGTCAAGCGGCAGAGAGTTCCACTGGCGTGCAGTTCTAAGAAAGAAGCTTTGCTCATGGAATCTACGTTTGGATTTAGGCACAGATAAAGAGTGGGGAAAATTATTGACAGTAGTTTCAGCCAGACGGGTGTTTCTCGTGAAAGATTGGCGAGGGGGGGGAGGGATTGGAGTTCAGACGAGCACCTGCCATGGAAATAACGATAAAACAAAAACAGGCTCGCAACGTCTCTTCTGTGGGAGAGAGGTTGCAGGGAAGAGAAAAGGGCATCCCCCACTAAGCCACGAAGTCTATTTTGTACTCTGTCAAGGCAGGATAGGCTGTTTTTAGCAGCTCCTGCCCAGATGTGGCATCAGGACTCCATCCTTGGACGTACTTGGCTTTTGTACAGATAGAGAATTGCATCAGTAGTGAGATAACTTCTGGAGCGGTAGAAGGATCCCACCGTTTTGCCAGCGACCCTGGTAACAGATTTGATATACGTGTTCCATTTCAGATCAGGAGTAAATGTCAAATCCAGAAGCTTGTCAAAACATGGAGCCTCTCCGAGACGAGAGCCATCCATTTCAATTGATGCCAGATGGGGATCAGAGCGTTGATGATGTAAAGATAGAAGCTTGGTTTTGGATGTATTAAAAGTGACCACCACCTGGTTGAGTTTAATCTAATCGCCCTCTCTAAACATGGTCTTCAACGGATCCGCGACGATCCTGTATACACTGATTAGACTTAGTGTATCTAAGAAGCACAGACCCTTAATGTACGACTTCAGAGGCAAATATTTAAAAATGAAGAACCATAATATTTTTTTTTATACTAGCGTAACCCGTGCATCAGTGTTGCCCGGGATAAAATAATGCACGCCCTCGCATCCCCACTTTAGAACTATATAAGCATTTTTACTCGATTAAAAATATCTATTAGCATTGATTTTATTTTTTATTAATTATTAAAATTACTAGCGGGAGGTAACCGGCGTTGCCCGGATGTTTGGAGGTGTGTATGTAGGGGGGGACCCTGTTTTAATATGATACAAAAACACGATGTTATAAAAAATTGGAAAAACCAAAACAAAGCAAAACCGTGAACAAATGTAAAAAAAGGGGGAAAAATGTGTAAAAGAGGAAAAAAAGTTTAGGTAGGAAGACAGGCTCGAACCAGAAGCATAGAGGCTAAGGCGAAAAAAATACCTGACACGTTACCTCTACGCCACAGAGACGCACAATTGAGATTGGATAAAATTAACCCTAAAAAAACACTTGCAGGTGGTTGAAACGGTCAACGGTTTCTAGGTCAAACATGACGTCATTGTCGTAGTAGCAGGAGGAGGCCGAGTTTAGAGTGAAGGAACACCCACACACACGCACACATTTTAGCTTTTATATTTCTAGATGCCGCCCCCCCGCCCTGGTTTAGCTAATATATGACGCGTAAAATTAAAAGGAATAAAAACAAAACGAACGTGAAAGAATACCAAAGGAAAAAAAGGGGGGAAAAAGAACCCCCCCCAAAAAAAGTTACCGCGTAAAATGCAAATATGTTTATTTAAATCTAATTTTTGTTTTTTTTTAATGGAAAAACAAAATTCAAAAAAAAAAAAACTTACCGTGTATAATGAAAATGTGTTTATTAGATTTTATTTATTTATTTTTCTTCGTTTCAACGAAAAAGAAAAAAAAATTAATATATAAAACCAGAAAAGTGACCGTGTTTTCTTTAATTTTTGGATGTTGGTTTGTTTTGGTTTATTTTTTTTGTATTGTTTTCTTTGTTGTCGATATTAACCAATTTGAATGTCGTCTGATTCCAATATCGATAGCGCAGTAGCAATTGTGCTGATGAAACTCTCAGAAATGCAATATATAGGAATAAATAATGAATAAGTAACTAATCCGAAAATAGGAAGTCAGCTCTCCCACCCCTTAATATCACGTATGAAATCAGTGCAAACATAATAGAAGTATAAAGACAGTAAATAAAATATTAAAGCGACTAATCGGTGCAAGATTTGAAGGACACTGCCCGCTGACTGCTAAAGTTTCTTGTAAAAACAATGTTAGTTCGTTTCGTTTAAATAATCCTTCGAATCGCAATCCCCCACCCACCTACAAAAGGAGAAAAAATATAAAGGTAGGAAAAAAAGGGGGAAAAAGGAGAAGAAATTTATAAAATGGCACAAGTAACCCACAGAATAACTGGAATGTAAAGTCGCGTTTCACCCGACGGAAAAATGCCAATCTATATTTTTTAAGCAACTAAGAACTCAAACCGGTGTTCCTCGTATATTCCCCTGTGGACGTATCCGCAGCGTGGTCGCGGGTGGAGTATGAATCTAATAGAGAGAAAAGATTGTACAACTTCCATTGATTCTAACCGATTGTGGCAGTGAATTCTCACCGGAAAAATATAGAAATGTACGAATATCGAGGAACTGTAAGGGTAGTAGGCCTATAGCACACCTCAGATCCTGTGCTGAAGTGTGGGGACATTACATTTGAATGTAATGTCGTGATTTTTAATCCTACTAAGGTCAAAATCACACAGGGAAAAATGAGTTCATTTTATTTATGCAGATAGAAAGATAGAATAGAAGAAGATAGAAGAAGAAATAGATAGATAGAAGAAGATAGATAGAAGATAGAATACAATAGAAGAAGAATAGATAAATAATATTAAGGAAGATTTAAACGTTCGTGTTACTTCATAACCAAGAAAGAGCAACCTCGCATCAACGTACTTATGTAGAGGCGATGATGTTTTAAAATTTGGTGTGTGTGTGTGTGTGTGTGTGTGTGTGTGTGTGTGAATAATAGTGTCTATATCAAAAAAATGGTGGGGGGGGGGGCAAACAATAAGCAATACACGCTCTACTCCCAAGAGAAAGGACGAAAGAGGAAATAGTTCAAAAACTGAGTCCTCCAACTTGGAGTCCAGGAGGGAAGTGAATGACTGCAACAAATCTGTTGTTACTACTACTACTACTACTACTACTACTACTACTACTATACATTTATATGCCCATTGATAATACTGTATGCTGTAATATTACGAGGTGGGTTCCAAAATTAATGCTTCCTACTTTTATTTCGCCTGAATGCATCAGAGGAAGGATTGCAAATTCTATTGTTACGATGACTGAATATATGCATTTATGACCTGAAAGTTTAATCTCTCTGTTGCAGATATTGACAGTGTAAGACTCTAAGAAATCAGCCTGTCATAAACGTGCGTCAGAAGCAGAGATGTGTCATTGAACTCCCGGCAAAAGTACATTGAGAATGGTTGTGACTTTGTATAAAAATAACCCTTTATTATTTGTACCACTCCCGTAGTCTTAGCTCTTCAACTTTGTGAGTTACAAAAATAGCAGCCTTTACTTTTGGAGCGACCCTTGTAATAAATAAACAACCACAAAATTAAGGCAGGCTCTCTCTACCGTGCTAGAAAATTAATAACACCTGAGAGAATCCTATATCTTTACAAAGTAATCATTTGCCCATGCATGGAATATTGTTTCCACATCAGGGTTGGTGCATCTATCACTAGTTGCTATATCTTAGATAGGGTCCCCGCATTCTCAATCAAGCTCTAACTCCTGTCCAATCGCCGGAATGTCGCATCCATGGGTTTGTTTTATAAATATTTTAACCGGATGTGCCCTGATAAACTCGTAGCACTTGCGCCATCTCGATGTACATACTTCCGACTAACATATTAAGTAGCAAAATCCCACCTCGGCACTGTTTAGATCCCTGGGATGTCGGAAAGCCTTCTATTCTAATAGCTTCTTTTCATCGAACTACTACAATTTGTAATTCCCTCCCTTTTTCCTGCTTTCATGAATGTAGTAACCAGCAGAAGTTTAAATGTAATGTGAACAGAAATCTTGCTGCTCAACTCCCTGCATAGTCTTTTGTAGACGATTCCAAATAGTAGTCCGTTACGTTGAAATGGAAAGAGTAAAAAAATAACTAAATAGATAAAAATACTGACGTGCCATTAAAAAGACAAACAAAATTGAAGCTACATTCCTACAGAACTTCACTGAAGACATTATTGACCTTTTATTTGTTTGGTTAGAAGGAAGATCCGACTCTTCCCGGGAATAATAGAAAAAGTCTATAAATCTTTTCACTCAGCTTATAACACCATATTCCCTTTTTTATATTTTATATTTTATTTTTACATTTTATAAATTCAATTTTTGGAGAGGAGCCCAAAAGATTACTCAGCATTGATTGGGCGATCGATGGTGTAAACAAATTAACATTGATTGGAATTAATTTCAGTATATTTATAGTCTCTAACCTCCTTGAGGCACACCCGCCGTTTACAGCAAATCCATAAAGACGCCCACACACTACTGCCCCAAGCCCTAAACTACACCATAGTTGTTACTTCCAAACGTGATTAATCGGAATCGGGATAGAGAAACTCGGAAATTTCCGAAGTATAAGAGTCGATATCAAAAAAAAAAAAAAAATAAATAAATAAAAATATTAATTCATAAAATAAAACTTTAATTTATTAATTCATAAAATAAAACTTCAGCTTATTAATTTATAAAAATAAAACTTTACTTTATTAATTTATAAAAATAAAACTTTACTTCATTAATTTATAAAAAATAAAACTTTGCTTTATTAATTCATAAAATAAAACTTTGTTTTATGAATTAATAAAATAAAACTTTATTTTTATTAATTCATAAAAAAAAACTTTATTTCATTAATTCATAAAAATAAAACTTTAATTTGTTAATTCATATAAATAAATCTTTATTTCATAAATTTATAAAAAATCATCATTCATCACTCTATTCAGTTTAACGTTCGTTTTAAACGCTGGCATATGTTGGACGACTTTGAGAAATTGATTTATAAACTCATCGCTTATCAGGTTTTTTTGACAAGTTATTTCCTCAACTGAAGTAACATTTTTATAAGCCGGATGCTTTTCCTGACGTTCGTCTTGTGGAGTGATGAATATCAGTACATTTATGAAGACACCGTCCCTAAGAGATTACCCACCTGCCTTAAAAAAAAAAAAATGTAGATGAAAATCTCGCAAGGAGTTGGATGCAATAAATGGTAAACATTCAAACTTTTGTCTAATTATAAAGAAAATTATACATTTAAAAGTAGATGCAGACTCTCCACTAAATCCGACTCCAATAAAATTCTACTTTTTGTAGGCGATTAGTCGATTTAGAATCGGAGTCAGTATTTATATCGGAATCGAAAATTTAGAACAGAATATGTAATTGTGTCCATAAGGGAAATTTAGAAGAACATCTGTAATTGTATCGGATTCGGGAATTCAGAATCGGTAATTGTATCACATTCGGGAAAATATTGGAACTATTTCATCCCAGCTCTATATATTTTTCAGAGAGAATTGTTAATGAGAGGAAAAAAGATGAGTGCAAGAACGCCTCCAGAGCACTGTTCAAAGTATCCCTCTGGTGGGGTGTAGTTCGAAGGTAGGTAAGGCTGTGTAAATGACTGTGTTGTGTTCTATCGGGCCTTTTCGTCAGCGTGACTGCTTTCTTATCACTGGGCTAAGTGGGCCATCCTCTTCGACGTCACTTCCCTAAAAAAAATTGTTTATCTGACTTACAGTCAAAAATGCGGCCTGGTCCGCATTTTTGACAGACAGACACGTGACCCAGTTTAGTGCTGTTTTGTCTTCTTTATTGTTTTCTTCTTCTTCTTCTTCTTCTTCTTCTTCTTCTTCTTCTTCTTCTTCTTCTTCTTCTTCTTCTTCTTCTTCTTCTTCTTCTTCTTCTTCTTCATGTAGGTCAGCGTGGTAACTACACACCACCAAACACTCCCCGGTTAACCCCGCCCGCCTCTCCTTTTCACCCACCTATCTTCACAGCTTTTACTTTTCATCGGTTGCTGACGCGATTTTCCGAAGGTTAACACCCAACAAAGTTTAGCCTGTTTTTTTTTGTTTTTTTTTTGCCTACAAAGAAACAACTGAACAGGGTTTTTTTTCACTAAATATACGTCTATTCAATCTGCGCGTTTAGCAACGAAAATTTTATTTGAACCTTCAACCAGATCGATAAAAATCCTGCTCCAAATTTTAAATAAATATATATTTAAAACGTTAGACAGAGGAAAATGATATTTTAAAGGTTAGACTGAGGAAAATGCCGTATGACAAACTAACGAAAATTCTATTTCAAACTTTAGAGACACCGGCGAAAATGCTTTTCTTTAAATTATTTTATTGCATTTTCACCCCAAACAAGGCACAATGCCACGTTGATGTAGAAGGCTACTACCTGGGGTGTAATTTGTAAGGATACTGATGTTACAAGAAAGGTTCCCCTTTTCTTGTAAGTAAGAAAAACATTAGATAAGTGAAAATGAGATTAGGATAGACCGAGATTCGAACTTTGTATGCAAGGTTCAGAAAATGAATTTCGCATTGTTCAGTTTCACATAAAATAGTTTAGATATGTTGTTGTAAAAGGAATTTTGATTGTTCAATTCTTTTTATGAAAACTGAATTAAAATAAGGCCAGATAGAAAATAATGAACAATGCAATTTAAATATCTTGAAAAATAGGGTAGAAAAAAAATAGGAGTGAGAATTCTTTGTCTGCAGAAATGGTTTGGAAACGTGCCGAACCACGCATGTTTAGGCCACGTAGGTCGATCACGTTGACAGACACACATATGACGTCATGGCAGAAATGAATTATGTAGGAGCTAGTTCAGTCGAAGAGGAAGGGAGGGAGAAGTCGGACAGAGAGAGCAGTCATCAAAGGCAGTCAGAGAGGGTCCCTTTAGAAGCGAAGGGAAAACATTTAATCATGTAGTCAACTTTGAATTCCTGGATGTCATCATCATTTCGACCGGTCAAATGGAATAAAATATTTTTATAATTGCCGTCTTCGTGTCATCATTCTACCAAATTGAAGGTAATGTGAAATCATCGTCATTAATGAACTTTGTATAACCCATCTTAAGTAATGTGTCCCTCTCTCCATCATAAGTAATGACTGTCCCCCTTCTGTGTTAAAAGAACTGATCACATCCTCTCTCAGTCGTCTAATATATGTGTTAAGAAGAAACACCCAAGAAGTGTATAAATGTATCTTCCCCTCATCAATATAAACGCCCCCATCCTATCTAATAAAAAGACCCCAGCTATACAACACTATGTCGGGAGCTGAACAGCAAAATGTCTGTTTACATTAGACTTGAACTTCTGCATGTCAGTACAGCGAGGAAAACAAAAACCCGGAAGGGATTTCCAAAATCTAGCAATCCTAAAGAAAAAATATTATAGTAGACGGCTTTCTTACATCTATGGGTTTCTACTGTGTAGGGGCGGGATTTTGCTGCTTGTAGGGTTTGTCAGGGGTATTTACGCCGAGGAGGTGCAAGGGCTTGTAATTCGTCGGAGCCCCTACCGTTAAAGTACTTGTAAAACAGGCAGAGGGATGCAACACTTCGTCGATGGGACAGCGGTTGAAGCCTAACTGATAGTGCGGACCTATTAGGTTTGCGTCTCTTTTTTTAACCCTGTCCAAGAGTGAGAGACAACTAGCAGATGCACCAGTCCAAATGTGGCATCAATACTTCATACATGGGAGAATGGTGGCCTTTTAGAGGCACAGGATACTCTCAGGCGTAAGTAATTTTCTAATACGGTAGAGAGAGCCCACCTTCTTTTCAGCAGCCTTGGCAATGCCCTCAATGTATCTATTCCAATTCATGTTTCCAGTGAACGTTAAGCCGAGAAGTTTGAACGAAGTACTTTCAGGTAATTCATCATTAGCCATGGCTCTTAGTGATTGAGTAAGTTTCTTGTAGTTATTAAAAGGAAAGAAGCTTAGTCTTGGCAGCATTGAATGTGACCATCCATTTTTGTCCCCATTCCACCACAAACTGGAGGCCTTCCTTTAAGATTTCTGCCACTGCCTTGGATACGTGGTCATTCGTTTTCCCCTCATGTCTGTTATAGAGAGTGGTGTCGTAAGCAAATATACTCATCTCAGACACAATTTTATCAGGAAAGTAATTTATGAATATCAGGAATAATAAAAGTTCAAGGATCCACTTGTGAGGCACATCCGCATATATATATATATATATATATATATATATATATATATATATATATATATATATATATATATATATATATATCATTGTTTTGACGTACGACCGTCGAGGACAAAGATTCTTCTCTTATTTAAGAAGGATTTAATTATGTTAAGTATTCGTCCAGTAATACAATAGGATCTGATTTTCATGAAAAGACCATCGTGCCATACCCTGTCAAACGTCTTAGATATATCTAGGGCTACTGCTCTAGCCTCCCCCACTTTATCCAGCGCATGGTATACACGTTCAGAGATTACAGTTAGGATATCTGTAGTAGAACGGGCTTTAAAACGATATTGTTGGTCGGACAGAAGTTTAGCAGCTGTGAGGTGGTGGGCTAGAGCTTGATTAATTATGGACTCAAACATTTTGGCGAAAAGAGGGAGGAAGCTAATGGAGCGATAATTTAATGGGTCAGTTTTTACGCCAAGATTTCTTGTAAACTGGTACCACAGAAGCGATTTTCCATCAACCAGGAAAACAAGATTCATTAAGGTATTTGTTGAAAAGTTTGGAGAGAACTGGAACAACCTCAGGGAAGTATTTTTTTAATAATACAGCCGGGATGAGATCAGGTCCACACGATTTTAAGGTGTCTAGGTTTTTTATTTTTGATATCATGTACTTAAGAAAGGGTGATTTTCAGATCATCTAGCGTGGTTTCTATCCGCAGAGGAAAATCAGGGAGGGAGTGATTAGCTGGGTTCAAAGTAGAGTTGCAGGCAAACCGCCGGGCAAGCAGATTAACCTTCTCGGTTGCCGTGCAAACAACTTCACGATTGTTGGATAGTAAGGGAATTGTTGATTGCCCATTATTTACTATACTGTTATAAATCTTCCAGAAGTCACGAGTTCCTAATTTCTGCGCTTCAATGCGTTTTCGATATATTCTCTCTTGGCTGTGGCTATTTCCTTCTTACAATTACTTCTAGCTTCTATATACTTTTGTCTATTTATACTGGATTTATGTCGGATAAATCTGCGGTATGCATGCTGCCTTTGAGCAATGACAGTTGTGCAAGTAGAAGTAAACCGTTAGGTTGGTTGGTTGGTTGTTTTTGTTTTACGGCATATCAACACTTTGCAGGTTATTTAATGCCGAATCCAGTGATCTTGAAGAATTTTTTTTAATAGAATATATTTGTTTTTTTTTTTAGAAGTCGGTTTCTATTTAACCCATAGTTAGGACCGTAACAGGTACTACCACTCCGGGTCATAGTGGACCTGGGAGCAATGGCAATTTAAGAGTGGTTCCACACTCCCCAAAGTCCGCAATCTGGGGGCCTCACCATAGGATATAGTTTAAGGGCATATTCAGGACCTAAACAATTAGGGAGAGCGGGGTTTGCTATAAAACTTCTGTGTGGGAACATGTGCTTCAATCGCCGCTGTGAACCATTTAGTAGTCTCATTTGCGGACTGTTTAGCGGGGAGAGAAAAGATATTTCCCTAGGGAGCATCTCTGATGTTATCCCTGATGGCATCTCCGTCAGCCTTATTGTAATACTTTGTAGAACAGTTCTTCAGCTGCGGTTCGAGAGTTTAGGGTGATGTCTATCATTATCACAGCATGATCAGCATTCCCGAGTGGGCAATGGGAATTTGTTACGCAATCCTCAGGAACTGTGGTCAGGAATAGGTACAGAAGTGAGGCTTGCTGGTCCTGGCGATCTAGGAGACATGTCAGGAACGTTACTGTCTGTACCAAGGAATGGGATATAGAAAAGTTACGTGTGATGCTAACAGCTGTGTGAGTGTAGGTAGAGAAGCCAGGCCAACTACTGTGGTAGACATTAAAGTCACCAAATACATGCATTTGAGCGCTAGTGTCTAGGGAGAGTGCTACGTCTTTACTGTCAGAGACGTGATTGATTAGAGTACAGTCCTGTACAGAGTGATAAAGAAAATATAAGTAGTTAACGCTATATTGTAAACTTAGTCTAAACCACATGAAAGCCTGATCATGTGATTCTAGTTTACATACCCTAGTCATGGGGAGAGTGTTACGAATATAGACTCCAAATCCGCGTATGTGTCTCTCGGAGTTCTTACGACAAAGTGGAATATAACCAGACATGTAAAAGTGATTAGAAAAGAATGGAAGAGTGCATGTTAGTTTCACACAGCGTTAAGATATCCGGGGAGTTTTCTAGGAGAAATGATTCTACCTTGTCTAAGTCCTCGTCTCGTCTATTCCAAACGTTAGACAAATTGACGAAAATGCTATTTTAAACATGAAACAGGCGAAAATACTATTTGATACTTTAACCAGATTCTAAAAATTTTATTCCAAACGACAGATCGACGAAAATGCTATACAAATTTAACATAACAGAAAGACTAAAATTTCAAAGTAAAACGTATGGACCGACGAAAATTGTTTTTTTTTCCAAGTTAAGCATAACAGCCAAGTACAAGTTAAAGTTTAAGCAGATATTTATTTACTTCTCCACGAAAGAAAAATGTGACACAAGGCCATTTTTAATGTGAGGGAAAACCAGCTCCCCAAAAAGGGGCACTTTGTAAGTAGGCAAACATAAAATTGCCTTTTCCCCTTCATTGACTAAGGACAAATTAACTAGAGTATAGCATCAGAACAGATACTACACTTTGATCCTGGTGTATGACATACCGACTGTCGACAATTACTCTCCTCGTAAAACGTAAAAACAATCCAACTTGAACTGTTATGACAGAAGAGATTGCATATCAGCTTGGGATCTGCCCTCGTCAACTAATCCGACATGCCAGATACTGACTTAACAGTGCCCGGACCGTTTTTATTGGGATGATGTATGGACAAGTCGTGGCTTTCATAATAATAAGCCATTCCATTTAGTCTCGTTTTCGTCCAACGATGGTTAGTGCTAAGTAGATAAACACGACGCATGGAAGATAATGGTTAGACTTTACATGTAGACGTAACGGTGATATTTTTCCTCTGAGATTATTTCATCTTTGATATAATAATTCTTTGGTATTTACAAAAATGATACTCATGCTTTTGTTTATGCCATTTTCAAGGTGGAAGTCAGATTGTGATTTGAAGATAAAACCACAAAAACTCGTTTGAACTAAAATTTAAAATAGATGACAAACTCCTCTTGATATTAGGTTGGTGCAAAAATAATCTTGTTTTTTTTTTTTTTTAACATGAAGTTGAACGTCAAAATAACGACATTATTGTTGCACTAACCCAACAGAAAAATATTCGCTTGTTTTCCTCAAAGTTTGTAATATTTTATTTTTTTTACACAATAACAGGTTTGTATAAACATAAAACGTTTTGTTTGTCTGGATGCAAAATTCTAATTTAATTTTGAACGCATATAAAATTGAACTTTTATGTTCACCTGTCGACATTATTTTTTATTAACGATTTTGTAGCTATAAAATATTATTTCGACTATCGTTCAAGTTTTATTTTGTATTAAAAGAATGTTGAAAGTTTATTTTTGTGCCCAAAAAGTTATTTGTGTATTATAAAATTCTAAAACAGTTCAAATATGTGTGATGCTAAAAAAACCAGTAAGAGCTAATACTTTTAAGTTAAATTTTGAATACTTTACGACGAATTTTATTTCAGAACATGAAATACAATTTAAAAAAGTCAAATAAACAATAAAATAAGTTTATTTGTTTAGTTCTGAATAGTTTTTTTCATTTTTATAAAACACATTTATTTATTTGTCGTTTTCATTTAATATTTATCATTGGTCCTTAATTTGTTTGTTTATTTAATTACTTTTGTTCCCTAAATTTGTAATTCCATCTCCTTGGCTTTTTAAATCTATCTCTCTCTCTCCCTTTCTCTATATATATTTGTAGTCATCGACCTACAGTCCTGTTTCGTTGTATCACAACTCATCAGTGCCGCTAAACTAGCATCTCTTCCAAGCCAAGGATTGAACCTAGAACAATCGTGTTGACAGTCGACAGTTCTCCCACTCGACCATGGAATCGACGCCCGTAAATAACTCGTCGGAATGTCTATTTAAATAGGCACCCGCCACCACTTTTATAGTGCTCAAATCGCCTGTTCGTAAGCAAACAAACAACGAGCTTCGCATTTTCAGCCAATTAAGTAGCGGGTGAGATTATTTACGACAGTGCTCTACCCAAAGAGGGGGCTTAAAATATATTTGTAGTCATCGACCTACAGTCCTGTTTCGTTGTATCACAACTCATCAGTGCCGCTAGACTAGTATCTCTCCCAAGCCAAGGATTGAACCTAGAACCATCGTGTTGACAGTCGGCAGTTCTCTCACTCGACCATGGAATTGACGCCCGTAAATAACTCGTCGGAATGTCTATTAAAATAGGCACCCACCATCACTTTTATAGTGCTCAAATCGCCTGTTCGTAAACAAACAAACAACGAGCTTCGCATTTTCAGCCATATATAGTTGATTCGTTTGTCTACCTTTGTAGTTCTCTGTCGAAGGATGGCTCTGTCGACACTGAAATCTGCAGACAAATTCAGAAGGCATCTGTAGCTTTTGGAAGGTTGGAGAATAGAGTGTGGTCTGATCGTGGCACCACAGATAGGACTAGGATCTGCGTTTACAAGATCTGTGTACTAACCACACTGTTGTATTTATCGGAGACATGGATATTGCATCAAGGGCACATTAAATGGCTTGAACGATTTCACCAAATATGCTTGAGACTATCTTAAACATCAAGTGATAAGCACAAGTACCCGATACTGAAGTCCTTGTGAGAGCGTGTTGCTCTAGTGTTGAGACCCTTGTGATACGATCTCACATGCGTTGGTGGGCCACCTGGTTCAAATGAAAGATTGTAGGCTGCCAAAACAAAATTTTTACGGGGAGCTGGAAAATGGCAAGCACCCTCAAGAAAGAGGTTCAGGGACTCTACAAAGAATATTTTGAAAGTCTTACAAATCGATATCGACACATAGGAAGAACTTACTCTGCAAAGGCCAAAGTGGCGAAAGCTTGTACGTGAAAGTTGTGATGCTCTAGAGAAAAGAAAGCAGGTCCACAGCAATCTGAAGCGAGAGCTTCGCAAAGGTTTAATTGATGGTCTTAACCATGACACACAGAGCTGAAAATGCGACACTTGTAAACTCTATGCATGTATGTACGTACATATGTATGTATGTATCTATCTATCTCTCTCTCTCTCTATATATATATATATATATACATAGTGCATATCCATCCATCCATCCATCCATCTCTCTCTCTCTCTCTTTCTCTCTATCTCTCTCTCTCTCTCTCTCTCTATATATATATATATATATATATATATATATGAAATTTATTACTTTGAGTCCAGAATGAGTTTACATATTATTTCAGCTTGAGGAAGATCCTCAAAGAGAGGAAATATCCAACTAGTATCGTCAGAATTCATAGATGGACTAAGTTATAAAATTAAATAAGAATGGAAAAATCGTAGATGAAGAGGAGTTAGAAAAGAAGGGAGGAGTGGAAGGGAGAGGACGTTGGAATTTAAAGTAGTAGGAGTGTATACGATAAGAGAGGGGTTTATAATTAAATATTAATTATGTGTTAATTCTTATAAACGTTTTTTTTTTTTAGTTTATAACGGTTTAAAATTAAAAGACGCTATTCTTATTTATAACGGCATAAGCAACAGTTAATTTAAAGGATTACCATGGAAACAGGTTGGAGAGTTAATGTTAGTGGGCATATATATATATATATATATATATATATATATATATATATATATATATATAGAGAGAGAGAGAGAGAGAGAGAGAGAAATGCTTATTGGCTTTAGTCTCGAAATGACTATGGTCTGACATTTTTCGAAATATTTTTATAATAAAAAAACGTTAAGTGTGTTTTTAATGGCTGTTTATATCGACCCCAATGACCATGGAAGAAGACAGATTTCCCTCTTATCAATTCATAATACACACACATTATTTTGTCTATATTAAATCAATACTATAACAATCTTTCTTAACAATGCTCTTTCTTTCTATATGTGTGACACCAAATGTGTGTGGGTCCCGACAGATCGCCGACTCCCAACGTTGTGTGTCGTGGATTTTTCGTTCACTATTCTTCTTATGGCCGGATCGTCATTTTCTCGCTGGTTTCACAAAGTAGAAATATAATAAGTTGTGGAACAAAGAGAAGAAAACCACAAACGCCAATGTTTCACATATATTTGACGGTTGGACTTGTGAGCGTGTGTGTCTTCTTCCAGTTGTCACTATCAGCTCTCATCCGACGCAAACGACATCTAGTTGTCAACTGTGTCGGTGTCTGAAGTCCCCCCACCCCGGTTACCGGAAGCTGCCCTTCCCTGTGTTATATGTTCTGTAGGTTTCTATCGTCATTGTCAAATATAAAAGACTCGATCTAAAAATACCTAAAGATTCATTGTTTGCTACTTTATTTATTGTAAGACACTTCCTATTCCTTTGTCTATTTCCATTCCCCCTCTCAGCGCTTAGTGACTCAGGTCCACCTCAGGTCCACTTTAGAGTATTATATATATATATATATATATATATATATATATATATATATATATATATATATATATATATTCTTCAAAAGTTTTGGTTTCGATTTCGATTCAAGCTGATGCCCCCAAATTATATAGATATATTTTGTTATTTTTGAAATCACAACTTTATAATATACAATGCCCGATCGTAAAATACGCTTAAATATGATATGTTAATTTGTCAATATTACATATATATTATAATAGAGCCGTGATTACAAACGTAAAAAAGTATTTGAGTGCCATTAGCTAGAATCGAAACCGAAAGCAAAACTGTAGCATTCAAAGTTGGTAAGGTTACCACTGTACCAACGTTACACGCATATGAACTGATTAAAATTACAAATAAACTAAATGTATAATGTTTGTTTTTTCAATTTTGACCCCATTTTGACCCCTTAAAACTATTTTAACCGGCCAAAGATACATAAAAGAATGGCCCATAACAAATCCAATCATTTGAGGCCCCTAGCGCCGCTCCGCGACTTTTAGTTTCGGGAGAGATAAGTTTGAAAATATGGAGACAGACAGACAGACAGACAGACAGACAGACAGACACAGTGCCTTCTATATATTAGATAAATTGCTCTATAATAATAATACGTAGTCTGCATAAATTAAAATATCATATTTAAGCGCATTTTACGACCAGGCTGCATTAGACGTCCTTGCTAGCTTAGATAAATACTTTTGCAGTTTTAACAAAAGAGCTACAATAATATCAGGGCGTCTCCATTTACGCTGAACATCTACAGAATGCCAACATCACTGTATTACATGTGAAAGTCCGCTGTGGAATTTCCACAGGTTCTACTAGTAGTACAGTAGAGATACGTGTGTGTGTGTGTGTGTGTGTGAGAGAGAGAGAGAGAGAGAGAGAGAGAGGGGGGGGGGGAGAGAAAGAGCGGGAGAGAAAGACGGAGAGAGAGAAAGGGAGGGAGAGAGGGGTAGAGGAAGATGAAGAGAGAGAGAGAGAGAGAGAGAGAGAGAGAGAGAGAGAGAGAGAGAGAGAGAGAGAGAGAGAGAGAGAGAGAGAGGGCGTTCCTGTTTTTTTTAAGTGCCGAGTTTGTCATAGATCCTAAAGTATTCTAGGGTAACACGCTTGCTGATTAAGGTGTCCCAAGGGTGATTAGTGATACCCTACTGTGACCTGATATACCCTTTTGTGATCTCACAAGTGAGTGGTATGCCCTATTGCGACATTCCGAGTTAGTTGTCTTATCCTGCTATGATCTACTGCGATCTACCGCGTGGCTGAAGTATCTACTTGTAGCATGCCGATCCAATTCAAAACATTTAATTTATTTTCCTAATACCCTTCCTCTCCTTCTTAAGATTTTTTTTTTCAAACACTAAAATTAAATCTTTCATCAGGTGTCATGTTACGAGCTACAGAACGCCTGTTGACAGAAAGTTTATTTATTGAGGTTATAGTCTGCAGCACAGGAGAGGAAAAAACGTTCATTGATAAAAATGAATGCATTTGTATTACAATTGCTTAAGTCATTTTTAGTACAGTTTTAAAACATAGTTTACCACGTTTGGATCTTTGGTGAATTCTGGATTTTGGGCTATGCTACGAGGGTCGTTCCAAAAATAAAACCACTTATTTTTTAACTAAAAAAACTGATTCGTTGAAGAGCTACGAAAACGGGAGTGGTACCATTAAAACAAACGAACTTTTCTGCCCATAATTTATTTTTTCTACATAGTCACCACCATTCTCAATGCACTTTTGCCAGCAATGATTGATGTCTGGGTAGTAAACGTTCTGAGCGCGCGTTGTAACTCATATGTTTGTCGCTACTCTGAAATCGATGAACCCATCTCCTAATTGTGCTGACATCAACTGCATCGGCCTCGTAAACGTTCAACAGGCGACAATGAATGTTGATCGATTTAATGTTGCTGCATAGAAGAATTCGATGACGTATCTCTGCATCCATGACAGGAATTGCTTTCATAGATTCTCACACCGTCAATCTCTGCAACAGAGAGATGCCATATTCAGATTATGAATGCATCAGTTCAGTCATGACAATGCTATTTACAATCCCCTCTGATCCATTCATTCGGGCGAAATAAAAATATAGGAGGCATTACTTTTCTAACGTCCGTTGTATATATATATATATATATATATATATATATATATATATATATATATATATATATATATATATATACATATTTAAGCGCATTTATATATATATATATATATATATATATATATATATATATATATATTTAAGCGCCTTTATATATATATATATATATATATATATATATATATATATATATATATATATATATATATATACAAATAATAAATAAATAACATTCTATATACGTCCAAACAAATTATGGACGACTTCCTAAGTAAATAAAAATGAGCTTCGAAACGAAGCCACTATTTAACCGTATTTATCGTTTGAACCCCCCCCCAAAAAAAAAACAACAACAAATATATATATATATATATATATATATATATATATATATATATATATATATATATTGTGTGTGTCTGCGTGTGTGTCTGTGTGTGTCTGTGTGCGCGCGCGTGTGTATACAAAAATATATATGGTGGATTCTCTCATCGAAGACGATGAATGAGGATTCAGTATACAATTTTCAGCAGCTTCTAAGCTCTGTGACATCGCATCTATAATTGCAATCCTGCAGACGTCCAGCACACTCCTCTGCAGATGGTAAACTTGCATATGCTCGTCGGTCAAAGATGCTTCTTGAGTGAAAAGATAATCCTGCTTTGCTTCGGGCTTTGAAACCACAGTGGCATACATATTCATTTTTTCTGGGTGGAGTTTTCAGGTGCTTTGCCTTCATATTTGCACGAAGAGCGTCCCTATGACGATGGCGGTTATTTTCAAATTCTCTAGTCCTTAAAAAACACATCTACTTCCATTCACTGCGATCCTCTGCTGCACTCTCCCAGGAGCTCAGAGAAATTTCACAACGCTTAAGGTTGTCTTTTAGTTCATCCTTGTAACGAAGCAGGGGACGCCCTATTGGGCGGCAAGAATTTTTTAGTTGCCTATAAAAAAGGTTGCTTAGGAACTCTTGAGTCATCCATTCTCATAAGATGACCCGACCACCGCATTTGTCTCCTGATCAAAAATGATTCAATACCAGTGATTTCACATCTCTCCAGCAATTCACTCTTTGGAACACGATTCTACCATCCAACATTGCAAATAGAACACAGGCATCTCATATAGAAGGAATCAAGTTGAATTATATACTTGCGATACAAGGTCAAGGTTTCAGCACAGAAGAGTAGGCAGAACAACAGATTTGTAGACTGCTACCTTCTCTTTTAGAGCCGCATCATGTCTGTTACAGAGTCTTTATCGCAACCTACTAAATGCCTTACTAGCTTTACTGGTTCTACTGTGGATGTCCTTTTCAAATTTAGCATCATCAGACACAACAGATCCGAGGTAATGTAAAAAAAAAGATACGGTTTTCAAAGCTTTACCCGCAACATATGTCATTGGGTTTAAAGAGGGTATATCATTTTGTTTCGGCTGGTGAATGAGTCTTTGTTATGCTAATTGTAAGACGGAAGGCCTTACGTGCATCAGAGAAGCTATTGAGGATGTTCTGCATGGCATCAAGATTTTGGGTGACAAGAGCACAGTCATCGGCATAAAAGAGATCAAGAACAGTCTGCACAGAAGTCCTGGTTTTGGCCTTGAACCGTTGCTGGTTAAATATTCGTCCACTTCACTAATGCTCAACGCGTACACCTCCCGAGGTGTTCCTGAAAGGTGTCTTTAGCATTACCCAAAAGAAAAAAGAGCAAATAGGATCGGGGCAAGGATATATCCTTGCTTAGTTCCATTTGACACTTTAAATGTTCAGAGCCAGATCGTACTTGTCGTCAGTGAAAGGAGACAATCACATTTAACATACCGAACCTCCTCAAAACAGTCCACAAGGCATCCTTGGAGACGGTATCAAATGCCTATGTAAGGTCAACGAATGAAACAACCAGGTCATTATTCTGATCCCTCGCTTTCTCGTGTAGTTGGCGCAGGCTTAAGATTATGTCCACAATGCTCCTTTCTGCTCTAAAACCATACTGGCTTTCTAGGAATAAAGTTTTACAAATTGAACCATTGTGTCTGTTTAAGATTGCACGAGCTAGAATCTTACCAGCAACATATAAAAGAGTAATTGCTCCATGGTTATCACACTCACACTTATTTCCTTTGTGCTTAAACAGGTGTATAACTGATGCTTTTTTGAACTGTTGTGGCACGGCACCAAGTTCTCATATAAATGAAAACAGGGCACTTAGTTTCCTGATTAGCAGTTTGCTTCCACATTTGTATACTTGCGCAGGTATGTCGCGATCACCTGGAGCCTTACTATTTGAAAGTTGCTTCACAACCCATTCAATCTCCAACATGGATGAACAAGCAAGTTCCTCGATGATTGGCCTCTGAGGAATATCATCAATCACTTCCCAATCCATTGTCGATTCTCTGTTTAAAATATTTGAAAAGTGTTCAGCCAAGCGCTTTGTAATTTATTTCTTATCAGTGAAGAGAATGCCATTCGACAAAAATATTGGAGATGCCCCCTTGAAATGGGTTCAAACACCTCCTTGAGGTTTTGGTAGAATGATTTAAAATCACATTTATCCGCCACATCTTGTAAGGCCTTAGCTTTTAACTCCAACCACTTTTGTTTCATTTTCCGGAGCGGAGATTTTGACCACTCTAAAAGCCTTGTGTTTCACTGAAGAATTTTTGTCAGTAATCCACACTTGATGGGTTTGATGCATGTTATTGAGCAAAGGGAGGATAGTTGGATAATTTTCATCAAACCAATCTTGGTTTTTCCTCCGCACATATTCTAATGATTCTTTGCCAGAGTCATACAATGCAGTTTTAAACTCCCTCCAAGATGCACCAATGTCATTTCCACATACAATGGAGGACAGCTTTTCATCAGTAGCCTTTTGAAACGAGTGCATTGTCTCCCTAACCTTCAACTTGCCTACATCAATTCTCTTGAACGAATTACGTTGATTTCGAACAGGGCGTTTGGTTTTCATCCTGACTGTGAAGCAGATCAATGTATGATCTGACCAACATTCCCCGATATTGTAAGAGCGTGTAACATTTATATCTTGTCTATGAGAACGACGTACAATGACATAGTCAATGAGATGGTAATTATTAGACCGGGGATGCTTCCAACTGGATTTCTTGCCATTAGGCAGGTGAAACACTGTATTAGTGAGCAAAAGATCAAATTCACTGCAAAGAGAAAATAAGAGAACACCGTTTGAGTTGACTTTACCAATTCTGTGTGAACCAATGACATTTCTCCAAAATTGTGTATCATTACCCACACGAGTATTGAAGTCACACAGACCTTGTTCACGTAAAGACGAGTAAAACCTCTCTTTTAGCTCATCAGATGAATTAAGTGTAGATGCATGGCAACTCAAAAATGTGGCATATTTGTCCTTTCCTACTGCAACGCGCAAGGACATAAGTCTGTCATTTATACTAACGGGCAGGGACTCAAGAATTTTGGTTATATCATTCCTGATAGCAAAACCAACACCAGATTCACGTTTCTCAGAACTTGGTTTTCCAATCCAATAAAAAGTGAATCCACCTTCAACTTCGTCTAGCTGTCCTGCATCAACAAACCTAGTTTCGGAAAAGGCTGCAACACACGTACAATGATAGCGGCTTTTCTTTCAGGTTTCTTTTTGTTATCTTGAAGTGTTCTTACATTCCAAATCGCAATGAACATATTTGTTCCATGTATTTTGTTTCTATTCTTGATTTGGATCCAAATATTGGATGCCCAGATATCTGCACCTGATGACAGGAACAAGAGCAAGTAAACAATTTATAGGTCATCTTTTATAGACCCCTCCCCATGAAGAGGAAAGCAGTGGCATCCTATAAAAAACTGCTTTGTTATGAAAGGAGGACGCGAGTCACACAATTACTTGCGGGTGTTGTGAAAAAAAGGCCATCTACCTTTCACCGCCTATGTGCAATGTTCATGTTAGGAACTACTAACGACATCGTTTACCTGTTTCCATCACAATCCTATCATCGCCACAGAATTTATTGTTATAAATTAAAATAAATAAAAAGAACACATATTGATGTGCCAAACCTTAAGCTTAAATGAGTGAAAATGGTTCACTGAACAACCGGCGCTTTCATTTGTTTAAATTGGTCATTGCTTGTGCTAAACAAAGCACTCTCCCTCTATCGAATTGACATGGTCTGTACAGTTGTACATTGTGTCACACGTCAGATGATATAAACGATCGCAGGATTTTCTTGTAAGAGTGTTCTATCTCCTAGATCAGTTGTGAGCCAACACTAAAGGGCCTGATCCAGCCTTGTAAGCTTTCTGTACGGCTGGGCACCATACCAGCTATTTCTTGGTTCTTGGCCCTTAGTGTTAGTTCACTCTGGTGGACATTTCGCTCAGTGGTGCTGCACCAACACAGGCCCCCTCACAAGGTTTTGCAGACCTGCTGAGGCCAGTACTCAGGTAATATTTCTTAGATGTAGCAAGTGAGAGATTTAGGAGATGAGTGATCTCTGTCAACCCTATTATGCGAATATATATATATATATATATATATATATATATATATATATATATATATATATATATATATATATATATATATATATATATATATATATATACTTATTAGTATATAAATTATATATATACTTATTAGTATATAAATTTGAATATATAAAAATTCCAGTAATTGTCATAAAGCAATAAAATTAAAGTAAAACTCAATTATTTAAGCTTCATGATCATCAGTTTTCATAATCGAGCATGCATATAATATTTTCGCAAAAATCAAGACAACAAAATATAAATGAGAAAATCTTCTTGCGCATTTTCTTATGCGCTACAAGTGTTTCATAACTGTTTGGAAATTTTAAATATCATATCATTTTAAAATATTCCAAAACAGCTACTCATCAGACGGCAAAATACACTATTTATATTAGGTTGGTGCAAAAACAATATCGTTTCTCACATATGTTACTTTTATATATGACTAGCCTGGGTGCCCGACGTTGCCCGGGTGTTTGGAAGTGTGTTTTGAGCAAAAAAAAAAAAGTGGTAGTAGGCAGGCAGTCTCGAACCTGTACCGCGAATAAGGAAAAAGCGGGAAAAATAAAAATAAAAACAGGACGTCTTTGCTATTGCGCCCATCACCAAACCGGAAGTGACGTAGGTTTAAAGTAAGGCTAGTCAATCGAAAAGAGGGGATGACTTTCGAAAATATCGGCGACAATCTGACCCATCCCTATAGATAAAGTGCCCAGTTAAAGGCGAAGGAATTAATATTTTGAGCGAATTTTTCGATATTTGTCGTCCGAAAATTCGAGCTTAAAAACGATACCGATCTCGTGAAAATCCGTCGCCTCTGTCGGAAGTTTTAGACATACATACATACATTTAAACAGACAGATGATATTTATATTATAGATTTCTGAATTTTTTCATGGATGTATATATAGCCATATTATACATTTTGAGGCTCATTTTTCGCTCTATCTAATCGAAATTCGTTATCGTTCTCTTCATTCATTTTCTGCAGGCTTTTCGACAGCACGATTTTCTTGTTTCAGTTTAAACTAGGCCGAAAAGCTGTCGAGACAGCTCGTGATATCAATGATGGATTTGACACAGGAACGTGTGGCACAACGGTGATTCAAGAAATTTCGAAATGTTAACAAGAGCCTCGAAAATGAAGACGGTCGCGACCGCTGAAAGCGGTTGATAACATTTAAAAGCCTTAATTGAAGCCGATCCTCGCAAAACCATACGAGAAGTTGCTGTTGAAACCGAGGTCGACCGCTTAACAGTCGTTCGCCATTTAAAGCAAGCAAGGAAGTAATAAAAAAAGGGTAGATAAATGGGTGCTGCATGAATTGAATGATAATTTAAAAAAAAAAATCATCGTTTTGTGCAACAAAAAAGACCCATTTCTTGAGCGAATTGTGACGTGTGATGACAATTGGATTTTCTACAACAACCGGCGACGTTCGGCACAAGGTTGGATGATGGAGAAGCTCCACAACACTTTCCGAAGCCGAAATTGCACACAAAAAAGATTACAATGACTGTTTGGTGGTCTGCGGCCGGTTTCATCCATCACAGCTGCTTGAATGCGGGCGAAACGATTACGACGGAGAAGTACTGACGACAAATTGATGAAATGCACCAGAAGCTCCAACGTATGTGCCCGAGATTGGTCAATATGAAGCGACCAATTCTCCTCCATGACAACGCTCGTCGGCATGTTGCTTAATTGACCCCGCAGAAGCTTAACGAATTGGGCTACGAGACTCTGCTTCATCCGCCATATTCACCGGACCTCTCGCCAACCGATTATCACCTTTTTTCAAGCATCTCGACAACTTTTTTGCGAAAAATACTTCAAAAGCCGAAATGATGCCGAATCGGCCTTCAATGACTTTATCGCTTCCAGAATTCCAGATTTCTATGCTAATGAGATAAATAAACTTGTTTCTCGTTGTAAAAAAAATGTGTCGATTCTAATGGTTCTTATTTCAATTTATAAAGTTTATTATGAAAGGAGTTATGATCTTTTGAATTTGAATGTCAAAAAACGACATTATTTTTGCATCAACCTAATATATGCGAGCTGTGATTCCATTTGTCTCTTTAAGTGTTTTCTTCATAGGCATGTCTAGGTGTTTTCGTGCGTCTCGTCCCTCTTCAATCTTATAAAGTGTCCACGTGGCTGTTTCTCATCCCACTTTTATTTTCTCATCTTTCTGCTTGCAGTTTCGCTATTTCTTATATTGTTCATTTTGGGGATGCTATTTGCTGCAATGCTCAGCCTTTCTGTGTTCTGGATTATGAATTTTCCAGTTATTTCAACTTACCTGCGATTTGTCAGCATAACCTGATTATGCTAGTTGGTTTCCGCGCTCGAGCACTTTTCTGAAATTTCAGATTATTATTATTATTATTATTATTATTATTATTATTATTATTATTATTATTATTATTAGGAGTTTTCACACCGGCCATAATCAAAGATGTCTCCTTGAAAACGACCAGTGATATTCCCTGGAGTCTGAGTGACAAGTCTTTTCGGATTTTCAGTACTTTCCATCTCTTTCGATACATCTTGCAAATAAACTTGCGTCATCACCACATGTGTTTACCATTGATTTCTCGTTGGCAACGACCATCGGTTTTCACTGAAATTTGAGTGTCAATATCCTTTTCAGCTCTGTGTAACCTGTGTATTTGTCAACGAAGGTTCCAGACTTCCAATGCTTTTATTGTCATGGAAATTGCCTATTTTTCAATAAAATCGATTGATGGCCTGTTCTAGTCGGGGACCCGCCGCAGCGCACTAAGAAGAATCTTTACATGCCTCCCTATAGTGACTTAGTTCATAGTACAGTGTAGTCTACATTGCAGAACCTACTGTTGATTTTATAGAATCGTGTTTATATATAATGGCTTGAATTGAAGTTTAAATCGCAAAAGTCAAGTATCATGGTTTAATTGTGTTCTAAACAGAAAAATTCGTTGCGAACGCACCCCTGTCTTATCAAAGGACATACGGTTGCTTTCATACACCGGACTTCTGCTTGTGCGTTGATATAACTTCTCAAATGCACTTGTGATGTTACATTGAATAAGAGGGTTAACTTTGGTCAAGATCTGACTTTAGTCGAATCTTTTCTATTATCGATTGACTGTTCTTTCTTTAATCAAATCTTTTCTATTATCGATTTTCGATACTTATCGGAGTTATTCCGAAACAAAATCTATCAAAGAACACTTCCAGATACATAAAGTGCGACATTAAAAAAAAAAATCAGCCCAACCATTTCGGAGTCCATAGGAACTCTCTATCCCCCCTCTCTCTCCCTCTCTCTCTCTCTCTCTCTCTCTCTCTCATTCACACACACAGACACACACAAACAAACAAAATGCTTTTTATATCTAGGTAGAGATTATTAACAAGCAGAGCTCACTAGAGATGTTGTTATTGTTATATAGTTGTTGTTGTTGTTGTTGATGTTTGTGCTGCTATCTTTCTAGTTATTTGTCCTTACATTGCAAAATAATTGTAGATATGAAGATATAGGGGGGGGGGAGTGAGCAAAACGTTGGAGAAGGAAAGACGGTCGCGGGAAGAATGGGTGGGATCGGCATCCGTCAGGGATGACGTCATTTGTTGGAGGGCGGTGGTGGGTTGTTGCTGTTGTTGTTGTTATTGGTGTTTGGGTAAAAGTCTGGTTCAAAATGTCTGCCGTGAAAGGAAGAAGCCAGAATTGTAAACATTTTTTCCATTCATTTATTAGATGTGTCCTTGAAACTCTCTGTAACGTTTTGTCCGTCAGTCGGTCGGTCGATCTAACACAATTCCGCTTGAAATAGCATTTCATGCTTCAGTATAAATAGCATTTTTATTAGTCTGTCAAGTATCAGTTTGAAATAACATGTTCGTTGGTTTGTCACATTTCAGTTTGAAATAGTATTTTTATTTGTCTGTCACCCTTCAGTTTTAGATAGCATTTTCATTGCTGAGCTCCCAAATAGCACGGGCGCATTTTATTTCATTTTAAATTTCGAAAAATGCCGTCTCGTTCAATTTTGAAACAAATATTTTCATCGGTCTGTCACGCTTAATTTTTTAAAAGCATTTTGATCGATCTGTCACACTTTTGTTTGAAATAGCATTTTCATAGGCAGATGTTCAGATTGAATGGGCGCATCTTATTTTAGTTAGGATCAGAAATTTTTGTTAGGAGGCTCTATCTGTCAGTAAGTTGGTCACGCTTAAAAACAAGGTTTCTATCTCTAAACTCTACGATTGAAAAGACGTATTTTATTTTAGAAGTGTGAAAGCATTTGTATAAAAGGCTGTGTCCGTCAGCCAGTCATTTAAGTTTGTAATAGCAATTTTAATAGTATATCACGCTTTTAAAAAGTTATTTTTCGCCCTAAATAAGGTATATGGCCATCTGAATATAAGAAGCTATTATTTGGGATCATGTCTAACAAGGGATGGCAAGGGGTTGAGTAGTAATATATTTGTTCATATTATATTTAAACTTCCGCAGGTTAGTAAAGTCGGAGGGAATTCCAAAGTCTAGCAATCCGAGAGAAGAAAATATTTGCGTAGAAGGCTTTCCGGCACATAGGGACCTCAACAGTGAAGGGGTGGAGTTTTACTGTTTGTCGCGTTAGTTGGATGTATGTACGTCCTGGGCGCACAAGTACTATGAGGCCATCAGAACATATCAGGCACAGGGATGCAATAATTTGCGACGATGGGACAGAGGTTGGAGCTTTATCGATAATGCGGGATTTATTAGAGTTGAGACTCTTTATTTGGACCCTAAGAGTGAAATACTGTTGGTAGATGTACTCGCCCAGATGTGGCAACAGTATTTTATGCATGAGTGAATTGTAGCCTTGTAAAAATATAGGATATTCACAGGTGTGAGTAATTTTTTTGCACGATAGTGGAAGCCCACTTTCTTTGCAGCAGTCTTGGCAATGTCCTAAATGTATTATTCAAATTCATGTTGCCTGTGAAGTTTCAGATCTCATTTTTGTTTTAAATTTTAAATAAACTTTCGTGGTTCGGTCATTTTTAAGTATTAAGTATAATGTTCGTTGGTCTGTCACACTTAAATTTAGAATAGAGCTTTTCGCAGTTCGTATCACTGGCTTCCCTTATTTTGTCATTTTAATCGTCACATTTCAGAAGCAATATTTCTGACAAAGGCGGAGGAATTTCTGTTTTCTTGATCGGAATATACTCAGCTAACACTTATCGCTGGCCAGTTTAGCTCCTTCCATCAGGTGGCCTCATGCCTTGTCTGACAGTGATTTCCATAAAAAAGAACACAGAAAAGACGTTGCGAACCTATCTCTGCTTTATCGTTATTTTCACGGCAGGTGCTCGATTAAGATTCACTCTACTCCCCCCCCCTAAAAACATTCATTGCAAACACTCGCCTAGCTACAATTACAACCAGCAGTTTCCCCTATTCGCTATGTGTACCTAAAAACCAAACGAAAATTCCATGAGAAAATTCCTTCCACGTAAAACAGCCACTCTGTGGAACACAATACCGCAGAGCTGCTTTCCAGCTGACTATAACATGGTTATTATCAAGTCCAACTCCGACTGGAGAGTTTATTCCCGTCTCTTAAAACCATCAGGCCATTCCCGTAATCGTCTGGTTCCTGTTGATTGCGGTGTAATGCTGGTTCTTTGCAGTTCTAAGAGATCCTCGCTCCCAGGCTTTGTCTTCTCTCTCTGAGATGAGAAGAGGTTAGTTTATTGCTACTCGCCTGAAGCGCCCTTACAGAGAAATGAACATTTTGCAAATCAGAGGCGGCGCTGACTTCTCAGTCCCACTTTCCGACCCTGGTGTTACAATTCTTACATTGGAAGACAACTAAATACCCCATCACCACCACCGATAATTAGTGTGTTGACTTATCTGACACTTAATAACGCTTATCATTGAGTGGCTTCTACTCCTTGATAAGTAGTGATTCGATTGTAAAAAAAAAAAGAAAGAGCCTTTATGGGTCTTTTTATTTTTTATTTTTACAAAGGAGTTACCACTTATCAAGGCCCGGAGGCTACTCGAGGATAAGGGTTAATAGGTGTACAATAGTCAATGAGAAAATATCGTAGGAATCGTTAGTAGTGAAAATTTGGTGAATTGGGTTACTTAAGAGGATGGCTCATCGAGAATTTGTTCACGTTGGACTTGAAGACAATCATATTGTAGTCAGTTGGAAAGCAGGAAAACGGAACAGAGTTCCACAGGCGTGCAGTTCTAAGAAAGAAGAAAAATTCCGATATATCAGGCAACTGCTCACGATAAAATACTGCCGACCTAGAATACAGCTTTTCTTCTCCCTTTGTCAGAAAAATCACTCGTTCTAAACGCGAACTGAGAAACAAATTAGGAGAAGCAAGAGTTACGGGAAAATGCATTGTCTACATTAAAAACAAATAATAATATTAATTATTCTAGTTGTAATGACCAAGTTTTAGGTAGCATTTTCATCTGTCTATTAGGTGTGAGTTTGTAACAGCATCTTAATCACTAAACGCGCAGAATGCACGGACGTATATTTAGTATGTGAGTTGTTGTTGATCGTGAGTTCGGTTTTCGAGCTGGAAATGGGATTAGAGGAGCTGGAGTGGGTGGGGAAAGGAGAAGGATTGTAGAGACGCCCAAAATAAAAAAAAAAAAAAAAAAAAAGAAAGAAGAGGAAGCAAAGCTCGTTTGCAGGGCGTTTTTTTTTTTCTTTTAATAAAATTCTTTTTTTTTTTGCAAGGGGGGAAGGTGGTCTTCTAAGAAATTATTTCTGAATTCACTTAATGCATTATTTATCTATTTTGTTAATAACGTTTTATACAAGTGAGTCACCGCTTATGAAGGCCTAGAATACAATCGAGGATAAGAGTTAACGAGATTACCAGTTGGATGATGAACAGTGTGATGAGAGGATTGAAAACAAAACGATGAATCAAATATAAAAAATATTGGTTAGTCATGAAAGTAGTCCAGTAAGTATTTATTAACATTAGACTTGAATACGATCATACTGTAATCAGCAGGGAAGCAATCTCATGGCAATGTTTTGTGTTGCAAAGGTGAGAAGTCCTTGGAAAGACACTCTGTTCATGGAAATTCTGTTTGGTTTTAAGCGCACGGAGGAAAAGGGTGTTTTTATTTTTAGGGGTGATAATAAGAGTGATTGCTGTAAATGTTTCATAGGGAACAACTAAAGAATGGGGTTCAATCGGATACCTTCCATTAAAATAACAAGTGAGTAGAGGAAGAATTTTGTTATTTAAGTTTTTATGTTTTTTAAAAAATATTTTCCTTCTGTTTATTTTTTGTTTCTTTCTCTTTCGTTCTTCTTTCCTTCTTTTCTTTCTCCCTTCATTTTTCCTTTTTCTTCCTTCGCTTGCTTTTCTGACCGTTTTTGATATTTGTTCTTTCCTTCTTTTTGTTTGATTTCATTTTTTTTTATTCTCCTTTCTTTTATTCATTCATTTATTCTATTTTTTTTTTTTACTTTTAAAACTCTTATCCTTGCTCATTTTAATAATTAAAAAATATCTTTTTCGACCTATCACGCTCAAGTTGCAAATGCATTTCTCTCTTTTTCTTCTTTTCTTTTCCAAAATATATTCCTTGTTTTGTTTCTTTAATTTTTTCATTATTTCTTAAAAGATATATACCAGGTTTCGCACTTTCTTAATTTCTTTCTTTTATTGGCAGAAAGAAAATTTCCTTTCTTTCTTTTTTATTTTATTCTTTCCTTTCTTTGTTTATTCATTTATTTCGTTTAGCATTTCCCCTCGTTTTAATTGTTTCATTCTTTCACCTCGTCTCCTTTGTTTCTTTTTTCTTTCCCCCTTTCTTCCTCATAAACTTATTTTTCTTTTTACTTTTACTAAATTTCTCCATTCCGCCGATATTTCTCCCTTTCTTCCCGTTTTAATTTGTTTGTTTATTTATTTCGTTTATTTCATTTATCATTTTCAAGTTTTTACGTTTAATCTGTTTTTTCTTTTTTCTTTCTTTCATTCTTTCTTCCGTTTATTTTTTCTTTCTTATTATCTTCATTTTTCTCTTCTTTTCTTTCTCATATATTTATTCTTCTTATAAAAAAATTAATTTTCTCCCTTTTCTTTCATCCTTTTTTCTTTCTTTCATTCTTATTTCTTTCTATCGTCCTTTTCTTTCTTTGTTTCGCTCTTCTTCTTTTATTTTATATCTTCCTGATCAGAGTTTCTTATGCTAGTATACTTATTCTTCTAAACTGCAGTTTTATCTTTCTTTAGGTCACCCTTATGTCAAAAGCCACCGTGATAACAAATCCGGTTTGTTTAACTGATGAACTACCCACACGCGCATTCATTGCGTCATTAACTCTCAATTGTTTTCCGCGTACTGAGAAATACAAAATTAGTTTAGCATCTGCTACTTAAGCTAATTTAAAAAACAATGTACGCTTAAGACAAACAAATTGTAATGTAAGAGTTATCTCCCTTCAAACGGCTGAATATGAGTCAAATGTCTGAATGTGAAATATATGTGTTACTATAGCTTGCCGAGGAGTGTAACTTGACGTGTCAGTGGGGACGTTTCTGGAACGGCTGTTACGTTCTGTGAACAACAATCAGCTCTCCAGGTGTTAGACAATCAACAGACGATAAACGTTCCTTACATCAACGATAGGCACATCCCTTTTTTAAATCAAAGTGTTGGCATGTCTGTTGCGTTATCGAATGTATATATAATTTTCTAGATTTCAAATGCTTGCTAAATCAGATATACACCTGACAATTCTTTTGTCGTTGTTCTTAAAATCAACACGGAGACGAATTTGTCAGCATAGAAATTTATTTACAACTAGCTGAAGTACCCGGCGTTGCCAGGTTGCATTTGATATATTTGTACTATTCCGTCCTAATACATTATTATCAACTGATTAAAGGAAACATGAATAATGGCTTCTTTTTCCACAACATTCATGATGGTAGAAGCAGGTCTCGCTAGTAGCCTTTATTCTCTCTTCTAGTTTAATTTTTTATCTTTTAGTCTTTCTTCTTTCAAAATATGATGTAAAAATTGTAATTATCATTTCATATCTTAGTGCATATCTGAAAACTGTTAAATCGCCCTTTGGTTCAACTATTTAACGTGCAATATATACAAAGATGACATTAGCATTCTATTCTGCTAATGAAATAATTAAAATTTACTTTCTAGCAGTGCATATCTGAAAGCTGGTAAATATACCTGTAGCATTAATTTTGAAGAGCCTCAACATAAACAGCATGTTGGGCGTGAACTCTAACAGGTGTGTAAATGTAGAGGTTTCAGTTTCCAATGCGTGAGTAACCAACATACAACTGGCCATGAGGAAAGCAAGGTGCCTGAAGATTAAGTCCAACAACTTTTAGGCTTTGTCTTTGAGCTTTACTTATAGGCATGGCAAAAGTAATTTTTATTGAGACTTGTAAATGCTTGAACTGAAATGGCATGTCAGAAGGAATAAAGGGGATCCAAGGAATTAACACAGTTTCACCCTTAAGATGTCCAGTTATTATAATGGTTTCCAGAACATTAGTTTTCAAAGATTTTATTGCTAACCGTGTGCCATTACACAGTTTAGGTGGATCAAGATTTCCTAATGATATAATTGGAGCTCCTTCCTTCAATATCAGTGTATGATCTGGTATTCCAAGCGGTTGTTGTGAAGTTAGAAATTCTACATGAAATTCTAATGCCTGATTTCCAAAAATAACACAATCCAAGAATTGATAAGATTTCTTTAACTCAGGCAACTCTTGCAAAAGATTATAAGTGATCATATCAACAGCATCATTTCTAGGGACCAAGATTGCTCTTTCACAAAGCCATCCAACATTGTGGAAGTTATGAGCAATATCTGGAAAAACCTAAGTCATCATGTCACCAATTGAATTTACTATCTGATAACATGATAATTTGTGCAGTTGAATATTTCTATTTAATGCTATTGAACCATTGTCAATGGGAAAGAGGCGATTTATGAAAAGTGCTGCAGACTGATGATCAAATCGTAAAAGTGTCCTCATATTGACACTAAAAGTGAACTTTAGGCCAAAGAGGTGATGCCTTAAGGCATGTATTTAGCTCATCAGGTTTAGTGCCTTTGGGAATCACAGGTAAGGTTTGACGAAAATCACCAGATAGCAAAAAAAAAAACAACAAAAAACAAAACAAAAAAACAACAACATTTTTTAAAATTTTTTATTTCAAGTCCCTAAGACTACAATCTAATGTCTGGAATCTTCCTTGATAAGACATGGTATATTCATCCCCAAATATTAATTTATTTCGTTGCAATAAACTGGCCATGATGGAACCTCGCGGTATGTTGCAAACACATTCATTTTCAAAGTTCTTGGCCAAATCAAGACGAAACTTGAAAGTAGAGTGTGCAGTAAGACCCCCAGCAAGAAGTGTTGCTGCTGCAACTGAAGAAGCAACTGCTAATGCAATGGTTCCATTAGATTTCACTTTTGCAAAATTAAGATTTAAAAGGAATGTCTTCCCTGTCCCACCCAGATCATCAAGGTATAAAAGCCCGCCTGCATCATCATTTACTCTACTCGCAATGAAGTCATATATCCTTTGTTGTTCATCAAGTAGTTTTGACTCATTTTCACACACATGCCTGCTCATCTCATGTAAGTTGCATGAAGCATGTTCATCCCTGTGAGATGATGGTAAGCCATTTTATAAAATATGTTTTCCACCCTAAATGGGGGAGCTTCTCCTGAAGATGCCACAAAACTTCATTTAAGCTGTCACCTGAAAGAGTGATATCGACACGAGAATTGCTTTGCTGGACGCTACATAGAATATCTTCGCTGAGATTGGTTTCATACTTCTCACACAGATCTGTTGGATTAGAAATATTATAATTATAACATATAAACTATGTAACTAATTGGGTGACTGGAAAAGTGGTACTTTATTCCATAGTTTTGTCCTTTTTTTAATTTTATTTTCTTCCTTTGAAGATTATAACGCTGGGTATCGGACAGCCAAACCAGCTGCCAACATTGCCCCGCTTTTTATTGAAACCAACCGAAAGCTCTTTTTAGTATCCTCGTTATTCCCTTACGTGAGTCATCCTGTAATAAACCAAGGGATAGACATGCATGTTTAAATTTTTCCAAAATTGAGCCATTAACTGTTTTTAGGTCCTGGAAACTGTTTGGTCGTTTAACTTTATGCAGAAGGATGCGGAGGAAGTAGCATTCAAAGTTAGTTAGATGGATAGTGAACGCTGCCAATTGCATAGGAACTGAAAACATTTAACTAACCATAAACTCTGTTTCCTTTCTGTCTATGTTGCCATTTTGGTACGATCACATATATTATTTATGTACTTCATTATAGAAAAGAGTACATGAAAAAACACCCTCCCTGCAAAATTCAAGCAAAGATGTAGGGAGCATCAAGTTGTTGTTCAACATTCTGTGGGGTTTCAAAATAAAAATAAATTCTTTGTCCTTTTTCCAGGTGTACATAACGATGAATTGCAGGGGAGTATCGCTAACAAATAGAGAAGCACAATAACCTCCAAACAGCCCCAATTGCTAATATACCTGGATTTCCTGTAACATTGGATTTTATCGTTCTCATTAGCAATACAAGACATAGCCATGTCATGCCCTTTGTTAATATATTTACATACTTACTTAATTATAGATAGGTATGCCTTCGTATATTTAATTCAATGTCTGCAGCCTATAAATTCTTATTTCTTTACTAAAATAGAAAAAAATTATTTAAAGAAAAAAAGAGGAAATTACTTAAAAAGAAAGGGAGAAGCTATTTAAAGTAAAGGAAAAGTTATTAAGAGAAAAGAAAATTATTTCAAAGGAACAGGAGTAATAATTTAAAGAAAATAACAGATTATTAAAGTTAGGATAGACAAATATTTTCATGTTCAGAATCCCGAGCAATATTTTCGTATTATTTGGAAAAAAAGAAGAAGAAGAAAAAAGAATACGTTGGGACTTTGACATTAGTCAAAGTAAGCTTTTCTATATTTCTATAAAAGAAACTTAGGAACCTGATATTAGCCCAAGTAAACTTTTCTATATTTCTATCTGTATTTAGAATTTGCCCCTATCGTGCAAAATTTTCTTAAGAAATTCAATTTCATAAGTTCCAAATCTCAGCGACTATTGATCAGAATTTAACAAATGAATGCTCGTTGGAAAAGTTATTACCCTGAATTATGTAGTGAGCTATGTGACATTTGCCCGGGACTTAAAAAGGATCTAAGAACCTTGGCTTTATTCGTGAGGAACCCCAACACCAAATCTAGAAAGGATAAGGGCACCAAGAGAAACCTTTCAGATCGTGATATTCAGAAAGTTCGTAGGGAAGTCAACCGAAATCCAAACAGCACCAGAGAATAATTGGGATAAGCTTTTGGAACATCCTGAGTGTCAGAGGATGTAAAGATTACCAGCAATGCGTAAACGACCTTTTTAGACAATCATTTGTACTCATGGCTAGATGACCTACTATTGTCACGTCGCTTTCAGATTATTTTTATGACAATGCACCGTCCCATAGGGCGACTGCAACTATGAATCTATGGACTTCATAGGAGAAACCTTCATGACCTGCCCACCGTGTTCTCCAGGCCTTAACCCCATTGAACATTTCTGGCCAATATTGAAAAGAGGGGTTTATTAAGGAGGAGAGCAATTTACTTCAAAGGATGTCTTGTAGAGGAAAATAGTTGATGTCAGCAAAGCCATAACTCCTTTTTAGATTAAACAATTGGCTTCCTCGGTGGGTTATTTAAAGTTATTTTAAGAAATGATGGCTATATTCCATTTATTTGAGACTTAGCACCTAGGATGTTCTTTTGTTTGTTATTCTTAGACATAAAACTATAATAAAAAATAAAGTTTTTATTATTAGACATTGTATTTTTTCCCTAAAACAACAGTTTAAGAGACCTACAATAAAGCGATGGACAATGGAAATTACTTGATAAAGAATAAAATGTCATAATTTCGTGAATATCGCATGAATTTAAATAAAATTATGGGAAATAACTAACCTTAACCTTAGTCTTTTGATGATATAATTTTATTTTTTTTCTGACGTATATTTAGCGAAGTATTTATATTTTACTAATTTGCAATAAAGCGATTGCTATAGTTTATACATACATACAAACATACATGCATACATGATGATTGCAACGTCTTGTCAGACGAGTGCCACTCCTTCAGACACTTAAAGTCCATGAGCCCCAAAATGACTTCCATCGCCACAGGACCATTTTAATAGACAGATGCCTGAGAGAGTATCTATACACAGATGATGTTACAGAGTCTTAGCTTTGTACGACAGCTAAGTCTCTCTCTCGGTTCAAAATGTTGAGATCCAGCAACAAGCAAGAGCAAGATAGCCAGCAACAAATTAAACTGCAGATCAGCTTAATGCGGGTACTGGTCTCCCGCTTTATGTTTTTTTTTATATCAGAGATTTGCTTCTTCTGGAAAGGTTGCCTTCACTACGGCTTACGGGAGCCCTCTCCACCCCAAACATACATACATACATACATACATACATACATACATACATACATACATACATACATATATGTATTTATTATTATTATTATTATTATTATTATTATTATTATTATTATTCACTTTTATGGATATACTAGAATTTCAGCCCGGCGTTGCCCGGGTGTTTGGATGCGTATGTTGAGCAAAAAAAAAAAATAAAAAAGTGGTAGTAGGAAGGCAGGCTCGAACCCGTACCCCGAAGGAGGAGAAGAACGGGGAAAAAGCTTGACGTCTTTGCTGTTACGACCACCGCCAAACCGAACGTGGCCTATGTAGGTTAAAAAACAAAACAGACTAATTACCAATGCATATAATTGTCACAGGTTTTATTATTTCGTTACGCACATGTGTGCATGTGTCTGTGTATGTGTTCGACTGGGTTGCTGATACGCTTATAAGTATGTGTGTGTATGCCTCATTGGAAACCCTATATACTAATTTATCTTTATTCACCATCGACCTCTTTCTTAATTTGATACGTTAACTCTTAACCTTTAATCTAAGTTGATTTCTAATGTTTTTACGCTCCTCCCATTCCTTATAGTAAAGTAATGTACTCATACTGTCCCCTTCGCCCTTCTTCCGTCTTTCTGTTCTTTCTTTTTCTTTTTCGATGTCTTTTCGTTTCCCTGTTTATCCCTTTCTACCCTTTCCCTTTATCCTGTTAAGTCTTGACATTCTCTTTCTCCTTATTACCTTCTATTTTGAGTCTAAAATGTCAATTAATGTCACCTCCTCCAATTTAAATTTTAACGTTTTAATATTTTATTTTTGTAAATAAAAAATATATCTCACTCCTTCCATTTTTGAAACAGATGGCTTCGGTGGCAAATAAACTTTTTACGTCGTCTAACGAGTGACTTTTGGTATCTTGCAAACCAATTTGTCCGAAACATTAGCCTGATCAGTGTAGCGACTATACAATATGTGACTATGTAAATAAAAATAATATATTTTGCTTATTTTTATTGAGCACTCTTAATAACATGATTTTAATACATGAATTTTATCTCCTAAACTTTTTATATATATATATATATATATATATATATATATATATATATATATATATATATATATATATATATATATATAAAAGTGAACGTGTCTGTGTGTCTGTGTATCTGTTTGTTTGTGTGTCTGTGTGTGTACATTTCCCTACGCAATGTCTCTGTTAATTTTTAGTCTACATACTCGAAATTTGATACGCAGTGTACTGAGATTTGGGAAAATCTTTATAATCCATTTTCGGCCAGAAATTTGGCTGTTAAGAGGTCAAAGTTCAACGATTAGACATTTGAGAACTCTACCAAACTCCTCCGACAATTTTGGGTTTAAACACTTGGAATTTTTGATATAGGTTTCTTAGACATGGACTCAATAACTCGATTTGAGCCATAACCAATAAAATGTTTAGGGGTCATAATAGGGTCAAAGTTAAAAAGAAATTGACCTCTGCGGTCTTTACGAAATTACTCAGACGATTTCTGGTCTAAACATTGGAAATTTTACATAAAAAGGTATTTAGAGATAGGGCAAGCTTTTTAATCGGTTTTGGTCGAAAATTTTTAGTTACCAATATATAAATGTCTGTATGTATGTTTGCATGTCTGCCTAAAACTTTCGACAGAGGCGACGGATTTTTACAAGATCAGTATCGTTTTAAAGTTCGACCTTTCAGACGACAAATATCGAAAAATTGGCTAAAAACATTAATATCTTCACCTGGACACTTTTCTACAGGGGGGGGGGTCACTTTTTCACCGATATTTTTTAAAGTCATGCTCTCCTTTCGATTGTCTAACCTTAATTTAAGCATAGGCCACATTCGGTTTGGCGGTGGTCGTAACAGCAAAGACGTCAAGCTTTTTTCCCGTTCTTCTCCTCCTTCGGGGTACGGGTTCGAGCCTGCCTTCCTACTACCACTTTTTTATTTTTTTGCTCAACATACGCATCCAAACACCCGGGCAACGCCGGGCTGAATTGCTAGTATATCTATAAAAGTGAACGTGTCTGTATATCTGTGGTACCGTGTGCCTTTGTGTGTACATTTCCCTACGCAAAACCTCTGTCAATTTTAAGTCTACAGACTCGAAATTTGATATACAGGGTACTGAGATTTGGGAAAATCTTTGTAATCCATTTTTGGCAAAAAATTTGGTGTTAACGGGTCAAAGTTAAACGATTTGACCTTTGAGAACTTTACCAAACTCCTCCGCCAATGTTGAGTATAAACAATTGAAATTTTAGATAGAGGTTCCTTGGACATGGATCTAACTTAATAACTTGATTTGAGCCCCAAGCAATTAATGTTAAGGGGTCATAATAGGGGTCAAAGTTAAAAAAAAATTGATCTCTGCGGTCTCTACCAAATTACTCAGACGATTTCTGGTCTAAACATTTGAAATTTTATATTATTCAGAGATAGGGCAAGCTTTTTAATCGGTTTTGGTCGAAAATGTTTAGTTACCGATATAAAAATGTATATATGTATGTATGTATGTATGTATGTATGTATGTTTGCATTATCGGTTTGGGTCGAAAATTTTTAGTTACCAATATATAAATGCATTTATTTATGGTAGCGTTATCGTTTTGAATTTCGACCTTTCAGACGACAAATATCGAAAAATTTGCAAAAAACATTAATATCTTCCCCTTCAACTAGGCACTTTTCTACAGGGCAGGGGTTAGGGTTAGGGTTAGGGTTAGGGTTTTTTCGCCGATATCTTTCAAAGTCGTCATCTCCTTTCGATTGTGCAGCCTTAATATAAACCTACGTCACCTACGGTTTGTCGATGGTCGTAACAGCAAAGGCGTCAGGTTTTTTTCCCCATTCTTTTCCTCTTTCGCGGTACAGGTTCGAGCCTGCCATCCTACTACCACTTTTCTTTTTGCTCAACATACACATCCAAACACCCGGGCAACACCAGACTGAAATGCTACTATATATATATATATATATATATATATATATATATATATATATATATATATATATATATATATATATATAAGGAGGGAACTTCATATGCCTTCATGCAGTAACTTAGTCCAAAATATATGTTATCCTACATTGCACTCTAGAGAACATACGGTTTCTTTTATAAAATTATTTTATATAAACTTCTTTCCAGTCAACGAAAAAAAAACCCCCCCAAAACATTAAGAAATTTACGTGCGGCGGAGTTTGAACTCACAGACCACGTCATGCAAAAAAAAAACAAAAAAAAACAAACAAACAAACAAACAAACAAACAAAACAAACAAAAAAAAAACAAAAACAACAAAAAATATGTAAATTTCCAAGTTTTATAAAATTTTTTGCAGTTGATGGAAAAAATGAACAAACTTACGTGCGGAGTTTGAACCTACAGACTACGTCATGAAAAAAAAAAAACCCCACAAAAAAAAAAAAAAAACACGCTATCAATTTACCCACAGTAGAATTTTCATGGCCCCCTTGTTCTATTATTGTTGCTAAGTGATGACATGAAAAAAATGGCATTATCGATGATAAATTAAAATAATTGTTTCGAGTATCGATTATCGAGACAAAAATAAACTAGGATCACTCCCAGTTCTGTAAATTTTAAAGAAAATATGTTCAGCCTTTTTGGAGTCTATAAGGAACGAACTCACAACACAAAGACAAAGTTGCATATATATATATATATATATATATATATATATATATATATATATATATATATATGTATATATGCGTGCGTATAGTGAGATCAATATCGAGTGTCGGGTCTCGCATCCGTGAATGAAACGGATATAATGTGAATCACGATATTGTTTGCCTTATTTATTGTTCATAACAACTCCTACGAATAATTGTATTTGTTTTATTTAGCTCTTTTTTGTTGTTCCGTTCTATTATTAGACGTTGCTTTTTCATTGCGATATACGAAAGCTTTGCATAGCATTTGTTGACAGAAGGAAACGACCATTTATTTTCCTTCTTGTCCACATGGATGCATGTTACACACACACATACACATACACTACACACAATGTAACACGCACGCACACACGCACACACGCACGCACACACATGCACACACTATGTAAACAAAAAAAAATATTTAAAGCTTTTATTTTTTATAAGATATAGAGTTTAAACGTTCAAAATTTGGTGTTTTAATCCAGTTCTGTTCCGATTTGGAGACTTTCTTTGAGTGATGTTAGGCGAGAAGACATAATATGCGGTGGTATCGTGAAACTGCAGTAAAGTGTTAAAATATGTATATATATTCAACATCATCTATTATAATAAATCCCTATTCCTGTCTGTTCATAATGACGTCATAGCATCTATATATGCACATTTATAAACTAAAATAAGCCACACACGCTAATTGTCTCTTCTTAAAAGGGAAAATGGAGACACTGTTAGAATTTTATTACTTGTTTTGATAAATAATAATAATAATAATAGTGATAATAATAGTGATAATAATAATAATAATAATAATAATAATAATAATAATAATAATAATAATAATAATAATAATATATATATAAAACTATATGTCTTTCTGTCTGTCTGTCTATCTGTCTGTCCCCATATTTTCAAACTCTATCGCTTCCGAAACTAAAAGTCGCAGAGCGGCGCTAAGGGCCACAAATGGTTGGATTTTTTGGACTGCTCTTTTATGGGTCTTTAGCCGGTTAAAATAGTTTTTAAGGGGTCAAAAAATGTGTTAAAATAGTTTTTAAGGGGTAAAAAAATGGGTTAAAATTGAAAAAAATCGTTATACACTTTCTACATTTATCTCAGTTTATTTTAATTTTTTATTTTGATCAGTCTGTATGTGTGTCACGTTCGTACAGTGGTAGCGTTACCAGATTTGAATGCTGCAGTTTTGCTTACGGTTTCGATTTTAGCTGATTGCACCAAAATACTTTTATTTTTTTTAATTTTGATATCACGAAATAATATTTGTAATAATAATAATAATAATAATAATAATAATAATAATAATAATATATACAAGATCTGGACAAATATAATTTCATATTTAAGCGTATTTTACGACTGGGAAAAGCCAGGCGCCCTCCGCTAATAATAATAATAATAATAATAATAATAATAATAATAATAATGATGATGATGATGATGATGATGATAACAACAATAACAATAACAACAACAGCAACAACAATAATAATAATAATAATGATAATGATGATGATGATGATGATGATGATAACAACAATAACAATAACAACAACAACAACAACAATAATAATAATAATAATAATAATGATAATGATGATGATGATGATGATGATGACAATCATAGCAATAACAACAACAACAACAATAATAATAATAATAATAATAATAATAATAATAATAATAATAACTTTAACTGCCTAGTGTGGACGGTATTGAGTAGTGATCTGCTGTACCCTGCCTTACGCATGACTTTTTCGTTTGTCTTCTTTTCTGTCCATGAAATTCGTAGAGTTCTCCTTAAAAATATATATGTCCTCTACTTCCAGCCACCTTCGTTACTGTCCAACATTCCTAACCGTAAAGGAGAATTGACCATAGATGCGTCTTCAAGATTTAATGCTGGCGAACGGCTTGGAAAAAAGTTTGACGTTAAACAGTTCACTAACAATCTCAACAGTGTCACTGGAAATACGACTATAGATCTCGTCAGAAAGACCGAATGCAGAGAGGGCTGGAGAGGCATGATCATTGATGTCGTGAATAACAGACCTGATACTTGAAGAAGAAGAAGAAGAAGAAGAAGAAGAAGAAGAAGAAGAAGAAGAAGAAAAGATAAGGCGTATCTTGCGCATTTAAAAGTGTAATCATCACGAACGTTTCAGGAAAGTCTTTCTTATTTTGCCCATAAGTTTTCACATTCCGCGAGCGATTTTTCTGACAAAGTGGGAAGAATTCCATTTTTCTGAGTCGAGATCTCTCTACCTATTATTTATCTATGGTTAGTTTCTTGAACGGGAAGTAGTATTTTTAGCTCCTTACATCAAGTAGCTTCATGTTGCGTCTGTAACGATTTCCATTAAAAAGCAAAATAAGAAACCGACAGCTTAATTTTCCTTTATTTTAATTTTCATGTGACTGGTAAGTTTGTAGTTTATGTGGTTTGGTTTCCATATTCAAAGATTTTCTTTAAATCTGTTTTTAAATCTTGCATCTCCCTTTTGATTCTATTTTTTCTAGTATTTATTCAGTTTCTTTTTTTTTTTCAGGAATATTTCCTTGTGATTCTAAGTCATTGCTATTATATCGACTATTTTTACGTTTCACATTCAATTCGATTCCCCTGCAAGTTCTGTGTGTTTGCTTAAAATGGGAATTCACGTATTCAATTGTGCTTTAAGCAGAAACATTCATTTATAACGCGCCCCTGTCATATAAAATAACCTACTGTTTATTTTATATGCCAGACTTTTTTTGCTTGTATAGTAATAAAACTTCTCAAATGTACTTTTGATGTTAGGCTGTATAAGGTGTTAACTTTGGTCAAAATCGCTTATTTTTCATCACCGGCACATACATAAAGTACATTTGTGTGAAATTTCATAAAAATCGGCACAGCCTTTGCAGAGTCTATAGGAAACTCTCTCTCTCTCTCTCTCTCACACACACACACACACACACACACAATCTCATATATATATATATATATATATATATATATATATATATATATATATATATATACTAGACTACCCGTGACCAGTTGGGTCAGTATGTAAATATTAGCTATAGGAATTCATGTATGAGTGTGACACTTGTGATGTAAAGAAAATAGTTTTTTTTGACATAACAGAAACATTTCTATGAAAGTATATTAAAATGAAAAATCACGGACGGATCAACCAAACATGAAAATAAAAAATCCTCCCTATTCGTGTAAAGTTGCCTATTTTTCCAAATAATCGCTCAAAAATCGAAAATTAAACATGATTTTCCCACGAATCGAACGCCGACGAAAGTCATTTAGCAGCAAAAACGCACATGAACCTACCGATGAGAAATATAAGAATGAAAAATCCATATTGGAATCCTTCAACCAAGTTATAGAAACTTAAAATCTAAAAAGAAAAATAATTAATAAAACCTGAAGCAAAAAAATAAAACCTAAATAAATAAAATAAAATAAAACTAATATTGAAACAGATTAGTAAATGTATCAACAAATTCACTGTTCTCACGCAACCATTTTGTATCTAGAAATGTAAACAAAAAATAAAAAAAGAAGGAAGGAAGGAAGGAAGGAAGGAAGGAAGGAAGGAAAAGGAACGGATAGAGAGTAGTAGTAGTAGTCTTGGTTTTACTACAATTGTTCTTATATTTGTCAACGGGTTAAAGTTGTTTAGTTGTAAGAAAATAGCGACAGTATAGTTTTAATAAAGAATAGTTGCAAAACACCCCCACTCTTCCCATGTTAAATAATAATTTCGAAATAATAACGTTAATATTTCAGTGCACAGGTCAAAATCTGCAAAAGAAGCGATTTGTGTTTATTTGCTTACGTTGTATATGGTTAATTATTATGCGCGCATGCGCAACCAGATGTCGTAAACCGGAAAGTGAGTTAGATCACTTGTTACAATGTCATTTGAGTTTTATAATTATATATATATATATATATATATATATATATATATATATATATATATATATATATATATATAATTTTTTTTTTTAAAGTTTAGACAAAATTAATACACATTTCAAAATAAAATAGCTGAAATATTAATAATTACAAGTAAATGATATTCCGGCATACATCTTTTTATTCAATCCAATTGATAGTCTTTTTTTTGTCTTTTCTTCTTTTCTTGAGATCTGTTATTACTGGGTATCCAGGATTGCAAGTTTTACGCCAGATATCCAACAAAATACATTGAAAAGAAAAAAACAATAGACAGAAAAGACTGCTATCAATTCTATATGACAAGTAGATGTATTTGGAAATATTATACACTGATATCTTAGTTATTTTATTTTATAACCTGCATTGATGTGGCCCGAAAACATACGAGGATGGCCTATTGACTCAACCCTTCTGACGAAACTCAACATTTTATTACACACTAGTTCGTCCGACCCAGAGTTGCCTGGGATAATATGGTTACGGTTAATCTTCAACAGAATTCTGGGGAAAAAACTGAAATTTGAAATGGTATGGTTAAATGTAAGAATGGTATCCCCTCTGAAAATACTGTTTATTAGATTCATCTTTTGAAACCGTTTTTATCCTTTCCTTTCACTAGTCATTCATTTAAGTATGACCAGATGACCCGACATAGTGTTTCCGAAAATGATACATGGTGGTCGCTAGAAAATAGGGAAATTTGTTAAACGGTAGTTTATTTTTATAATGATTAACTTTTATAAATTTACTAGCATGGGTGCCCCGCGTTGCCTGGGTGTTTGGAGGTGTGTGTTGAGAAAAAAAAAAGTGGTAGTAGGAAGGCAGGCTCGAACCTGTAACGTGAAGGAGGAAAAGAATGTAAAAAAAAAGTGACATCTTTACTGTTATGACCACCGTCAAACCGAAAGTGACATAGGTTTAAATTAAGGCTAGACAACAGAAAAGAGGGGATGACTTTCGAAAATGTCGGCGAAAAAAGCGACCCCTCCCTGTAGAAAAGTTCCCAGTTGAGGGTGAAGAAATTAATGTTTTTAGCCAATTTTTCGGTATTTGTCCTCTGAAGGGTCGAGCTTCAAAACGATACTGATCTTGTAAAAATCCGCCGCTTCTGTCGAAAGTTTTAGGCATACATACATACATTTATATATTGGTAGCTCAAATTTTCGATCAAAACCGATTAAAAAGTTTGCTCTATCTCTAAATACTCTTTATGTAAAATTTCAAATGTTTAGACCAGAAATTGTCTGAGTAATTGGGTAGAAACCGCAGAGGTCAATTTTTTTAAAATTTTTAACTTCGACTCCTATTTATTGTTTTGGGCTCAAATCAAGTTATTAAGTTAGATCCATGTCTAAGGAACCTATATCTAAAATTTCAAGTGTCTATACCCAACATTGGCGAAGGAGTTTGGTAGAGTTCTCAACTTTGACCCCTTAACAGCCAAATTTCTGGCCGAAAACGGATTATAAAGATTTTCCCAAATCTCACTACCCTGTATATCAAAATTTGAGTCTGTAGACAGAAAATTGACAGAGTTATTGTGTAGGGAAATGTACATAGATAGATTCATTTTTTTTTTGTGAACTGTTATCCTCAACTTCCTAGTTGTTGTTTCAACGTGTTTCGGGCAACTTATCCTCGAGCTTTCTTTAGGTAAATAACCGAAGGAGTGTCTTAACTGTATATCCAGTAATTTCTCCCTCCGTAGTTGTTGGTGTCTTACCACGTTTTGGCCAACTAATCTTCTGTTCTGGATTGGGTAGGATTGAAACCGCTATCTTCAGACAATGCTCACTTTTCAACGCCTCTATCAAGTGTAGCACGGGCCCCAAAAGGTTGGATCTTTTGGTTTTATAAATTCAAGTTTTCTTTCTTACTCTTATCTGATCTTCTATTATCGGTTCCGTACTTAATGGCATTATATATTGTTCTTTTAATTTTTTGATTGGAATCCTTTGAGATAAGTAATTTGTGTATTTATTTGCGGACTGTTATCTTCATTTAAACATGGTGAAACAACAACTATAAAAATGAGAATAACAGTTCGCATATAAATCAATAAATAAATACACAAATCTCTCATCTCAAAGGAATCCAATAATAACAAACAACATATAACTTTCATATTTTTTTTTCAAAGACCAATATAATAATATTCTTATAAATACTCAAAATATCATCCGTGCACTTCACGGCAACGCCCTAACCTAGAAATCCAAACTTGCGTGACGTTTGGAAGAGTAAACTACACGATAGCATTCCAAGCTACTGTTATGCACGTTTACAAATCATCAATCGAATCTATGTCACGTAGACATAGCTGAGTTTCTACCAATAAAAACTTGCAAACATAGTAATCCATGACATTTAAGTCTGGTGTTTTTGAGAGCCAATCCTCTAGTGCAATAAAATAGGGAATAAGAAATTAAATCAAAACTCTTGTTGTGTGAGCTTTTGCGCCATCTTGCGGCCATGTTTATGCTTTGCCATCCATTACATTTCTTATATCGTGTAAAATTTGTTGGCACATCTTTTGACATAAACTTGTTAACTTACTGTTTTCTTCTTACGGTCGAGACTATGATAATACATTTACGACCTCAAATATCCCGCTTTTTCTAGCGACCACGCTATATAATATGAATTATTCAAAATACTATAGTCATTAACCTACGTGTAGCACAGCTAGCTGACCGGGATCGGCGTTTCCCGGTATTATATGGTTATAGCATTCAAAATACTATGGTCATTCACTTAAATATGGCACAGCTAGCTGACCGGGATCGGCATTTTCCGGTATTATATGTTTGTAGTCTTAAAAATACTATACAGTATAGTAAATAATCGGAAACAAAAGAAAAGAGAAGGAAGAAAATTCCATGTTAACTTGATTTTAGCAGTAATTGATCTGATTTAACCAGAAACGATTTGATTAAGAAAAGTTATTCATAATATAAATGAAATAACGGAGCTTATTTATTATTTAAAAGTCATGATATGGTGTTTATATTTTTTGTTGAGAATTAATGGGGAAAAATATATACTAGATTTTCAAGATTTTACTTTACGTCCTGTACGGAGGATTAGGAAAAGTGTCTTGAAGAGTGTCTTGAAGAGTGTCTAACGCCAATTAAAACAAACAAAAAAACCGGTTGTCATTGCTTACTTTAAAAAATTGACATTAAAATTTCAGAATTCTGACCTCTTTTTTTTTTAAAGCTATGTTCGAACCCACCAGCCGTGCCAGCTGTTTCTCAAATTTATATTTGTGTTGAAATAGATTTTTTTAAAAGAGTAATTCATTTCTACCACCCACCGCATGCGCACATTTCTTTTTATCCATCTATATTTCTACACACACACACACACACACACACACACACACACACACACACACACACACACACACACACACACACACACACACACACACACACGCACGCACGCACGCACGCACGCACGCACGCACGCACGCACGCACGCACGCACGCACACACACACACACACACACACACACACACACACACACACACACACACACACACACGTGTGTATGTGTGCGTACATATGTGCATATAAATTTATGTGTATGTGGCTATGGTTCTATTCATATAAATACATGAATGAATAAAAACATGTAAATATATATCTGTAATATATATATATATATATATATATATATATATATATATATATATATATATATATTTCTTTTAAAGCCCGACTGACAACAGGATGTGATCTATTTAAGCGACAGCTGCTCATTGCTTTCAGTATGTATGTATGTATGTATGTATGTATGTATGTATGTATGTATGTATGTGTGTGTTTATAGGTGTGTATGATGTAAGAGATGGGCGAATAAGGAAATCAATCGCTGAAACAACTGATGTCGTGTTGGTGTTTATGTACAATATAAACTTGAAGGGGTCATAGGTAATCTCTTTGATTCACCCTAAAACAGGAGATGGGATTCAGATTTGTGGAAAAAGGAAAAAAAAAAAAATAGGAAGAAGCGTATGATGTTTGCAGGTACTTTTGACAGTCATCTCATTAATGGCTTCCCTTCTCAAACAGAGGTTTGAGGAACAGAATCATACCAATATATTTATAAATAAGTCTTTTTCTAACTTATGAATCATCACTTATCGAGGCTACAAAGCTACTCGAAGACAAATGTTGAATGGAGAACCGTAAGAGAGCTCGAAGAATGTTTGATGAAAGTGACCAAATTCGAATACAAGAATCTATTGAAGACAAGAATCTATTGACATTGGTGTTGTAAGGCGACCATGTTGTAATCTGCATGGGATCATTCTCGCGGTAATGTGTTCCAAAAAACGAAAAACCCCTTGTGAAGAAGTCGTATTCGCGGAAATTCCGCTTGGCGCCAAGCACTTGGAAGGGATTGGACATTTGTTTTCGTCGCGGTAAAATGTTAATTATGATAAGGTATATATATATATATGTATGTATATATATATATATATATATATATATATATATGTATATATATATATATATATATATATATATATATATATATATATATACGTACATACGTACATAGATATGTAAGTATATAATGTGGCGAAAAATCACGACTGAGTTATAATGCCGAAAGTCAGACGCCTCCTTTTCTTTTATAAGTGCTAGAAAGACAATTATCCTCCGACGTCTGAACGCCAACGACCTAATCTTAGCAGAAATAATCTAGACAGATGAAAAGGACATTATTTTTGCACCAACCTAATATATATATTTGTGTCATCCCCCTTCCCAAAAGTAAGGAGAAAAGAAATGAAGTAATTCCAACAGGGATAGCGTGGCGCGAAAAAAAAAAAAAAAAAAAGAAAGCCATGTACGAAAAAAACGCCCAAAAAGATTATTCAAGATGTAGTCAGTGTAAAGAGAGGCCGCTAAAGGTCTGACATCTTTTCAACTGCGTTATATGCGAATCTATGTCGTAACGATGCACCCAAGTCAATTCACAGGGATGAACCTGAGGAAACATAGCAAAGCTGATGGCAGATTTTGCTTACGCATTGCACAGTGAAGGAACTTAAAACCCATGTTTGAATTTCAGTCGGATCTACCTGTAACGATATGTATGGACATGAAACCCTAGATGGAAAAACGAACACATCAGTCCACATTATTAAGATTGGTGAATAGCCAAATTAAAGCTTACGCCCATCGACGTAATGAGCCACAAAAGTCAAACTTGGACAGAATTGTTCTTTCATTATGCCACGAGGAATTATTCACCAAAGGAAAGCCACCAGGAAAGGAACAACGCGAATGCTGTTAAAAAGGATGTGAAGTAAAAGACTGGATTGTTGTGCGCTGAGTTCTCGGAAAACTTCGGAATCGGAAACGTTACTTCTTTTAGACATTTTATCAAATAGCTACGAACATCGTGTGATTTATCATCACACGACTCATCCCCTGTAGACAGCTAAAGTAAGTTTGTATGACTGTCATGTTTAAATGTCATTCTTAGTCTTGGATTCGAGAGATTTAAAATTTCATTGCTTTTGTTCTAATTCGCCCCCTCATCTCGGCTCATGGAGTATTATATGAAAATTTACTTTCGGGGTGATTTAATCCTATGCTGTAATAAAATATCCATATATAAATCAACGGTTATTAATACGTTTTGTAGTTTTTTTTCCATCCGTATGCATCACTTTGTTATTTCACGAGAATAACTGATCAAGAACCAGGCAACGTGTCATTGAGGGGACATAACCCTAACGGCCGACACATCGCTTTATCTTTCCTTTTTAATTATTGTGTTGCGAGCAACGTAGAGAGAAACTACCGTACCATAGAGTTACGGATTCTGTACAGGCGACTTCGCCCGAGCAAAGTTAATCTTGGCTCATAACAATATATATATATCTCTCTCTCTCTTTCTCTCTCGCTTTATATATATATATATATATATATATATATATATATATATATATATATATATATAAAGCGAGAGAGAAAGAGAGAGAGAGAGAGAGGGAGAGAGAGAGAGAAAAAAAAGAAAGAGGTACAAAGACGGGAGAGAGGTCAGCAAGGTCATCTCTCTTTTAGGAACAAGAAGTAAACTATGCATTTTATTATCACTGTTTATTTGGGAATCATTATTAACGGAACTAATTTCCTCTTTTACAGTACCAAAAGAACGGAATAACAAAAGCTTTTACAACTTTCCATTTTACTTCACACTTAGATATTTTCTATATGTTTATTAGTGTATGTGCTCCAAAGATTGGTGTGTGTGCATCTTGGTGAGAGGGGAATTTCATTACTGTTATTAGAAAAACTTGTCTCCAAATCCAGCAGTCATCATATTGGGTTGAAGGCTTGAGAGTTTTCTGGTCGATTATTTGTTTCCTTTATTAAATTCGAGAGGCTTCAGTAATTACGCTTAATAATTTTGTTGTAGACATCTGTGTTTTTATATATCTTTTAGTTTGCCATTGATTCTTGCTGACCTAGTTGTATGCAACGAATCTCTGTTTTCAACCTCTATGTGTGCATTTCTTTAAAAAGAGAAAAGAAAGAGAAGAAAAAAAATAAAAGGAAAGAGTGGGTCAAAACGGGAAGCGAGGAGAAGGCAGTGGCTTGAAATCTTAGTAATTTATTTCACTTTCTCTCGTCTACCAAGCTTATTTCAGAAGAAAAGAGAGGTATTTAGGATAAAAAAAGAAGAGTCTAAAGGAAGAAGGTAACAATAGAAAGAAAAATGTAGAGGATAATACGAATAAGTGTCGGTAAAGGGAAGGGAGAGGAGTGAAAAATAATAACGTGAGGAACGGCTATAACGCGGAAATGACAATGTGAAGTTGAAGGAAACGAAAGAGGAAGAAAACAAAGGAGACAAAAAAGGAAATGGGAAGGAATCAAAGAAGAAAGTAAAAGAGCGAAGAGGAGGAGAAAAGAAGCAGAAACCAAAGTATAAAAGGAAAATAAAAGAAATTGATATGGTATTGATTTTAAAATTTCAAAATGGAAACACGCACGCACGCACGCACGCACACACAGATATATATATATATATATATATATATATATATATATATATATATATATATATATATATATATATATATATATATACAAGGTGTTCCAACAGTCTTGGACACATTCCAAGTCCTCATATCTATTTAACTATGAATGGTAGTAAGATGAAATTGGTGTCATTTTAAAGTTAAATGCATTAAGTGTTTGTAATTTTGCTATTGAAATTTTTCATTTCTTTTCAGATCCAGTAATGGCGTTCACTCAACCAGAAAAGGCGTTTTTGTGCTTGAATTTGCAAAAACTGAATCATGGACATTTATTCACGTGCCTCTCAGATCTCCAAATATCACACCTTGCAATTATTTTGTCAGGCTTTGTGAAAGGACTGGTCTATATACCTCCCATTCCAAGAGACATGGATGAACTAAAAGCTCTAATAACAGAATCTGTTTCAACAATTTTCAACGCAATGCTGGGACGCGTTTGGCAAGAATTGGAGTATCAGTTTAATGTGTGTTGTTTGGTGTCACATTGAAAATCTTTGAATATTCCATGAAAAGCTTGAGATTACAAGCTTTCTGAGTATATCAGATGCGTTTTTATATCCTTAAACGTTCTACAAATATTCAATGTCCAAAGACTTTCAGAATACCCTGTATTGCAGTGGGGGCATGTGTGGGTAATCGATTGAGCAGTGGAAGGTGCAGGAGGAGCTGTTGGTAGTAGATTTCTGCTTCCTCCTGTTTTCTGTGGCTTTATGGAGGTCCTTTTCTGAGTGATCCGTGTCTTCATGTACCATCCTGCTTCACATGCCCCTCTGGAAAGCAGCATCCTCCCAGCTTATGAGGCTGAAATGCCAGTGTCTCAGGTGGGTCTTTATATTGTCCTTATATCTCTTTTTCTGTCCCCCCCCCTGGAACTGTTTTCCCTCTTTTAGCTGACCGTAGAGCATTTGCGTTGGAAGGCGGTTGTCAGGCATGCACACAACATGGCCCGTACATCGCAGCTGGTGTCGGACAATGGTTGTGGTGATGGTAGGTATGCTGGCCTTCTTCAGGACGCTTACATTTGTTTGTCGATCCTCCCATCCAATCCTGAGACAACGCTGATGATACTGTTCCAGGGCCTTCAGAGGTCTGCGGTAGGTGGTCCAGCTGTCGGCCCCATAGAGAAAAGTGGGCAGGACAACTGCTTTACAGACAAGCAGCTTGACCCTGCTCTGTATGTCCCGATTTTCAAACACCCGTTTCCATAGCCTGGCAAAGGCTGCACTGATGCATCCGATGTGGTGGTTAATCTCTGCGTTGATGATAAATCTTGTGAAGAGAAGAGGGCCAAATTGATCCACATTTTCTAAGGTTTCCACAGAGATTGTGGGCGACTGTGGGTGCATGCCACGAGCTGGTTGATGTAGGATCTGGGTCTTTTTGATGTTAAGGTCAAGTACCAGGAGCCGATATGCTCTGGAGGTCCGCTTCTTAGTGAGAAACCAGCGCATTGTCATCTGCGTATTGAAGCTCTATGAGAGATGATGTGAGGACTTTGCTTTTTGCCCTAAACCTACTGATGTTAAAGAGTTCGCCATCTGTCCTGTACATGAGTTTGATTCCCTCAGGTAGGTTCTGTCTGGTGAGGTGAAGGATAGTGGAGATGTAGATGGCAGACAGGGCTGGGGGCAATGATGCAACCCTGCGTGACACTGGTGTCAACTTTGAAGTGAAATGTTTCCAAGCTGCCATTGCCGACCACAACTGCCGTCATGTCATCATGAAAAAAATCTCAAGATTTTTAGATACTTGTCTGAACATCCAATCTTGGAGAGGACACACCAGACGGCAGTTCTGTTCGTAGAGTCGAAGCCCTTTGTGAGGTCAATGAACGCCATATACAGCGGAAGGTGTTGCTCCCAACATTTCTCATGCAGTTGAAGAACTGTAAAAATCATATCAGATGTTCCTCTGATAGGACGAAAGCCACACCGTGACACTGGTAGAATGTTTTCTGACAGCCGAAACAACCGGTCAGCCAATATATGGGTTAGTACTTTGTCTGTTGTGGACAGTAAGAATATACCTCTGTAGTTGCCACAGTCCACTTTATCTCCTTTCTTGAAGATTGTGATGACCAAAGCATCCCTATGTTTTGCTGGTATTTCTTCCTTATCCCAGATTTTAATCAAGAGGCTATGGATGTGGCAATATAGTTTTGGCCTGCCTTGCTTGAGGATTTCTCCAGGAATTCCATCTGGCCCAGAGGCCTTGTTGTTTCTCAGTTTCCTGGTGGCATCATCGACCTCCTTTTCTGTTGGGGGGAGAGGCACCCAGGTGTTCCATGGCAGGAAGCTGAAGAAACTAGTTGATAGTTTCCAGCTCAACTGGGGTGTTTCGATTTAGGAGCTCCTGAAAGTGTTCTCGCCATCTGCAAATGATGCGCACACTGTCCTTCAGCAGAGTTTTTCCGTCCGATAGCTGGGCCCATACACAGCCTTGGTGGCATTAAAGAAACCCCTCGCGTCTCCTGAGTGAGCGAGCCTTTGGATTTCCACGGCCTTCTCCATCCACCATTTGTTCTTCAGCTCTCTTAATCTAATCTGGATGAGTGCCTTTGTCTTGGACTGGGTCTGCCTTTTGGCCTTACAGTTGATGTCATTTTTCCACATACAGAAGGCCTTTCTCTTGGCGTCAAGAAGATGTATTTCGACATCGTTGTCATCGAACCAGTCTTTGCGTTTCCTGGTTTTATAATCAATGGTGTCTTTGCTGGTCTCAAAAAGTGTGGTCTTAAGGGCTTTCCAGTGTTCTCCCACGCCCACTGGATATTCTTTAGGGAGCCTCTCAAGCAGGATGTTTTGAAATTATTGCACCCTGTTTGTGTCTCATAGACTGTTGATGTTGAATTTGGGGCGGAACTGCTTCCTTTGTGTCCTCCTCCTTATCCTCCTGCCCAGCTTGATGTTTATGGTTGAGCGGATGAGGCGGTGGTCAGTCCAGGATTCGTCCGCACTTATCATGGCCTTGGTGATGTTGACATCTCTGCAATCCCGAGCCCTGACAATCACATAATCGATGAGATGCCAGCGCTTCGATCGAGGATGCAACCAGGAGGTTTTGTGTCGGTTTCTCTAACGGAATTAAGTGTTTGTGATCACAAGTTCATGTTCTGCACATTTAGACAGTAGGAGGAGTCCGTTAGTTTTGACATTCCCACATCCTCCCTGCCCAAAGTGCCTTTCCAGAGGTTGTGATCCCTGCCAACACTGGCATTGAAATCCCTGAGTGGAAGGATCTTGCCTTCCTTTGGGAGTTTTGATAACACCTGGTCAAGGTTTTTTTTTCTACAGGAATCATCACTTATCAAAGCCCGGAGACCACTCGAGGATAAGGATTAATGGTATACATTAGTCAATGTAGTCAATGTGATTATAGCGTAGTAAACATAAGTAGTGGAAATTTTGTAAATTGGATTACTTAGGGGAACGGTTCATCAAGAATTTGTTTACGTTGGACTTGAAGACAATCAGAGGTCTTCTTTTCTTCATCATGTGAGTCCAAAGTTGGAGTATAGGCACTCACAGCCGTGGCTATGTTTTTTTGGGAGACTCAGTCGTAGAGTCATGAGACGATCATTGATGCCTACTGGAGATTCGGAAAATTGGGAAATGAGCTGGTTCTTGATGGCTAACCACAAAGTAAACAAACACATTGTCCAGAAGAAATCAGTAAAGCATACCGTTGATAACAGGGATGAGAGTGGATAAAGAAGAAATAGGCATGCTGTGTCGCTAGTGGTTGAAAAAAGGATGTAAAGACCAACCGGAAGAGGAAATTAGGAAGAAAATAACTTTTAGTTAATAATAACTGAAAGGGAGATAATGGGTTCAAAACAGGGAGGTAGAACACCTAATTTGAAGGCAAGAAAGGTATAAAATAACAAATATCCAAACAAGTTGACCTGATGAGAAAAAATATGATTTTCGCAATCAGCAGCCCAAATTAGTCTAAATCAGCCAGGAAACCTTGGGTATCAAAAATGTGTTGGCCAGTCGTATATAATAGTTTATCAATTATAATTTTGCAATACTGGTTTCATCAGCGTGTATATATATATATATATATATATTTTTTTTTTTTTTTTTTTTTTTTTTTTATTCAATTTTCACCCCAAACAAGGCACAGTGCCACTTTGAAGCAGGGGGCTACTATTAGGGAATTAATTAGCGGGGTCATTATGAAGGGAGAAGAGTAGAAAGATGTTTGTTAACATTACACTTGAACTTCTGCATATCATTGCAGTTGGGAAAGCAGAATCCCGGAAGGGAGTTCCAAAGACCCGCAGTTCTGGGGAAGAAACTATTGGAGTAAAAGGCTTTCTTGCACCTAGGGATCTCCACTGTAAAGGGATGAGACTTAGTAGCTTGTCGGGTTTGTCGGGGGTAGTTACGTCGGGGAGGTACAAGTGTTTGCAGTTCGTCAGAGCATTCACCATTAAAGTATTTGTAGAACAGGCAGAGGGATGCAACATCTCGTCGATGGGACAGAGGTTGAAGCCCAGATGACAGTTCAGGACCTATCAGGTTTGCGACTCTTTTTTGAACCCTGTCCAGGAGCGAGAGACAAGCAGCAGATGCACCAGCCCAGATGTGACAACAGTACTCCATACATGGGCGAATGGTTGCCTTATAGAGGTATAGGATACTGGCAGGCGTAAGTAGTTTTCTAGCACGGTAGAGGGAGCCAACCTTCCTTGCAGCAGCCTTGGCAATGCTCTCAATGTATCTATTCCAGTTCATATTCCCTGTAAACGTTAGGCCGAGGAGTTTAAAAGAAGTACTTTCAGGCAATGTGTTCTTGGCCATTGCTATTGGTGGTAGAGAAGGTTTCTTGTAGTTATTGAAGGAAACAAGCTTAGTCTTAGCAGCATTGAATGAGACCAACCATTTTTGTCCCCATTCCACTACGGATTGGAGGTCATCCTCTAGTGTTTCTGCCATTTTCTTGGATATGTGTTCATTTGTTTTCCCCTCATATCTGTTATAGAGAGTGGTGTCATCGGCAAATATACCCATCTCCGAAACAATATTATCAGGGAGGTCGTTTATGAATATCAGGAACAATAGAGGTCCAAGGATAGACCCCTGAGGCACTCCCGCATTTATGTCATATTGTTTGGATGTACGTCCGTCGAGGACAACTTTGATTTTTCTATTACTTAAGAAGGATTTAATTACGTTATGAATTCTTCCAGTGATTCCATATGATCTAATTTTCCTTAGAAGACCATCGTGCCATACCCTGTCAAAAGCCTTAGATATATCAAGGGCCACCGCTCTACCCTCCCCTGTTTTATCCAATGAACGGTATATACGTTCAGAAACTACAGTTAAGATATCTGCTGTTGAACGGGCTTGCCTGAATCCATATTGTTTGTCAGTCAAGAGTTTAGCAGCTGTTAGGTGCTGGACTAGGGCTTTATTAACTAAGGACTCAAATATTTTGGCGAAAAGCGGGAGGAGGCTAATGGGGCGATAATTTAGTGGGTCAGTTCTTTCACCAGAATTCTTGAAGACTGGTACCACAGAGGCGGTTTTCCAGCAGTCGGGAAAACAAGATTCGTTAAGGCATTTATTGTAAAGTTTGGACAGAACTGGAGCAACCTCGGCAGAGCATTTTTTTAATAGCACAGCCGGGATGAGATCTGGTCCACATGCTTTAGAGGTGTCTAGGTTTTTTATAATAGCATGTACCTGAGAAGGGGTGATTTTCAAGTCGTCAAGTGTGGCGTCTGTTCGCAGAGGAAAATCAGGGAGTGAGTGGTGTACCGAGTTCAGTGTGGAGTTTGAGGCAAACCGACTGGCAAGCAGATTAGCCTTGTCAGTTGCCGTGCAAGCAACCTCATGATTGTTTGTTAGTGGGGGAATAATTGACTGTCCATTATTAACTACGCTGTTGTAGATTTTCCAAAAATCCCGGGTTCCTAATTTCTGTGCTTCGATGCGCTTTCTGGTGGTTTCAGAGTAATCTGACTTAGCTGTGTCTATCACTCTCTTACAATTATTTCTAGCTTCTATAAACTTCTGTTTATTTGAGCTGGACTTATGTCGGTTGAATCTGCGGAACGCATGCTGCCTTTGACAAATGGCAGCTGCACAAGCAGAAGTAAACCATTGGGGGGAGTGGGGCTTGCTATAGTATTTCCGTGCGGGAACATGTGCTTCAATAGCAGTTTTGAACCATTCAGTTGTCTCATTTGCACACTGTTCCGCTGGAAGAGTAAAGATATTTTGCCATGGGGCATCTCTGATGAGCTCCCTGATGGCTTCCCAATCAGCCTTTTTGTAATACCTCGTTGTTTTGAGTAGTGGGTCTTCAGTTTTAGGGCGAGAATTTAGGCTGATTTCTACCATTATCACAGCGTGATCAGCATTCCCGAGTGGGCTATGGGCATTTGTTGTACAGTCATTGGGAACTGTTGTCAGAAAGAGATCTAGAAGTGAGGCATGTTGATCGTGCTGGTCTGGGAAACGTGTCGGAAATGTAACCATCTGAGATAGGGAATGAGATATAGAGAAGCTATATGTGGCGCTACCAGCTACGTCTGTGTGATTTGAGAATCCTAGCCAGTTACTGTGGTGGACATTGAAGTCACCAAATACATGTATTTGTGCGCTAGTATCGAGGGAGAGTGCTATATCTATGCTGTCTGAGACTTTGTTTATTAGGGTACAGTCTTGGTTTGAGGGAGAGCGGTAGAGAAAATATAAGTAGCTAATATTGTGTTGCATATTTAGTCTGAAGCACATAAAGGCCTGGCCCTCTGATTCTAGTTTTATTTCTCTAGTTAGGGGGAGGGTGTTTCGAATATAGACTCCAAGTCCATGCATATGTCTGTCCGAGTCCTTACGGTAGAGTGGGAGATAACCAGGCATGTTAAAGTGGTTAGAGGGTATGGAGGAGTGAAGGTTAGTTTCACTTAATGCTAAGATATCCGGGGTGTTTACAAGGAGAAATGACTCAACATCATCTAAGTTAGTTCTAAGCCCGCGGATATTAGTAAATGCAAGCCTCAAGGGAGGAGGCAGGTTGGTTTTCTTTGAGTTTGGTCCTGGTTTAAACGTAACTTTTGCTTGAGCTGTCATTTCATTTTATTTTATTTAAAAGTTTCAGTTAGGGTGGATGAGTGAGGGGGTGCTGGACAAGTAGTTGTGCAGAATACCAGACATGCAATACAAGTAGACCATCAGCTGTCCTCACCCACAGGATTGTGGCCTCGGGAAAGCCCACCGGGGATGAGTGCAGGGTCCCTTTCCATGCGCGACATGGCACTACAAACATCCCGATATTTTACAACTGTTGATGGAGCAGCCGCTCTAAGCGCTACCAAAGAGTTAGGGCTCCTGTACTATCAGTCGGAAACAGCAGCCAGGAACTGTCAATCCGGTACCCTCAATCCATTAGGCAAAGCCAGCCCAGTCCAACTGCACTGACATATATGGCACTGAAGCACCCCACTGTGTCCAGTTTAGGGGGATGGGATGTGGCAGGAGTGGGGAAAAGCGGCGTTCATTACCCTAGTCAGGAAACAAGGTCAACCACTGGGTGATTCAAGCGAGTCCCTGTGATAGTACCTCTACGCCTGGCCAATAGGCAAAGAAGGAGTATGAAAGCCGAGCGATAGACAGAGTCTATCTCCTCCTTAAGCAGTTTAGGTTTGCCAACCGGTGATTTGTTTGAGTCACCAGCTCTAGGAAGGTTGTCGTCCAGGACTGAAGAGGCCTCCCTCCCCTAGGTTTAGTTTCAGAGTTTTCCTTCTCCTAGACGGATGGCCTGGGAAGACCTACGGGTCCATCAGCTCCGAGGGGGTTCGCCCCGCGCCTGGGTCCTAATCCAGGTATTTCTGCGACCCCGCATGGGTAGTTAATATTTATTGGTTATTTAGGTTAATATCTCCTGGAAAATCGGGCATTTAGGTTAGCTTCTACAGAAGATTTTCACTCCTCAAGTGTGGTTTAAAAAGGGCATTATTATGCTGTCCATTTTCATTTATACTGAGAGAGGGCATACGTAAAAATTCATGCAGTGGAAGCAGTTAAATTTGCTACAGTATTGGATCGAGAGAGTCGAGTTGATGTATGGTTAGATATAGTTTTGTAAGTTTAGCAATGTATGGTTAGATATGGTTTAGTAGGTTTAGGAATGTATGGTTAGATATGGTTTAGTAGGTTTAGGAATTAGGATAAAGTGCTAGAGTATGATCTACTTTCTATTAGAAATTCTGATTTGGTGCCCAAACCGGACATTTAGTAAGACTGAAAGATTAGATATGTTCAGTATAGAGACAAGAGAACATTTGAAATGGAGTACAGTTATACCTGATAGATATAGGTTATTGCATATTCTGTAAGTATAGTAAAAGTATAGATGGATGGATAAGTAGTATTGTATACGAATGCATGGAATTTTAGACAATTTGAGTAAGTTGCCTTTAGACTACAACTAAGGAGAATGACTTCGCCTTTCTCTTAATATCCGGAAGTTTTTATTTCAATGAGTACCGGTTTAGTTTGTGTAATAATTATTGCAATACTATCTCTTAATAAAGAGATATTAACGGTTACTGTTCATTATAGATTACTTTAAGTCAATGTATTGGACTAAGGCTAGTAAGTATTTACTTAGAAGCTTGGTTATGGGTTGGGAGTTATAATCGGGAGCATGCCTAGGAAATTTTAGGTGTTAATGGGTATCGATTTGCGAGTTTGTTAAGGTCAAGGGCGGAGAGCAAGGACCCATCTAAGTTACGGGAGACGGATTTGTTTAGTGTCAACTTAGGAAGTAGAGCAGATTTGATTTGTTAGTGATCAGGAGAAAGAGAATTTAAGTAAAAAATAATAAGGTTTGTCATGCAAAACAGACAAGGCAGTCATCTTGGAGGTAAAGTATCTATAGGAGGTACTTGCTTAGTATACAAGCAGCAGTATTTTGTAGTTTGGAGAGGAATTTTAGGTACAATAGTTTCATGACTTATTGCAAAAGTCCGTAGTCAAGGTGAGGGACGATGTACTTCTAATATTGAAACTGGGTTTTTCTAATTTTAAAAGTAGTTGACTAGAGTGTTATTAGGTGTTCTACTTTGCTTAGGGATAGAATAAAGATTTAAGGTAATATTCAGGGTGATATAAGCAGTTTCATGAGGATTGGATATATGATCACTGGATGTTGAACTGCTCAGGAGGATTCTTGTATCAATTAAGAAGGATGTCTTGGTGATATAAGATTTGAGAAATTAAGAGTCTGGGGATACAGAGAGCTTTGAGCCGATGAGGATTCAGTATAGGCGATTTTATATAGGTAACAAAGGTGGTTTAGTTTAGTACGCACGTATTGTACATATTAAGTATACTGCTTCAGTTCAATCCTCTAACGCAAAGATATATATATATATATATATATATATATATATATATATATATATCCACAAACCAATTGTTTTCCTGTATCATAGCGCTTCAGTGCGGCTAGATATTGCTAGCTCTGTCAGTGTTAAACATGTTTCCGACCCATAAAAGTAATAATAACCTGCATTTTATTTGTCTGAGTGATGATGAAACGGACCCTAAAGAACTGGATCCCTTTCAGAATGAATAAACATATGATTTTTGGAACTGTATTTTAAATTGTTTACTTATCCATTCTCTGGAATTAAAATTAACACACACGAACACACACGCACGCACACACACACACACACGCACGCACACACACACACACACACACACACACACACACACACACACACACGCACACACACACACACACGCACACACACACACACGCACACACACACACACACACACACACACACACACACACACACACACACACACACACACACACACACACACACACACACACACATATATATACATGAATTATAAATCGAGAAGGAAGACACAATTACTCAACATTTCGTCCAACCGTTTCGTTGGCTTTTTCAAGAGCGAAGAAAAATAGCTCAAATAGTAGACGTAGCATTTTTAGCTATATTCTTCGTTTTTGAAAAAGCCCAAGAAGCAGTTGGGTAATTGGGTCTTCCTTTCCCAATTTTTAATTCATACCATCTGATTTGGATTTGTTTCATGCTTTTATTATCATATATATATTTATATATATATATATATATATATATATATATATATATATATATATATATATATATATATATTTATATATTGCGCCTTCATTTTAAACGCACGCGCATTGTTAACGAGAAACCTTTCGAAGCATGCAGCCCCTAAAGACCCCCAAAACATCGCTCGTTGCTGACGCATGCGCAGTCGTACATTCGTTCGCTGTACGAGAAAGCGAAAGAGGGGGAGAGGGATTATTATTGATTTTGCTCGCGAGCAGTGCGAAAAAGAAATAAAAGAAAAAGGACAAGATGAACGAAAGAGCGACACAAATTGGATGAAGCGAAAAGTATAAAGAACTGATATAAAACGTGAAATGGTGAAAATACAAAAAAAACAAAAAAAAACAAAAAAAAAACAGAAAGAAACAGATTATGGAAACGAAACGGTAGCTTGAACGAACGCCCACCTACGTTTTTATGGAAAAATCTCATTTTCTTCAGTTTATGAATCACATTGTTCGAGCGCACATCACACACACACACACACACACACACACACACACACACACACACACACACACACACACACACACACACACACACACACACATTCACACTTTTGCATGCACGCACACACGCACACACGCACACACAGGCAACCACTCACAAATTTTGCACATATTCTGTGTTGTATTAATTTCTAAGATACAGTATAAAAATATTAAACACAACCACAATATTAATAGCTGAAATACAGCTCAAGTGCGGAAACCATTGCCCGTAACCAGATAATGCTGACCAATCACAGATCAACTGGAACAGAATAACATAGTCAAACACAAGCAGGAACACAGAAGGAACATTAAACAAATCCAAGGGAACTCAAACTACCATAGAAATAAATAATGTCGTTTGATCCGTCCCGATTCTCGATCCCCGGCGTCATAAAAATAGATATACATGTGGCTGAATTGGCATTTGTTGGTGCTGCAAACATGGTCATGAAGAGTCAAGGAGGATGCAAAGATCGAGAATAGAGAGCACCACCCACACTTTTACTATAAAGGCACAGAGTGTACTGGAACGATAGGGAAGAGAATGCCGCAACATCAACGCGGAAACTAGAGAGACCAATCACTGCGAAACCATAAAGTTCTATGGGGAATAAACAGTAGAAGTTATGAACGAAGAAAAAACAAAACTCCCCTCTCTAAAGAATTCAGAATGAAAGAAATTGAAAGTAGAAAAAGAAAAGGTGAACCGACTTTTCCCATTTAGGCCAACAGATATTATTACAAATGTAAACCGTTTGATTTATGCATTAACCAAAACAGTAAGTCTGAGATTTAAACTAGTAGTAAAACATGACCAAAAGAATGGACCAACAAATTCCAGATACGAAACCAGATTGGAAACCGAGATCAATAAACTACAAAAGTGGATGGAACAGTAAATAAGGCAAAAAGGGGGTAGAAAATGACAAGTTTGATTAATAAAGAAGAGAAAAAAGACTAAATAATAACATGAAGAGCTAAAACAAAAGATTCTAGCAAAATAAAGAAAAATTAGTTGATACTAATACAAATCTGAACAATACAAAACAAAATAAGATACTTGAAAATAATGACATTCAGTTTTACCAGAATATAAATGAAAGAAGAACAATAACAGAACAATCGAATCCGACAAAACCAACCAACCAACCAACCAACCAACAAAACAAACAAACAAAACAAACAAACAAACAAACAAACAAACAAACAAACAAATAAAAAACGGACAATATATATGAGAAAAAAAAAAGACAAACCATTACAGGGATGTCGAATGGCTGAAAAAATATCAAAGAAAATTTTCTGGAAATCGAAGAAGGAATATAGATCGAAATTAATAAAGAAATATCCCGGATGGCCCAAAGAAAAACAATTGACAAACTGGAAAGCACTTTTTTAACAGTTTAAAAATCACGATGCTACATGAATCACTAACAAAACAAATCTCATGTGTATACACGAAACAGACATACCAGATTGAACGAATAAGAGAAGACCATACGCTAGTACATAAATACATCAATAATTAAATAACCGCAAACAACTACAGACCGATGATCTGTCTACTAACAATGTGAAAAATTTTTAATGGCGCAACTAAAAGAACAGATTTACAATGTTTTTAATAATCGTGAACTACCCATTAAGAAAAGAGAAGAATGACCGAAATAGACAAGAGTGATACATGTCTTGTTATATGTGAATCAAAAGATCCCGGAGGAGGTCAATATAGAATAAAGCACATAACCATTGCATGGATTGATTATAAGAAAGCGTATGAAAGAACTGATCAATATAGAGGTCGGCGACATTAAAAAAAGAGACAAGGAAATAAAAATGGAAAGAAAATAACTACACGGACGATTCATGAAACTGGGCTGAGAAAAGACACACAAAAACTTCTGGATACGAACGAGTCATCTAGACAAAGAAACCGAATCGATATTGACAGCCGCACAGAACAGTGCAATTAGAATAGAATGTATATCATAGCTAATATAGACAAAACCCCAGAAAACAGTAAATATAGACTTAATCGTCAAAGAAAGACAACACTAAATCACATAATGAGTAGATGCAGCAAATAAGCCCACAAATAAAACAAAAGCAAACACAACTACATCAGAAACTCAATACACTTGGAACGATACAAGACGCTGGATTTTGAATAAAAAGACAAATAGAATCATCACAAACTAGGGATTATACTGGAAAACGAAAGGCACAAAATCCCATGGGACATGGAGTTACAAACAGACAAACTCATCCAAGCAAGGAGACCGGATATAATTATAGTCATCAAGAAAGAAAACAACTGCTAAATCGGAAATTTCGTCGTCCCAGTAATTCACAAAATGAATATCAGGGACACAATAAAAACGAAGCAAATTCATAGAACTTACCAAAAGATTAAAAAGAATGTTGAATATTAAGGATAAGCCAATGTAGTAGTAGTAGTAGTAGTAGTAGTAGTAATAATAATAATAATAATAATAATAATAATAATAATAATAATAATAATAATAATAGTCGTATCACTAGCAACAATGCCGAAAAATATGCGAAAAAAAAGCTGGGATAAATTGGAATCAAAATTAGAAGACAGACCATGCAACGAACGGACAGCAATGGTAAACACAGCTGACATTCCTTGAATCTGAAAACCAATCTGCATAAACTACAATCGTTACGATGCTATGCAGAAGTTATAATAGAAAGCAAAGACATAGAAAGAACATATGATCCCCAAAGAACTGAAACAACCAGAAATTACATAAAATAAAACTGCAAGAAATATGATTGTACCAGAATCGGCTGATAAAAAAAAATAGTCGTAAAGGATTAAAGAGGTTGAATGATCGAAGCGGGAAAACACTAACCAGGTAGTGGAGAGTACTAAGATTATGGAGAACTTTATTATCATCCAAATACAAGAGAAGATCAATAGTTGTTTCCAGCGACAAATTAATGATAAGCGACTGTTTCGATAATGCAATGGTTATCGAAAGAGGTGGAGAGTACTAAAAAACTGGGACGACTTGTTGTCACCCAGACTCTCGAGAACGTCATCGGCTATTACCAGTGAGTATTCTCAGGCAATAACTTGAGTGAGAACTTCTAGCGGGTAAATAATAATAATAATAATAATAATAATAATAATAATAATAATAATAATAATAATAATAATAATAATAATAATAATAAAATTAATAATAATAATAATAATAATAATAACTAGAAGGAGCATTTCCAGGGCATTTTATAATTAAATCAGAAGGGACCTTTCCAGAGCATTTTATAATTAACCAACCACAAGGGATCTTTCCAGGGCATTTTTACAACTAATCAACCAGAAGGGACATTTCCAGGGTATTTTACAATCAATCAATCAATCAATCGATCAATCAATCAATCAATCAATCAATCAGAAGGGACGTTTCCAGGGCATTTTGTAACGTTAAAACTTTATTACATTAAATATAGTAGTATAAAAACTACTCCTCTTTATTAGCTTTACCTTTAAAGCGACACCAATTTTTTTGTTTTATTAGAATTTTGAATATTCCACTTCCTTTTATGATGATACCGGCCGTAACAACAAACGTATTAATATAATAGATAAGTTCAATGTAACTTAGATTATAAAAAAGAAAAGCATATGATATGGTGCCGAATTCGTGGGTGCTCAGGACGTTGAAAATGGTTGGGGTAGCTGAAAATATAATCGAGTTCATAGGGAAAAGTATGAGCAATTGGAAAATCAACCTTTTTTTTTTCAGATGGAAAACTATTAGGAACAGTCAACATCAGATGCAGAATCTTCCAATGAGATTCCTTTTCACTGTTTCTATTCGTGATAGAACTCATACCATTGACACATGTACGAAAAGAAAGTAAGATGGGATGCCAACTGGAGAAGAATGGGCCGAAGATCAGCCACATGTTATTCACGGACGATCTGAAATTGTTTGGCAAAAAAAAAAAAAGAAGAAAAGGAAACTGAATATTTGGTTCAAACTATACAGCAGTGGCGTGAAGACATAAATATCGAGTTTGGAATGTCTAAATGTGGAGTTGTTGCTCTTAAACGACGGAAGAAAGGCATCATTTTACCAAATGGTGAAAGATTAGGAGATCCTAATGCAGAAGGCTACAAGTACCTGGAGATACTTGAACTTGACACGATGCTCCGTAATGAAATGAAAAAGAAGACAAAAGAAGTGTACATGGAGAGACTCAATCTGCTTCTGAAATCTCGACTGAATGGTAGGAACTTGTTCACAGCCATCAATTCATGGGCTATTGTTGTAATTCGGTACAATGTAGCTTTGAATACAAGAGGAAATTAAATAGCTGGATAGAGACACACGGAAAAATGTGCTCATCACTACTTAACAAACAGTCTTGAAGTGTTACTTGCTGCAGTGGTGAAATAGGAAGAGCTAGATAAAGATTTAATAAGAAAAAAATAAGCAGAAGTACAAGGAAAAAATCGAAACAGAAAAGATGACAGAGTTGGAAAAAATGAAAGTTCATGGCCAGTTTGAGCGAGAAAATGTCAGGACACGTGGGATTTTCTGTCTAAAGGTGACTTGAAAAAGAGAGAAAATCTTATATTTGCTGCTTAGGAACAGGCACTAAATAAATATGCAATCAATAGAAACATCTACGGGAGGGACTGCTCTCATTCTCTGCGATTTCATGATTCAGTATGATCAAGAGATATCTCACAGGAAACCAAATATTGTAGTTGTGAAAGAAAAGCACAACGAATGCCAAATTATTAGCAAGAAAGTAGAACGGGAAACTGAGGGTAGAGATTGATAGGTTGTGGAACAATAAAACTTTCATCGTGACCATCATCATAGGTGCGCTTGGCTCAATTCAAGATGATCTTGAGAAACAGTTGAACTCCTTGGGAATCAAGCAAAACATCACCGTACTCCAAAAGTCAATTCTGCTTGGCACTTTAAACATCCTACGCCAAGTGCTTTCGATCTAATTGATCCTGTGAATACGCTCACTAGCTTTGGGGTAAAAACCCTCTATTGAATAGAAAATTAACCGGTGTAAAGCATCACAACACTGTGAAGGTAACAAGGATAGTAGGTGATAACATACTACGAACATTAAATTAGCGTATTTATATACAAATTTAATGTTTGTAGTATTTTATCCTCCTTTTTAATAAATAGGATCTCCCGATCTAATAATGCATAGTCTGGAAACCGTAACACAAGTACGTACGTTAAAGGTACTACGCTATAATAAGTAGACAATAACAACAACAACAACAACAACAACAACAATAATAATAATAATAATAATAATAATAATAATAATAATAATAATAATTCACGACACAACACGACAAATAATTCAAAACCCGAAAAGATTTATCCATGAAACAGAAGTACTGGAATGGATGACAGAAAGGTAGAACCACACTGATACAAAAGGACATGAAAAGAGAACTACCTCCAGCAACTACAGACCCATAACATGCTTACCTACAATGTGGAAACTACTGAAAAGAAAATAAATTTACCACTGGCTTAATGATCGCAGACTACTCCCTGAGGAACAGAAGAGATGCCAAAAAGGAAAAAGAGGACCGCATGACATAGCCATAGTATGAATCGACTTCAAGCAAGCATGGATAATAGAATACCTGAGAATGTACAAAATACCAGGCAAGATTATCAATTTGATTGAAAATACAACGAGAACGTGGAGACTTCAATTGGACAATACATAACTGCGATTAAAATACAAAGAGGTACCTCCAAGGGGATTCTCTATCATCACTACTTTTCACCATAGTCGTGATGTCCCTTAACAATATAGCAAGAAATGCAAAGTCAGATACAAGTTCTCTAATACAGATGAAAGAACGAACCACCTAATGTACATGGATCACTAGAGACGCTATAAAATATAACCAGAATCTTCAGCCAGGATATGCCAATGGAATTCGATATGGACAAATGCGCACTGCTGATCATGAAAAGGGGGAAACTGGAAGGGAGAATAACAAAGAGCTACCCAACCAAACCAAGATAAGGGCACTAGGTGAAAATGACAGCTACAAATATTTGGGAGTTTTGGAATAAAACACCATCAAAGTAACAGAAATGAAAGAAAAAATTGGAAAGGAATACCGCAGAACAACAAGAAAACTATATATATATATATATATATATATATATATATATATATATATATATATATATATATATACATATATATATATACGTAACTAAATGCAATAGACTCTCGGTAGGATTTTCTCTCTTTTTATTATCTATGCTCCTATAAGTTTGTGCTTGTTATTTGATTTGATTTTGCAACATAGGGTGAGAATTAAAAATGATTCTCTTTTTCTCAGTGTTTTCGCGCGTGCGTGTGTCGTTGCGGTGGTGGAGGAGAGGTCCTTTCAGTGTCACTGTAACAGACGTGAATAACAACAACATATGCTTCCGACTCTTCCCACTGCTACTCGCAAATGTGGCGAATCGAATCTAAAATCTATATAAAAGCGACATATTTTTTTATATGCTAAAAAGTGTATATTAATAAAACTATAGAAGAAAAAGAAGTAAAAAAAAAGAAGAAAAGAAGAAGGAAAAGATAAAAAGAAAAAGAAGAAAAGATAAAAACAGAGAGAGGCATTTTCTGGGGAGACGCTTTATCACTACTAATTTTTGTCACCACCGTGATGCAACTCAACGGCACATCTAGGAGGTGTAGGTCGGATATACACATATTGTGTGTTAATAACGTGGTTAACGCGGTACTAGCTTGAACCAATTTGCTTGTGTTCAAGTTAAGTGCAGAGAGGTCCAAAGTTTAAATGTGACAGGCTTCAAATTCGTTGACTTCGATTGACGTAAGCGTTGCACCTGCGTACTAGCAGGGGCCACGTAGCAGGTCAGTGCATGTTCAGTTGACGGGATTAGCCACCCCACACCACATATCAATATATAAGAAAGAGACACACGTGAGTTTTTAGTCAGACCAGAATCAGGTTCAATCAGAATGAGAGTCTTGTAGTCAAGATGAGGAAACAAAAAAGAGGAAAGAGATCTGAATCGATTCAGCGATGCAGAGGTCCTTCCCAGAATGAGAAGATCCTGAATAAAGATTGTATCTCAGGGGCATGCATGATTTGATTTCCAGATTGGAGGCAACCGTTGTGAGGTGCACCAACCGAAGAAAAGAGAAAAGGTACGTGTCTGAAGATCCCCTTATAGATTGTATGGATGTGACACACACGCACACATGACTGTATACAAATATGTGCACACACAAAGATAGTCGATCAACGGCCATGTCATCGTTATGTACACAACATGCATCTATATAGACCAGTACGCAACACAGACCCAAAGAAAAAACAAACAAACCATCACATGCATATAAACGACCTGAAACTACATGCAAAGAATAAATGAACAGGAAATTCTCATAGATACAATCTGAATATTTATCTGGAAATTCTAATGCAATGCGAAATAGAAAGTGCACAACTAGAAATTAAAAGGAGGAAACTCGAGACAGTGGAGAACATGTAACTGCAGGAATGAGAAGAGACGAAGAGACTTGACAAACATTATAGACATAAATATTGAGAAGGTTAGAAAATGGACGCTAACAAATAAAACTATGAAAGACAAAAGTGGAAAATACCTGAGAATGACAATAGACCTCTTAGAAACTAAATTATATAATAGAAATGTAATAAAAGAAATAAATACCTGGGCGTTATTATAGTAGAAATGTAATAAAAGAAATAAATACCTGGGCATTATTATAGTAGAAATGCAATAAAAGAAATAAATACCTGGGCATTATTATAATAGAAATGTAATAAAAGAAATAAATACCTGGGCATTATTATAGTAGAAATGTAATAAAAGAAATAAATACCTGGGCATTATTATAGTAGAAATGCAATAAAAGAAATAAATACCTGGGCATTATTATAATAGAAATGTAATAAAAGAAATAAATACCTGGGCGTTATTATAGTAGAAATGTAATAAAAGAAATAAATACCTGGGCATTATTATAGTAGAAATGCAATAAAAGAAATAAATACCTGGGCATTATTATAATAGAAATGTAATAAAAGAAATAAATACCCGGGCATTATTATAGTAGAAATGTAATAAAAGAAATAAATACCTGGGCATTATTATAGTAGAAATGCAACAAAAGAAATAAATACCTGGGCATTATTATAATAGAAATGTAATAAAAGAAATAAATACCTGGGCATTATTATAGTAGAAATGTAATAAAAGAAATAAATACCTGGGAATTATTATAGTAGAAATGTAATAAAAGAAATAAATACCTGGGCATTATTATAGTAGAAATGCAATAAAAGAAATAAATACCTGGGCATTATTATAGTAGAAATGCAATAAAAGAAATAAATACCCGGGCATTATTATAGTAGAAATGTAATAAAAGAAATAAATACCTGGGCATTATTATAGTAGAAATGCAACAAAAGAAATAAATACCTGGGCATTATTATAATAGAAATGTAATAAAAGAAATAAATACCTGGGCATTATTATAGTAGAAATGTAATAAAAGAAATAAATACCTGGGCATTATTATAGTAGAAATGTAATAAAAGAAATTAATACCTGGGCATTATTATAGTAGAAATGCAATAAAAGAAATAAATACCTGGGCATTATTATAGTAGAAATGTAATAAAAGAAATAAATACCTGGGCTTTATCGCTGATAAGATATTCTAGACTTTTCATAGACTAGACACAAGAACTAAACTAGGAAACTAATGACGATAAAAACTGCATTACTCCCGAAGGATGATACTAAGCGACTGGACATAAAGAAGTAAAAGGGAAAAGAGCATAGTAAACATCAAAGAAAATATAAAAATGAACTAAAACAATAATCTAAATGCAAAGCGATATATACGAGAGCTTTCCAAAAATAATACCTCCTGTTTTTATATTTCGTTATGATGACTGAACTTATACATTTATGACCTGAAAGTTTCACCTTTACACAAATAATGGCGGCGTGAGACTCTAAGCAAGCAAGCCCCGCCATGGACGTGCGTCAGAAGACAGGATGCATCACTGAATTTGTAGGAAACAGATTCGCGAAATTCTGATATCAGTAGAAGCTCGCACACACAGACACAATCTGCTAGCAACGTCCGGTTGCCAGTTTTCCCCTTTATGCATAGTTTTTATAACCGGCGCTAATACTTAGGTGGCACGACTAACTTCCGTTTCCCCAAGACATTAAGAAAAGAAACCCAACTCGATCCCTTTGCAAACATGAGTTTTTAAGCTCAGGTTATTCTTGGCCATCTCACCACTCTTGTCGCCAAATGCCTTCTCCAAGACCAACGGGTTGTAATTGTACGATCTGAGGGAATTAACAATTAAATCAGCTTCGACATTTGAACAATTACAATTGAACAGCGCTCTATTACATTTTGTAGCTCATAAACTTTTGGAGTTAAAAAAATAGGAAGCTTTACTTTTGGAAAGAATCTCGTATGACAAAGCACACTCCGGACGGCCATGCACAGCCATAGCCTATCACTTGTAAAAATGCATTCAGAATAGTGGTTTCTATGTAGAAAAATAAATGCTGGAGCTCAAAAGGTTTCTCGTTTTAATGGTATCACTCCTGTCTTCGTAGCTCTTCAACATATTGAGTTAAAAATAGGAGGCTTTACTTTTGGAACGAATCTCGTATGACAAAGCGCGCCCCGGACGTCCATACATGGCTATCGTTCATCGCTGGCAAAAGTGCATAAAGAATGGCGGTGAATATCTAGAAAATTAAATTTTGGATCACAAAGGGTCGCTCGTTTAAGGTACATTGCGCCAATGAGCTTGGCAGACAGATTGGAACATATGAAATTGATTTATACCTATTTCGAAAATATATAAACCCTATACTTATCGATAGATTTAACAGCTCGTGTTCAATTTATTGTATGCAACGAATCGATTACAATAATCACTGTGATTTGACATGAAATAATGACAAATGTGTTGATATGCTGTAAAATAGATACACTGAAACAATTAATCGAACGTAATATTTATTTTGTTTTTGGTATTAAATAATAACATAGGTTTGATATGCCGTAAGGCATACAGGCAACGTCGTATTATGGGAAGTTTCACGGACGTTTACCATGTTCGAATGTAATGAAGTTGGGTATATTTCATTTTATTCCTCGTGCAGCTGTGCGGACAAAGATGGCGAATAGAAGTTAAGAGTAACTTCAGTTTGGAGTTCGGATCCTGCGACCAATGGTACAGTTATACATAGCCACAATGATGATCCTTGCTTAAGATTAAATATATATATATATATATATATATATATATATATATATATATATATATATATATATATGTGTGTGTGTGTGTGTGTGTGTGTGTGTGTGTGTGTGAAAACAATTATAAATTTATTCATGAAAATATCCTTAGCTCTCTTCAACTAGTATTGGGCCTCTTTAAGAGAGTTATAATATGTTGTCGGCTTTAGCGTAATGTTCCGTCATTTGCTACTGAACATTATCTGACTAGTTTTCTGTAGTTGCTCACTTGCCGCAACATTATAAATAGAACATAATTCTCTTTTTTTTTCTTGGTGGCCTGGGGGTAGAATACTGGACTGCAGAGTCGAAGTTGACTTTATGACTACGTTTGAATCTTTTAGCCAGTAATAATTATCATTTCCTAAACTAATGATTGCGTAAGTATGAAACATTAGTATCTGTAATAAATATACATTAGTACAAGCTCGTTGTTTGTTTGTTTACGAACAGGCGATTTGAGCACTATAAAAGTGGTAGCGGGTGTCTATTTAAATAGACATTCCGACGAGTTATTTACGGGCGTCGATTCCATGGTCGAGTGGGAGAACTGCAGACGGTTCTAGGTTCAATCCTTGGCTTGAGAGAGATGCTAGTCTAGCGGCACTAGTGAGTTGTGATACAACGAAACAGGACTGTATGTCGATGACTACAAATATATATATATATGTATATATATATATATATATATATATATATATATAGTCATCTACATGTAGTTGATTTTTTCTATAGAGAAGACTATAAATATTAATTATACAAAATAAACACGATATTCGATTTGTTCATTCAAAAAATTTAACAATTCACAATGTGTGCGTGTGTGTGGACAAAGTAATATGGGAAAACGATAAACAAACGAAATATAAAAGACACGTAATGTTTCACCTCATTTTTATTCAAAAAGATTTATCACGAGTGAAATGCAAGGTATATTATATACTTATTGATATACACATACACGCACACACACACATGCCATATAAGGAAGTAAACGAGAGATGGCGATGAGAATAGCGTAGATGAAAAAATAAAAGTAAGAAACGGGAGTTGCGTAGATCAGTTAAAATGTAGGAAGTCACCATCAAAGAAAAGCAAATACATATGGGAAAGACGAAAAGTTAAAGGATGGTTAAAAAGTGCGAATAAACATAATTCATGATTCATATGTATATATATATATGGATTAAGGAAATGGAGAAAGGGAGGGATTTGCAAAATATAAACAAATATGAGCGAAATTCTAAAAGAAAGAAAGAAAGAGAAAGGCAGAAGAGAGGATCAGAGAAAATTCGGTGTAAAGAATGGAAAAAATAGCTGAATTTTCTCCAACATTTGACCAGGGTGGAAATATATTGAACAAATCATATTCTTTACTTTATCGTATTGTTGGAGTCATCCACAAGCGCAGCTTCGATAAGCCGTTTGCAATGTTTGTTTTGTCATATTCTTTTTATTATAGAATCGAAGGAAAAAAATCAAATTACTGGTTGAAATCAAACATACATGCAACAAGAGCATTTTTCTCACCGTTGAATTTAATAGTTATATCGCTAGTAAATCATCTTGATGTGTGTGGTTTGCGTTTAGCGAACGTAACAATTGTTGCATGAACTACAAAGAATAGCATATACATTACCTTATGTGATAGGTATTTTTATGTTTGCTAATACACCCACTTTCTATAAAACATACATACACACATACATATAACTTCGGCCAGTTTCTGTTCACAGGGGTTAATTCAGTGAATCTTTCTTGTGTTTATATACTAGTGCTCAATAATAAATACAGCTGTATATTCCTGTGATATAATCTTTTTATTTATATAAACTAATTTGTAGACATGTTTCAGTTCTAGCTTGAATTTGGTAATTCAATAGCCACAATGTAATGTCCACTTGTGAATACACAAGATAACTCAGCATTCAAAATTTATTTTTACAAGTCTTGCTGCCGATATGTCATACGAGACCACTAACAGAAGAACGGAAACAGAACTTCGAAAAGCATCGTTAAACAAAATCAGCTCGTCTACTTACGAGAGAGATTAAACTTTACTTCTGTCACGAATTTCCTCTGTAACGACACTTCTGTTTCACGTCAACCAAATATCTAACGTACTCTCTAATGAAAAAACTATTTTTTTCTTACTTGATCTAATCTTACGTAGACATTTACGTTTTTAACACACAGACTACTAAATATAGTCGGTCCACCAGGCATAATGGTAAGAGTGTTTGCTATTGGGCCAGGAGACCAGAGTTCAATTCTCGATCGAGTCGTCCCGTAGGCTTAAAAATGGCACTTGATACCCTATTGCTAAACATTCAACATTACATGAAGAGAATCAAGGGTAAGTGGAGTAATCCTGGAAACGGAGTGACTACCTCTCACACACCTTAATCTGGGAGCTTATTATAAAGATAGCCTTTGTGTCGCCCTTGACTATAGTCAGATACTTAGCCTTACAACATTTCGATAATACTAGTAAATCAATCACAGTGACTGATTGTTCGAACTCCATAGCGTTTGTAATCCTCGTTGAGTAACTCGTGTTTAGTGGCCTTTTGCCAGACGTGCCGTGGTTTTTCTTCCTATCCATTACATACCTGCAGATATGAGTAATAGACAGGCAGGACGAAAATAAAAGCGAACAATTATATTTTCTTGGTGAAAATCGAAAGTAGTTTTCTGTGACAGCTGTCATTGCTAACTTTGTATTGATTAAGCCGGCCCTTACTCTACACCTTTCCTCCACCCACTCAACTGTCCGCGTATAGTTCTTAGTTGCGTCCACGTGTTTCTATTTGTTCGTCCGTCCGTCGGACTATCATCGTAATGTTTGAAATAACGCTTTCATCGCATAACGCATTCATTTGCCTGATGGGGGAGGAGATGAAAGTAAACAGTTTGTTAAATGCGACCGCATGTATCTATAGGACCTTCCTGTCCGTTGGTCTGTCACGCTTCTGGCTGAAATAGAACGAACGTACATCATGAAACGAGTAAACATTAAAAGAATGAAATTATTGATTGTATTATTACAGTGAAATGATATGAATGCTGCAATACAATAATACATATTAATATACGGCACAATTCACGTTGACACACCGGTTTCCGTTAGATCACCGAAGTTAAGCAACGTTGAACTTAGTCAGTACTAAAATGGCTGACCATTTGGGAATTCCAGGTGCTGTATGTGCTCTCCGCTTATCTCGGTATTGTTTCCAGTCGTCTAGCACTTCGTGTTACTGGACTCAAGCAGTGCCGATTCAGGAGAGGTGAGGTTGGCGACTGCGCAACCCTTGTCTCACAATTACACACGCAGCTACTCTTTGTCTCTTGAGACTGAACGGAGGCATCGCATCGCATCGCATCGCACTGCAATACACAGATCTTAAAAAGGAAAAATGTCTAGTGTAGTCGAAATAAAATGTTATTTAAATTAATTTAAGCAAAACTAAATGTTTAATTAATATACACAAAGAAATATAACATGATCTTGCGACCCAAGTTCTCAATTTATATACCCATGAGCAGAGGTGGGGGCGCCTGGGCGTAAAATATGATATTTTAATTTGTCCTGATTTCGTATATATTATTACAGAGTCGTGATGTAAAAAAAAAAAAAAAGTATTTGGGTGCCATCACTTAGAATCGAAACCGAAAGCAAAACTGTAGCATTTAAAGCTGGTGACGTTATTACTGTACTAACGTAACACGTATATGAACTGATTCAAATTTAAAAATAAAAAATAAAGATGAATGTATAATATGTAAAACGATTTTTTCAATTTTACCCTATTTTTGACCATTTAAAACTATTTTAACCGGCTGAAGATCCATAAAAGAACGACCCATAAACAATCCAAATATTTGAGGCCCTTAGCGCCGCTATGCGACTTTTAGTTTCGGGGGAGATAGAGTTTGAAAATATGGAGACAGACAGACAGGCATATAGCCTTTTATATATTAGATTTATTTGTTTTACTTACTACAACATTGCTGCTCATTCATACTTTTCAGCTACTACAGGGAAGGCTTCATCCATTGTTAAAATGCTCATCGTATTGATTGATTGGCGTTTTGCAGATCGATCGAATCTGTTTGTGTTGGTTCTGAACGACAACGATCCCTAATTTTTCTTTTTCTTTTTTTTTTCGTTTATTTTTTTAATAAAATTTTAGCCGGTCAAGTCTTGGATTCACTAACCGCTAAGTCTTTTACAATCCTAGTTTATTAATCTCTTTAAAAAAAATTTTTTTTTATTTATTTCAACTATGATGTCTGTCGTATAAGTCTGAATTAAA
>NC_136483.1:85625216-85692716 GCF_053919585.1 Euprymna scolopes
TTTACTACAGAAAAAACAAAGAACAACGAAACTCAAAGAAATGGGAATTAATTAGAGGAAGGAAATGGTGTAGGTATGTGGAAAAGGAAAGGATGGGGTTAGCGCTAGTCACCTCAAATTTATCGAAATGGTACCATCGGTAAGGAAAACATCTATCACTTGAATAGACTAGCTTAAATAAGTTAAATAAATATACAGGGTTTCTAAAAGTCTTGGACAATTTTCAAGTCTTCATATCTGCTTAACTATGAATGGTAGTAAGATGAAAGCTAAATGTATTAAGTTTTGTTTTTTTTATTGATTTTTTCAGATTCAGTAATGGCGTTCACTCAACCAGAAAAAAGTATTTTGTGTACTTGAATTTGCAAAAACTGAATCATGGACACTTGTTCAACGTGCCTCCTAGATCTCCAAATCTTACGCCTTGCAATTTTTTTGTGGGGATTTATGAAAAGACTGGTCTATGTGCTTCCCATTCCAAGAGACGTGGATGAGCTGAAGGCCCGACTAACAGAAGCTGTTGTTATTATTAACAACGCAATGCTGGGAGCGTTTGGTGAGAATTGGACTATCGGCTTGATGTGTGTCATGTGACCAATTGTGCTCACATTGAACATCTTTAAACATTCAATGAAAAGCTGGAGTTTACAAGCTTTCTGAATATATCAGATGCGTTTCTATATCCCCCATGTATATATATATATATATATATATATATATATATATATATATATATATATATATATATATATATATATATATATATATACAGGGTGGGACAAAATAAGGGTCATATATATATATATATATATATATATATATATATATATATGATTATATTTAAAGATAGGACCCTTATTTTGGCCCACCCTGTATATATATATATATATATATATATATATATATATATATATATATATATATATATTACATAGGCGACATCACTTATCAAGGCCCGGAGGCCACTCGAGAATAAGGGTTAATGAGTGCACAGCAGTCAATGGGGAAATGTTGTGGTAATCGTTAGTAGTGGGAATAAGTAAGTTTATAGCTTATTGTCTAAGGTGATCTTACTGGGGAATACCGACAGAGTTGTCCAGATAATGTTTAATAGGTTAGAATGCTTCACCTTCGGGGACGCTGGCTTGACTCTCCCTCACCTTTCGACGTAGTGTCACATTTTCCTACAGTAGGAAGGTAGTAAATAACACCACTTATCAACCGTAATGGAAAATTGGGAGGGAGGGTTAACATTGCTCACAAGTCCACTTTGGTTCAAAGTGGCAATATCTCTTAGGCAATCTGCTTCGACGGGCTTCCTGACCAAAAATGCACCAAACGTTGCTGTTATTTTTTTCTTTCCCTTTGCAAAACTTTATCATGTTCTACAAAGTCAAAAGTGATGCTTTTCGTCTACAAAACGATCAAACCAATTACAATGAATAATTATTTCAAGATATAAAAAGCATACTCGAAAGAATAAAATCTTTTTTCCAAAATGACTTGATTTGGCATTAAATAACTCGAAAAGGGTTGATATACCGTAAAACAAAAAGACCAAAGAAGGTTATAGCAAAAATATTGTTTGTATATGTAAGGGGACTTGTTTATTTGCCATGTCAGTCTCCCAATTTATTTCAAGATATTCAATGTCAAAATATGCCTAAGACTTTTGGAACACCCTGTATAATAAATTGTATATATATTGTATTATGTTGGAGCAATGAGTACAAAAACTGCTGATCTTTTGAAAGTTGAATTTGAGATGATGAAAATGTACACCGTCGAAAAATTGTCACAAATCCACGGTCTATATCTCCTTGCTTCATGTAAATTAATTATTAATTATAAAAAATTCTAAGACAATTTAAAAAATATTTGCATTTAATTTATTGAGAGTGGAAAAATCTTTTTATTTATTTATTTTTCATTGCATATCATTAAAAGAGTAAAGATAGGAATGATATTAATTACAATACGCATATCTTAAAAATAGAAAGTCTACACTTTTTGTCAATCAAATTAAAAAAAAATCATTCAAATTAAAAACTAACGTATTTAAATTTAAAAGTAAAGGTTTTTATTGACAAAAATCGTGTATTCCAAATTCAAATTTTGCAAAAACCTAGAATTATTTGTATATAATATTAATTTTTTAAATTTTTTATGAATAAAAAATTAAAATTTTCGGTAAACTTTCGATAATTTTCGTCAATCCAACCGTCTATTGGACACGGCACAAAGCTTTTTTTAAATAGCAAATAACTAAATAAGTATGAAAAAAAAACAAAAAACAAAAAAAAAAACAAAAACAAAAAATAAATATTTATTTTTATAATAATTCTCCATGCAACAAATGTTCCTCAACAATTACAGTCGAAAGTACTGCACCGCATGAAATGGATTATCAGCTTGGGTGACTGCAAGCGTAAACACTTCTTTTACGTGATTCAACTGATATTAGAATTTTGTTAGTCCAATAGGAGGATCCGCCAGTACATCAACTGACCTTTCTGACATTATCTCTTTTGATTTTGACTTTACGAAGAACCACCCAGCACTATATGGTTCCAACCAAAGAATTTAAACACCTTGAAGATTTGTGAGTAAAGAATTTTTTTTGATAGAAGAATGAGATGAAGCATAATCTATAACAACCACAATTTCATTTAAATTCACTCTCTTAGCCAAATGTTCAAGTGCTCATGCCATCCATTAGATGAAGTCGTCCTTTTTAATGCAGTCTTCACCTATTTTATAATAGGCAACACTTTGACTGCCATACAATGAAACACAATATACATTTGGTCCCTTCGCATTGGCTAGTGACATTGTTGATCACGTAGACCTTCCAGTCTTCTACAGAACATATTTCAATAAATTTTATCTTGATGATAAATAATTTTATGATCTGAAGTAAACTTTAGAAGTTCTTCCTTTTAGATTTATTAGCAGGTATGTTTGCACCAACAAGAACGCCTATAACTTTTTCTTCTTTGTATTAAACAAGCTCCATCAAGATGTTATTGCTATTTCTGGATTTGGTCGGACCCCTTTTTTCCTGATAAATGCTTCAATGTAACTTGACAATCATCCTCTATCAGATTTATTAAATAATCCTTGTTACAAGGACAAAACTTTTAACATTCGTTTTTGGCTCCTCCTCGTGACTTCGTTTCGATGCTTTTTTTCACCCTCAACAACCCACTTTCTCACAGTACTTTCATTACAGCCATTTGCCCTTGGTATGGCATGCCAATCTTCATGATTTGGGACAGCTTTCATGATATGGCATTTCGCATCAATTTGGGGTTGTCTTCTATTGCGAAAGAACTGACATATTCAATTATCGCCCTCATTAGATTCATCCCTCTCTTCTCCAAAAGCTTTGAGTCTTTAATCAATCAAGCACTCGCCCACCCTCTCATAAATAATAAACTTCTTACTGACTAACAGTATGTATTTAGACAAACCCGTTCAACTGCAGATATCCTAACTGTAATCTCCGAACATATATACAACGGACTTTTTGTCAAAAACAGCTCACAACTTTGTCAATTAGACACTGTCGTAAAAATACTCCCAACTAAATATATCGCCATTCATTGTTCGGTCCGGTCATTTGTCACACCCTAACCGAAATCTCATGTAAATTTTCATTTATTCCTAAACCTACTTCTTTTATTTTGTCACATATTCTTTTGTTTATTTATTCTTACTTATTAGCGTTTAACGACCATAGTATCACACGGGAACACGTGGCCTCACTCGAATTCTAATTGGAAATTTTCGCTCTACCTTACGTTACCTTAATGTTAACCTTACGCGGAATCTTACGGTGCTAATCAGTTTTGTTACACTCATGACTACTTAAACGCATGCATTTTATCTTACTACACGCCTTTTGAAATAGGAATTCACCATCTCTGACTTACGGAATCGATCCGTTGCAGTTTTAGCTCATTGTTAGATTGGTTAAAACAAGCATATTAATACTCACATAAAAACACATCAGGAAATGTGAACATTTCTGCGCATTCCCACCTTCCATCATTTCCGCTCGAAGCTTATTTTGGCGCTAAAATATAAACATTTCTTGAGTAGACACTAAACCAGACACTAAAAATCCCTTCTCGTGCATTGGCATGGTATAGCAAGACAAGATGCAACTCAATGCTTGTTCTATAATTAATGCACGACGATTGAAGTAACTTATCTCATATTCTTATATTCTTCAGTTTTCATATTGCGTTCGGCGAATAGAGTTGATTTAGTTGTCGAGAAGATGCTAATATTTTTATATGGAACTCTGATGACTTGTTTGTTCTTTATCTCAAACACGTCCAATCAGTTGAATACATACGCTAATACAAAATGGCTATCTCTGAGAAGCATCTTAGCTCACGAACCTAAACAAGACAAGTTAAAGAACTGCTATAAATCGATTGAAAGTCGATATTGGTAACTATATTTAAAACGGAAATTTTCAATTCTTCAAACTATCACAGCATTTTATCGTTTTTTTTTTTTTATTAAATGCAGGACCACAGGATTCTAAACGTTTGTTTAATAGACGAGCCATGAACCAAGGTATATAAAAAAAATTCTTCTATCCCCTCTCAGGTATTTGAAGGAAGATGTCATCATTTTCTGATGTCATCCACTGTTATACTTCAAAATGATGACGCCACAAGATGATGATGTAACAGAATGATGGTATTATCTCAGCAGCTAAAATAATATCGAATAATATATTAAAGATTTCCTTTTCAACTTTTCAAACTCTTTCTCTTCCTCCTGGATCTATTTAATTTTATTTCTTTATTATATATATATATATATATATATATATATATATATATATATATATATATATATTTATATATATTATATATATATATCACCTACTTTCACCTATATATATATTATTTCTTTATTATATATATACATATATATATATATATATATATATATATATATATATATATATATATGTGTGTGTGTGTGTGTGTGTGTGTGTGTGTGTGTAGTAAGTTATAAAATATATATTTTATAACTTACTAACTCGCTCTACCTACGTATTGAGCACTTTTGAAGTAAATACTTAAAGTTTACGCATAAATTTATACTTTCGTATATAAATTTATGTGAGTAAATGAAGTAGTTATATATATATATCTATATATATATATGTGTGTGTATGTGTGTGTGTACGCGCGTATGTGTGTGTGTATGTGTGTGTGTGTGTGTGTTTGTCCGTCGAAACGACAAGGACGATCTGATCATCCTGTAGAGTAGGGTAGGGGGGTCATCATCGGTGAGTACGGATATGGCTGATAAGCCCAATCTTTGCTTGAAAATTGGGAACAAGGAATCATAGCAGATGTTGAGGGTTTCAAAACGTCCTTCCTGTCCTTTCTGCGCTTCTCTGCAGTAACATTTTGGTAATTTTCATATTTGCAGGCACCGTCATGAATAGCGGCCCGCCACTTGGCTCTATATAAAGCTGTCTTCTCCCATGATGACGGATCAACGTTACAGGCCTTCAGTGATGCCTTTAGAGTGTCTTTAAATCGTTTTCTTTGGCTGCTATGGGAGCGCTTGCCATGTTGGAGTTGAGCAAACAGAAGCTTCTCGGGTAGTCTGTAGTCTGGCATGCGGGCTACATGATCAGCCCAACGAAGCTGAACCTTCGATAGTGGGGATGCTTGGGAGTCCAGCACGAGTGAGTACTTCTGTATCTTTTCCTGTCAGCCTATGTCAAGCAGTTTCCTCAGTCTGATGGTATGGAAGCGATTTAATTTTTTAGCGTGCCGTTCGTAGACAATCTCTAGGCAGTTCACATCAAACCAGTCCTTGTGTTTCCTGGACACTAGCCCTAGACACTCCATGGCTGTGTTGTACACTGTCTCGCGGATTGTCTTCCATGCTGTTTCCACATCTCGGTTGTCTATTCCAGCAGGTTCAAGGCGCTCTGACAGCTTCAGAGAAAGATTTCTGGACAATTTTTATTTTCAACTTGTTATTAAATCGTTTTGGAGCTCTCTTTTCTTGAAGTCTTCTCTTTGGTTGGATATACAGACTGAGCTTAGCCACTATGAAACGGTGGTCTGTTTAGCACTCGGATCCACACATGGCCCTAGTGATACATATATTCCGCCTGTCCCGTTTCCTGATGATGATATAATTGTTTTCTTGAATTAGGTAAACCTGATTGAAAGTGCGTGCTTCTGTTGGCCAACTGTATAGCACATCCTCCTGAATCAGAACTAGTGTCATATTGCAGGAATATTTTTGTGTGCTACTTACCACATAATGTGACTTCTCTCATCCAACCTATGGATCAAGGGATTATTTGGAACTTAAAATTTTTCTACAGAAATGATTTCATGATGAATATGATAAATAGTACCGTTAGTATAAGCGATTTTCAGCGCCATTTTACTATCAAAGATGCCATATTTTCTCTCGCAAGTGCATGGAATCAAGTTCGAGCAAGCACATTAACAAAAGCATGAGATAAATTATGCCCAGCGTGAAAGGCTTCTGAACTGAAAGAATCAGAGAATACGTCTGGTCTAGAAAAAATTCTTGAAACCAAACGGTTACCGACCAACCACGCTGTTCTTAAATCACTTAATGCAAATGATGTTGAAATGTGGGTGCAACAAGATGAGGAAACTACTGATCAATATCCTGAAGGCAGTAATGGTGATGAAAATAGCTACAGCCCCCATTCTCTTGACCCCAATGTAAATAACCAAGAACACTCTGATGAAGCAATATCATGGGATGATGCAGAAAAGGCTATGGAGACGGTTATAAAATTTCTAGAAAAAAGTCCTTACTTTAGTGCCAACTATGTTTTGCAAGCAATATCACTCCGTAGAGATATAATCATAAAGAAGCTACAAAACCAAGAAATTGTAGATTTTCGTGATCGCTTACGGAATACAATGGCATCGCCCGAGAGCTGAATCGATGAAAATAGAAACTGCAATGAGACTCATTCAATGAATAAATAAAAAAACTGTATTTTGCATAAATGTATGATTTCTGTAGATGATAACTTAGGTAATAAATACCTAACAAGTAAGAGTAGATTTAATTTAGTTTCAATGTTTTTGTTCATGGTAATAATATTTAACAATTCTTACTTGCAATATATCGTAAACTCAATTTAATATATACTTGAAGTATCATATAGCAAAGAATTTCATTTACTATTTCTTAATTATTAGGAAATTAAAGTTAACTGCAGCACATGTTTTTATCAGGAAACTTGAACAGCATCCACTAATTTGAACGATGCTGATGTTCAAACTATAGGAGTTATACTATATATATATTGCTATATAAACTGTGTCCATCGCTTTATTGCAGATTACAAAATAATCAATATTTCAGTAAATATAAGTTATAAAACGCTGAAAATTACACCATCATTTACTGAAATATTGATTATTTTGTAATCTGCAATAACGCGATGGACACAGTTTATATATATATATATATATATATATATATATATATATATATATATATATATATATATATGACTTGAGTACCATAAGCTAGAATTGAAACCAAAACATACAACTCTCCAATCTCATTCCTTAGCCTCCGAACCGTGCCCATACGCGTATAATTATATATATATAGTGTGTAGCTGTTAACAAATATTTATAGTAATAACTTTATATATGTATATATAAATTCACCTGCCATTCCTTTTTTAAAGGATAGATTCGCCCGATAGGCGAAGACAAAATTTAAGCAATCAAACGGGCGTATATGTAAATTAACATGCTATTACTTTTTTAAAAGATAGAGTCGCCAGATTATCGAAGATAAGATGCAAGCAAGCAAGGTCCGCAGAGTTTTGCTATATATATAGATTAAAATTCCACTCGGTCATTTTTATTCCAAATGTTTGGTGAGGATACATATATTAGTATAGTAATATAAGCGCCACAAATTTAGTTAATAACAAGACTGGGTCCATTGATTTAAGAATGTTTTAATTTCGTATATTCGTCCATTCGGTACCTAAAAACACCAATAAAACAGAAAACAAAGAGACAAAGGATAAGACAAGAAAAGAAAAATGGGAAGAGAAACAACTACACGGAAGATTCATAAGGATGACAAAAGATGAAAATAACGAAAACACTTGGACATGGATGCGAAAAGGACACATAAGCCGAGAAACTGAATCCCTAATAACCGCAGCAAAAGATAACTCGATAAGAACCAACTACATCAAAGCAAAGATCGACAAAACACAAGAAAACAGCAAATGCAGACTTCAGCAAAAAGCCCAAAAGGAATACAAGAACAGACACGACCAAGTAGGAATGGCAGTACACTGGGAATTATGCAAACAACTGCATCTCGAACGCACAGACAAGTGGTACAAACATATAAAGGTTACATGAATCCTATTCAAGTACTGTTATCGGTTTATGTTTGTACCACTTGTCAAGTACAAACATAAGCAGGCAACAGTACTATGGACATGGACATACAAACTGATAAACCCATGCAGGAAAGAAGACCGGTTATCGTAGTAATTAAGAAAAATCCTGTCAAATCATAGACTTTGCTGTTCCAGGCGACCACAAGGTGAATATCAAAGAAAAGGAGAAACGGAGCAAATACACAGAGCTATCCAGAGAGCTGAAAAGGATATGGAAGATGAAGAAAATCAAAATAATACCTATAATAGTAGAAGCACTAGGAACAATCCCGAAAAACTTTGAAAAAAGAATGGGAGAAATTGGAATCAGAGGAATGACTAGTGAAATACAGCGAACAACAATAATGAAAACAGATTAAATATTAAGGAATACCCTTGAATGTGGAGATTAACACGCATGAGCAACAAGCGTGGGCCAGACAAACTGCTGCAAAGGAAAAATATGAAATACCACATGGAACTAAAGACGTTGAAACCGCATACCTATAAGTTCTTTAACCCTACCTCATCCCCCGTTAGCACATAACTAATCCCCCTTTCTAAAAAAAAAAAAAAAAAGAGAAGATAAGTGAGAACAAACAGCCAAGTAGAGTCAAGGAGGAAGGAAAGACCGAGGAGAGAGCAGTGACCAAATCTCTGCTGTATAAGTGCGAAGAGAACTAGGACCTTGGGGAGGCTTATTGCCACTCAAATTCCAGTGAAGACCTATAGCTGCTGCCAACGAGAAATCAATGGCAAGCAGCTGTTGCGATAATGCAAATTTATTTGCAAACACTATCGAAAGAGACGGAGAGTACTAGAAATCTGGGAAGACTTCTTGTCACTCAGCTTCCAGGGAACACCACAGGCTGTGTTCAAGGTGAGATCTTTGATAACCTGTGTGAAAGCTCCTTGTGAGCCAATAATAATAATAATAATAATAATAATAATAATAATAATAATAATAATGATGATGATGATGATGACTGATAATAATAATGAATATAGAACATGAAAGTAATAACAATAATTGTAGAAACACTAGTAATAATCGGCAAAATATGAAAAAAACAAAAAAAAAAAAACAAAAAAAAACCCTGAGGGATCATTGCCACAATCGAAGGTACAGAAATATTGAAAACACTCGAAATATGAGGAAAAATCATCGAGTTCGGAAACCACCCATATAATCAGCGAACGCCAACCAACTACAAGTAATTTAGAATAAAATTATACGGAAAAATTATTGAAAGAACACTATACGAACCCAGGAGATCTGAAAATTTAAGAGATTCTATAATACACTCTCTAAAAATCATAAAAGTATCTGATAGCATTACATAAAATGGCCACGAAAGGTCAAGGAGGTAGAAAAGAACTTTCTAGAGATTGGCAAAGTTTACTGGAATCTTATTGTTACCTGAATTACAGAAAAAAAAGCCATTGGAATAAAAATCAACATAAGATTATATTACAACGAGTAGAAAATAAGAATGTTACATAATTCCTGGCGTGTTTTAAATTATCATATTGGAATAATTACGTTAAAATAATTCATATAAAGCCTACACTAAAATAAGCAACATCTGGCAATTTACTCTTAGAGTATGCATCCCAGTATAATGTTGAGATATATGCGGTGAGCTGTAACATATATATATATAATATATATATATATATATATATATATGATGTTACACACATATATATATGTTATATATACTCTTATAAATTTGTCTTTTTTTGTGTATTGACATTCATATTAAAACCCGTTTTTACTATTTATTTAAAAAGAAAATACAACTTTGTTATATATGGGTCGTGGAATTGTATTTAATAGCAAACGATCTAGCTAATTTGCATATTCTTTTAAACATTTATATAAATTAATTCCCTGTTAGTTTTGTCGGTTTTCATATGGGGTGATCATCTTTACTTAACTTTAGGTTAACTATTACGTATAATTATATTCATGTACATATGTTATATGATTTATACTTGCGTAATATTTGCGTAAAAAGCTTATAGTAAACGCAAACCTCTTTCTATATGTATTTATGTATGCGTATATATACATTTGTTAAAAACATTTTGTCTACCAAACTCCTCTATGAGTTTTTGGCCTACATTCATGAAACTTCATATATAGGGTATTCGAATCCATGCGAAAGTTTATATTTGTGCTTTAGCCGGGGAAAATCGATGTAAAAAAGTGAAAAGTAAAAATTGAAATTTTCCAGGTGAAGGTCCAACGACGGCATTACAAATATGCATGCGTAACGTACTTGCTATACGTTCATGTTTTAAATTTTAGCCTTGCAGAAAACATGTATTCATAGGTCAGGCATTAACGTCAACGGAAAAAATAAATCGCAAGCTAAAAGTTTTGATTTCGATTCTTGACAGTCGCGTACGATTCATTTTTATAAAACTTTTGAAATCAATACTATATATTGGGTCCAATGTAATGTAATATATAAATCTCACTATGCCTGTCTGTGTGTGTCTGTCTCCGCTTTTCAAATTGTATCTCTTCCTAGACGGACGGCTGCTGGACGGCATTCAGAAGCTCAAGAGATTGCATTTTGGGTATAGAATTTTATTAGAGGTACTTACTCGGTTAAAATAATGCTAAGGGGTTCATAAAGGGCTTCACATTTGAAAGGTGACAACTTGGCGTACGTAGCACAATGGCGTCGTTCTGCGCATGCGTATGTCCTGTAACACAGACATCTATTTATTAAGTTATTTCATACACGTTGTAAAGTTGTTACTTTGGTGCATTGGATAGCGTCGTCGACTACTAACACTATAGTTGCCGTTTCGAGCTCGACTATTTTTTTTTTACATTTCGATATTCTTTACTTTTAAATGTTATTATATTATAATTACACAAGAACACTTTTATTGGAAAAAATACAGAAAAATGTTTTTGATGTACGTAACGAAGATGTCATATTCCAGATATATATAGTATATTATATATCGGATTATTTGTTACAGTCCACAAAAATCACATAAATAGATCAAGTAATGGCATTTGGTATTGGATTCACTAATTAACGGATCATCATGAATTTTAATTATGTGTATATATTTATATATTTCTATGTATTGGATTCATTCCTAAACTAATTAACCGATCACTATGAATTTTAATTATGTGTATATGTTTATATATTTCTATGTATTGGATTCACTCATAAACTAATTAACGGATCATTATTAATTTTAATTATGTGTATATGATTATATATTTCTATTATTAGATTCACACCTAAACTAATTAACCAGTCATTATGATTTTAAATTATGTGTATATGATCATATATTTGTATGTATTGGATTCACTCCTAAACTAATTAACGGATCATTATTAATTTTTATTATGTGTATATGATTAGATATTTGTATATATTGAATTAACTCCTAAACTAATTTACGGATCATTATGAATTTTAGGATGTTTATATATTTGTATGTATTGAATCCACTCCTAAACTAATTAACTGATCATTAAGAATTTTTAGTATATGTATATGTTTTTATATTTGTATGCGTTAGATTTATTTCTAAACTAATTAACTGATCATTATGAATTATATGTATTGTATATGTTTGTATATTTGTATAGATGTCATAATTAAAAATACATACAATGATCACTTACTTTATTATTGTATTTATGTGTATAAGAAATTTTATCCATGTAATAAGGTACTTGTACAGTATAGTACTCATATAAAAAACTTATGTAAAGTAATTTTTTTACATGGTAGTCACCACTTATCAAGGCCCCGAAGCCACTCGGGGGTAAGGGTTATTGCGTGTACAGTAGTCAATGGGATAATATTGTAGTATTCGTTAGTATTGGAGATTTGATAAAGTGTCTTACTTAAGGGGGCGGTTTATCAAGAATTTGTTTATGTTGGACTTGAAGACATCCAAATTGTAGTCAGGTGGGAAACAGGCAAACGGGAGAGAGTTCCACAGGCGTGCACTTCTAAGAAAGAAGCCTTGCTCATGGAATCTACGTTTTGATTTAGGCACAGATAAAGAATGGGGGAAATTATTCACAGTGGTTTCAGTTAGACGGTGTTTCTTGCGAAAGATTGACGAGGGGGCCAGAGATTGGAGCTCAGACGGGCACTTGCCATGGAAATAATGATAAAACAAAGAAGAAATAAGGAACTTGTACAGTATAGTACTCATATGAAAAACAAAGTAAATCTTACCTGTGATGTACATAAAAGTTATTAAAACCGAAAATAACGTTAAATATTCGAGTAGTATGAGTTATATAGGAGAAATAACCCAGCCAGCCTGAATGATCGGCCCATTATCGGCCCATTACATAACCGACGATCAGCCGACAAACTCTGTAATGGGCCGATGATGGGCCGATCATTCAGGCTGGCTGGGAAGGTGCTTCTTCACAATAGCGCTCAGATGGAAATATAAACAATTTAGCACAACAGAAAATTTCATAAAAGTATCAAGTTCTATCAGTTTTTAAATTAGAAAAAGACACCTGTACAGTATTCCACACAAGAAATAAAGTACTTGGACAGTATTGTATGCATATGAAAAACAAAGGAATCTTACCTGTAGCGTACATAAAAGTAATCAAAACTGAAAATCATGTAATATATTCGAGTAATATGACATTTATATTAGAAATAATGTGCTTCTTTACTATAGCACTCTGATGTAAAAATAAAACTCTCACCTGTGACATACGGAAAAGTTAGCACAACAGAAAAATAGGTAAAAATCATCGAGTAGTTTAAACTATATATTAGAAATAAGGTACTTGTACATTATCCTACCCAAGAAATAAGGAACTTGTGCAATATAGTACTCATATGAAAAAACAAAACAAAACAAAATCTTACCTGTGACGTACATAAAAGTAATTAAAACTGAGAATCATATTATATAATCGACTAGTATGACTGTTAAATGACAAATAAGGTGCTTCTTCACTATAGCACCCAGATGAAAAAACAAATTCTTACTCTAGACGCACAGAAAATTAGCACAACAGAAAATTACTTAAAAGTATCAAGTTCTTTCATTTTTAAATTAGAAAAAAATACTTGTACAGTATCTTACACAAGAAATAAGGCACATGTACACTATAGAGTGTATATGAAAAACAAAGAAAACTTGACCTGTGATGTAAGTGATCAAAACCGAAAATCATGTAATATATTCGAGTAGTATGACATTTATATAAGGAAGCAGGTGCTTCTTCACTGATGTAAAAACAAAAAAAAAACCCTCTTACCCGTGACATACAGAAAATATAGCACAACAGAAAATTATGTAAATTATTTTTAATATGCGTTGTACATTACTCGGCCGAGGTAAGGGCATTTTTTTCCATATACGTGCTGTAAATTTCCTGTCCTAGGGAAGGTACAATTATTTCATACATGTTTTGTGTAATACCCGTCCTAGGCTAAGGAAAATATTCTTTTGCTCAAGATGGTAAAATTCCTATATCTCAAGAATAACAGGTATGTTCAAATTTTTTCTTATTATCTTATACGGTCCCGAGAAACACCGGGTGGCCTTGCTAGTAAAATAATAAATACGAAATCTGCATTAATCAAAATATCTTATTTAAGCGTATTTTATGATCAGGCAAAGCCGGGCGGCCTGCTAGTATATGTATGTATGTAAATATGTATGTATGTATGTACACACATATACACACTTATGCATAAAAAACACACACACATACACACACACATATATATATACATAATATTTATACATACATACATAATAAAAAGGTATATATACATATATACATACATGCATGCATACATACATATATGTATGTACATATATACATACTTATAAACACACACACACACACACACACACACATATATATTATATATAAACGCAAGGAGATTGGTTATTTGTAGGCAGAATGACAAGAAAATGAATAAATCAATGGAAAACGAAATAGTCGTGGGCGCCGCTTTTGCTGCTGCTTTTAATCGATCGATAAGATATTCTTTTTGTCGTCGCCATTGAAGACCCGGTAGAAAGCGAAGAAAACAGGCGATACGTGGCTTTAGTGGACGCCATCTTGGAAACCGAGACAGAGAGAAATAATGAACGGAAACGAGGAATAAATGAAATGGGTTGGGTTGATGTGAAGATGTGAACCACAAGGAAGTATTTGAAATAGAACACGAACGGATATTCGCAAGATGCGTTCACGTAATTTGCGATTTCAGTAATGATAAAGATATCAAAGGAAATGTGAGTTAAAAATTAAGCCTGAAAACCGACGAAAATATTATTTCAAAATGAAGAGTGACATATCAACGAAAATATTATTGTAAACTTAACCGTGACATATAAGAAATGCTAGTTAGAAATTACGCCTGATAGGCTACCAAAATTCTTAAGCGTGACAGACCAGCATAAATACTATTTCAAACTTAAGCGTGACAGATCAACGAAAATGCTATTTTGAACTTATTCATGACATATAAAAGAAAATGCTAGTTAAACAGACCAATAAAATACTATTTAAAACTTAAGCATGAGAGATGAACGAAATATACTTAAAACTTAAAAAAAATGCTGGTAAAATTAAGCATGACAAACCAATAAAATTCTATTTTAAATTAAACGCATAATCAGTGAAGTTAAGCAATGTTGAACCTGTCAGTACTAAAATGCGTGACCATTTAGGTATTCCGCGCGCTGTATGTGCTCTCCGTTTATCTCGGTGATGTTTCGAGTCGACCTGGACTTATCCTTGCCACGGGACTCAAGCAATGCCGATTCGGAAGAGGTGTGATTGGGGGTTGCGTAACCCTTTCCTCATAACTATATGCGCAGCTACCCTTACAGAGGCTATCCAGTCTTTTAAGACCGAATAGAGACATCGATAACAACGCTATTTATAATGTAAACATAAAAGACCGAAAAATGTTATTTGAAAACGCTTTTTGGATGTAAACGTTACGGGCCGACAGACGAAAATGATATTTAAAACTTAAGCACGACAGACCAAGAAAAACATTTTTCGGTCTTTTATGGTTAAATTGTGAATAGCGCTGTCATCGATGCCTCTATTCAGTCTCAAAAGACAAAGCTTGGAACTTAAACTTAATATATTTTAAACAACCGTGACAGACCGATAGATCAACATAATTTTTTCTAAAGATGCGTCCGTTTAAGCTTCGCATTTAGCGATGTTTCAAAATAAATCGTGACGGACAAATCGTCTTATATTGAGTACCACCCACTCGTTTTTAATAGAAGCAGTACTTTGTCTGTTGGTTTGTATGTTTGTTCGTATTTTCAATTTTACTAAGAAAATATTTAAACTTCTAGAAACGTAAAATATTGCATTAATTCAAAATAATGAATTTATATGAATAAATTAGAATTTTTCTATTCTTTCAAAACATGTAAAACTTAATAAAATATCTTTAAATACCGTATACATAGAAAACTCGGTATGGCTCGGTTATGTACTTAAAAAAAAAACTTGCTCATAGATTTATATTATGTAATATACATTTATATTTTGTTTTGACCAATACTATTATTATACTATTATTAAAATTATAAGTAAACTAATTAAAGTGATTTTATAAAAAATTAGTATTTCATTTTCTTTTCTTTACGCACTCACCCCTAATAAGGCATATCACCGCTTGGATGTAAGGTATTACTATTTGGGACCATATCCAGGAAAGATTAACAAGATGTTGGTTTACGTTACATTAAAACTTTTGTATATCAGTAGAGTCAGGGAAGCAGGTAGCAGGAAGGGAATTCCAAAGTCTAGTTGTCCGAGGGAAGAAACAATTAGAGTAGAAAGCTTTCTGGCATTTAGGGACCTCAACAGTGAAAAGGTCTGATTTTGAGTGTTGTATCATCAGCAAATATACCCATCTCGGTCACAATATTATCAGGGGTATCGTTAATGAATATCAGGAATAATAGTGATCCAAATATCGACCCATGAGGCACCTCCGCATTAATGCTATGCTGCTTGGGTGTACGTACATCAATGGCAACCTGGATAGTATTATTGTCTATGAAAGATCTAATTATATTTAGTATACGTCCGTACGATTTAATTTTCATTAGCAGCCCTTCGTACCAGACTTTGTCAAAGACCTTGGATATATCAAGGGCTGCAACCCTGGCCTCGCCTGCCTTATTCAGTGCATGTTATATGCGTTCAGAGATGACTGTTAAAATATCTGCAGTAGAACGACATTGCCTAAATCCATATTCTTTGTCAGAGAGAAGATTACTTTTTGTGAGGTGGTTGACTAAATAATTAGATAATTTTAATCTATCTATTTTGAGTATTCTGTCGAACAATAAATTCATGTAAAATAGTTTACAGTTTTAAATCTGTGTTCTTATATATGTACATATATATATATATGTATTTATATGTGTGTGTGTGTGTCTGTATGTGTGTCTGTGTCTGTGTATACGTTTATCCCTGATCCTATCTATCAACAGCTAGTGAAGAAATGGGAAAGCTGTGTGCGTCTGCTATGAACCAACCGAAGCCATTCCAATTTTTAAAACCAACCTTCCCGCAATCGATTCTACTTGCGAGCGGACATCTTTATTCTCGCTTACATTTTCCCGCTCATGCACGTCATAAACGAAACTCTTCCATCAATTCTACCCCGAAACAATCCACTTTTTAACTGCGTCATAGTATCTCTAGGAATGACTCTGTCCGTCCATAGTCTGTCACGCCTTATTTTAAAGTAGCACTTCTCATCAAAGGCAATACATTAACAAATGAATATTATAGCCAAGCTATGAATTTGTTGGCACTGGCATTAACGGATGTATAGCCAATGGGACAATATTGTAGTAATCGTTAGTAATAGAAATTTGGTAAATTGGATATTTAAGGGTGTGATTCATCAAGAATTTGTTTATGTTTGACTTGAAGACAATCAAGTTGTAGTCAGCTGGGAAGCAGGCAAATAGAAGAGAGTTTCATAAGCGTGCAGTTCTAAGAAAGAAGCTTTGTTCATGAAATCTACATTTTGATTTAGGCACAGATAAAGAGTGGAGCAAATTATTGACAGTGGTTTTAGCTAGACGGGTGTTTTTCATGAAAGATTGGCGAAGTGGGACCAGAGATTGGAGTTCAGATGAGCACTTGCCATGAAAATAACGATAAAACAAAGACAGGCTTGCGACGTCTCTTCTGTGGGAAAGAGGTTGCAGGGAAGAGAAAAGGTCTATTTTGAACTCTGTCAAGGCAGGATAAGCTGCTTCTAGCAGCTCCTTCTCAGATGTGGCAGCAGTACTCCATCCTTGGACATACTTTACTTTTATATAGATACAGAATTGCCTCAGAAGTGAGATATCTACTAGGTCGATAGAAAGATCCCACCATTTTTCCAGTGATCTTGGCAACAGATTTGATGTACGTGTTCCATGTCATATCAGTAGTAAATTCAAGCCCAGAAGCTTGTCAAAACATGGAGCCTCCTCAATACGAGAGCAATCCATTTCAATTAATGCCAGACGGGAATAGGAGGGTTGGTGATGTAAAGATAGAAGCTTGAGTTTAGATACATTAAAAGTAACCAACCACCTCTTCCCTCACTGTAACACGCGCTGAAGATCAGAGGAGAGAGAATCAGAGAGAACTTGGACATTTACGGCCTTTGATGGGTTGCCATAAATGGTAGTGTCGTCAGCATAAATGTCAACGAATGATCTAAGCATGTTTTTTTGGAGATCATTGATGTAGATCAGGAAGAGAGTTGGGCCCAGGATGGACCTCTGAGGGACTCCAGCATTAATACTGTGCACTTCTGATTTCTGCCCATCAACCACTACTCTTATGAGTCTATCAGAGAGAAATGATTTAATAATTGAGAAGTCATTTCCAGTGATACCGTAGCTGGAAATCTTGTGAAGTAGGCCTTTATACCATACCCTATCAAACGCCTTTGATATGTCAAGAGCAATTACCCTAGGAAGTTTTTTTTTAACCTTTAAAACTAAATAAGAAACTTATTTAATTTTATATTTTTTTATCATTCGTTGGAAAACTATTTAGTCAGTAAATCATTTAATCACCTGCAATCGCTGTATTAGCTTTCTTGAATTCACAACAGTCCTTATGTTGATTTAGGGGACCATCAGTTGTTTACCATGAAACACTATTTCGGGGATTTAAAAACAAAACAGTATATTAAATCATGGCTCCACAGCAGTGTTGCTCAAACACCACCTCCCTTAATCAAAAGAACAGAAAAAATGTTCCGAATATTATATCTAGCTAGTTTCTTGCTCCAGGTTATTTTGACTAACCTATTCAAGCTATCAAAAACATGTCTTCCATTACTTGTGACACTCGTCCTTATCTTCAGATTCAAAATGGATATTTAAACGCTGCCCACCTCAGTATTATGTGACACAAGGTAAGGAAAGTGGGGATTAAAGCAAGCTCCCCTAAAGAAGGGGCTGTCTTGCCTAGTAAAAATTGTCTGAACATCCCCGTCGGCATTCTCTGCGTCGGAGCGCTTCAGGCAGTAAGCAATGAACTCACTCCACCCGAAAGCCGGGTGGTAAGGCCTGAGAGGGTGGAACTCCTGTGTGGTACCCAGACAGTGTAATTCATCAGTCCGATAGGTACTGGGCCAGTTCCTGGCCACGCACCTGAGGGGCTAATTGTCAAGAACGAATTCCTATAGATAGAAAGTTGCATTTATATAATTGTAGATATAGAGATTCTTATTTACGTATATATACTCCTATAAATTTGCTTTTTTTGTGTATTGATATTCATATTAGACCCCCCTTTTTTCTATTTATCTCAAACGAAAATACAACTTTTTTTATATATGGCTCGTGGATTTGCATTCATTTGCAAAAGATCTAATTTGTATATTTTTTAAACATTACTTTTAATTAATTACCTCTTAGCTTTTTAGGTTTTGTTATGGGATGATCATCTTTAGTTAATTATTACCTGTAATTATATTCATACACATATCCTGAATGAGTAATACTTGCGTAAAAAGATTATAGTAAACACAAACTCTTTCTCTATATATTTATGTATGCGTATATATATTTGTTTAAAAATTTTTGCCTACCAAATTTCTCTGTCAATTTTTGGTCTACAGACATTAAACTTCATATATAGTGTAATCGAACCCATGCGGAACTTTATTTGATTTTAGCTGGGAAAAATTGGTGCAAAAGTGTGAAAATTAAAAATGTGGAATTTGCCAGGTTAAGGTCAAATAACGGCATTACGAATATGCATGCGTAACGTAATAGCTGTTCTAATTTTTAGCCTTGCAGCAAACATGTCTTCATAGTCCAGGCATTAACGTCAAATGAAAAAGTAAAGCGTAAGCTAAACGTTTTGGCTTCGATTTTCGATGGTGGCGCATGAACCATTAAAAAAAAACAACTTTTTAAATCATTACTATATATTGGTCAAATATGATTTATAATATAAATCCCACCTGTCTGTTTAAATGTATGTATGTATGTATGTATGTATGTATGTCTACCTAAAACTTTTGACAGAGGCGACGGATTTTCATGAGATCGATATCGTTTTGAAGCTTCGGCCCTTCGATTAACAAATATCGAAAAATTAGCTAAAAACATTAATTCCCTCACCCTTAACTGAGATCTTTTCTACAGGAAGGGGTCGCTTTTTTCGCCGATATTTTCGAAAGTCATCCCCTCTTTTCGATTGACTAGCCTTAATTTAAACTTTCGCCACTTCCAATTTGGCGATGGACGCAACAGCAAAGATATCCTGTTTTATCACGTTCTTTTCCCTCTTTGCGGTACGGGTTCGAGCCTGCCTGCCTACTACCAGTTTTTTTGTTTTGCTCAACACACACCTCCAAGAACCCGGGCAACGCCGGGCACCCAGGCTAGTCTAATATATAAAAGGCGAAATGTTGGTGTGTATCTCTGTGTGTGTTTGTATGTCTCGCAAAACTTTCGACGCACGCGACTGATACTCACGAGATCTATATTGTGTTCAACCTTGATCCTTCGGACGACAAATATCGAAAAATTGGCCCAAAACATTCATTCCTTCACTCGAAACTGGGCAGTTTTGTACAAGGAGGGGTCGTTTTCGTCGACATTTTCGCAAGTCATAGTCTCCGTTGGATTGACTACACTTCATTTCAACGCTCTCGACTTCCGTTTGCGCCATGTTCGCGTTACGGATTCGAGCCTGCCTGCTTACTATGACTTTTTTTTTTAAGAACACTTCTCTCCACCCGGGCTGCCTACTGTTGTTTGGACCCCCCCCGCTACTACCACTTTTTATCGGGGTTCCTCCACACCATCTACACACATCCGGGTACTTCCGCTAGTATAATAATATACGAAATATGCTTTAATCAAAACATCATATTAAAGCGTATTTTATCAACCGGATAATGCCGGATGGACTGCTAGTATATATATATATATATATATATATATATATATATATATATATATATACTAGCGGGGGTACCCGGCGTTGCCCGAGTGTTTGTTTCCGGGACGGGGGGGGAGTTTTAAAAAATGTTATGGTAGGTAAGTAGGAAGGATCAAACCCGGAGTCATGAGTAAAAGTAGGAAAATAAAGTGTGAAAAAAAAACAAAAACAAAAAACATCTGCAACGTTAACAGTTCGGCCACCAAGAAAAGTCCATTCCAGTTGTTTAGGAAAAAAAAAAGTCCATTCCAGTTGTTTAGGAAAAAAAAAAATCGACTACGGTAGGTCGGCGCGAACGTGAAAATTGTCCAGCACGCTAACCACTACGCCACAGAGCACTGCAGCTTAGTTTAGTGATTTTAAATAACTTCACACGAAAGAACTACGAAGCCAAACCGGTGTTCTCTTCTCAACTGTTCCTTGTGAACGATCCCCAAACGGTGTTAAGTGGTGGCAGGGGGAGGAGGAATTTATAAGAGAGAAAATATTTTACCACTTCCATTGATCTTAACCGATTTTGGCCGTGACTTCTCAGCAGAAAAAGTATAGAAATCTAAGATTATCGAGGAATTTGAGAAATAATAAGCCTATAACACACCTCAGATATTGTTCTACCGTTTGTGCATATTATATTTGCATGAAATATCTTGATTCTTAATCCTATTAAGGTCAAAATCCCACGGGAAAAATGAGTTCATTTTATTTATATAGAGAAGATATATATATAACTTTACTTAAAGGTTTGGTAATGCATGTCTTTGAAGCTACAATAGCCCTAGCGCTAACTGGAATTTTGTGCATTTTAGGTACATGGAAGTTTTTTGGCTTATTTCTTCTAACTTAGTTTTTACTTTATCACTAATAATGCTATTATTCAGAATAATGCTATCTAAATTACGAGCAAGGTGCCCGGCGTTGCCTGGGTGTTTAGATGGTGTAGTAAGGACCCGGAGGAGGGGGGATCAAAACAACAGAAGCGGGGGTGCCCGGGTGTGTGTAGGTGTGTAATAAGGTAAACCGTTGGGTGTAAAAAAGTGTGAATAGCGAGGGGGGAATTAAAACAACAGTAGGCAGAGATATTTAAAAAAAAAGTGGTAGTAGGCAGGCAGTCTCGAACTCATAACGCGTAGGAGAAAAAAAACAAAAAACAAACAAAAAAAACGTGACGTCTTACGATGTTTGCATCGTCAAATCGAAAGTCAAGAGCGTTGAAATAAAGCGAAGTCCATCCAACGGTGATGAAGACTTGCTAAAATGCCGGCGAAAAAGCGACCCCAGTTTAGGGTGAAAGAAGGATAGGTTCTGGCCAATTATTCGATATTTTTCGTCTGAAGGTCAAGCTTGAAAACGATATACTGATCTCGTGACGATCCGTTGCCTCTGTCGAAAGTATTTGCGGCACACACACACACACACACACACACACACACACACGTTTTGCCCTTTATATATATATATATATATATATATATATATAGTTTATTACTTTATTTATAAGTATCTGAAACTTTACCTATAATTCTTACTTCTAACAATAAGAGTTGTATATAGTATATTTTACATATAAAAGCTATATTGTAATTGTTTGTATTTTTGAGATGAGGTGTTTTCATTGATTGAGATTGTCGGACTGACTTCCTCATCTTGGTTGTTATTGTCACAACGTTTCGGCCGTTTTTCACTCCGGCCTTCATCAGGTGTTTTGTATCGAACTGGGAAACCGTTTGTTAGGAGTCTCGAACCCAACCCTTTATTATTATTATTATTACTACGGGGGTACCGTGTTCGGACTCCAGCTAGGCTCTGGGACATAGTTGCTTATTCTCTGTTTTGAATGTTACTTTTTCACTTCCTTCGTTCAGGATTGAACTCAGCACCTTTAGGTAACTGTAAACTTTGATACAACATCTAGGACCACTCGACCATATGTCACTAGGACCTAGTGGGACAATCTCAATCAATAAAACCTATATTATTTAGCGCTTTATCAATGGGAACAATTACAAACTTATCTTGAATTATTTTAAGTTCCTTAAATATTTCTGAATTACTAAGGAGAGGATTTGTTTTTTTTTAAAGTGGTTTCAATTTTTTTATACCTTTAACTTTTTTTTATTTACGAATTCGATATATTCCATACATGAAACGTAGGCTGAAAAATTATAATTATTTGCCATAAACATAATAAAACTATCTAGTGCTTTGGTTACTTCTTTAACACATTTAGTAAAATTAAGGCATCTAGGTGCTGTATAATTTGGACCTTTACTAATTTTAATTTCTTATTTCAATTTTTTTTCTATCTTCCGATTACCTGTAATTATATGTCCTATCGCACTATTACGCAAAGAGGAGGAATTACATTCACATTCTGGAATATTTATAATACTATCATTTATGTCTAGATGTTCTACAATTTTTCTTTTTGTAATTGAACACCTTGTTACGTATTGCTGGCCCTAGTTTATATGTAACTATTGGTTGTTGATATTTTACCTGTAGTTAATTTGTAAGTAATTGTATGGCTTTTGGATTATTAAATACTTTAGGTAAATTTATATCATTAAATCCTTTATTTTTATACAAGATAACACAGACATTTCTAGGTTTATTTTTTACATCTTCCGCATGTAGCTTATATAATTTAGTGTCAGTTATATATCAGAATATATTCATACTATTGAATGGAATAGTCTTTCATATATATCGCACCCAATTGTAATAATATTTTAAATGCTATTTTCTTCAGAACCTTCTTTTTTGTTTGATTAAGGAGTTTTCTAATATAATTGAAAGACTCAGAAATGATAGTAATTATAATATTTATAGTTTTCTTAAAGAATTCATAGCATGAAATAACTGCTTCTCTGTGGTTTCTATTAACATATGTTCTATCCCTAATACCGAAGTAGGGCAAAGCTGAATATAATCGGGCTACATTTTTCTTAGGTTATTTTTCTTAATTTTAATAATAAACCATATGGACAGATTTCTCGCATTAAAAAAAAATATATCATCTTCCTTATCCTGACGCATCTTTAGAATATCATTGTCTGCAATTCCTGGACTATTTTACCCATCATTTTTATATTTTTCAATAATTTGTACAGAAAAAGATGACTTGTTACAGGTTTCTTTAAAGTGTTTAATAACATGGATACAGCTCTTATTACTAGTTCTATATAAAAGCATACATTTATTCAGAGGCATTACGGTTTCCCCTACGTATTGTAGATTACATATATATTAGTGACGGAACTGTTGCAATATTTCCCACGATTCCAATACAATTACAGTTCTAAATACCCGATTACTGTTCTAAATACCCGATTACCATACAGTTATCCATTTTCGATTTTGATTTTAAAGCGCCTAATCTAAAAAAGAAGTAGGTTTTCATTTTTTTGGGGTTTGGTAGTTTAGTGTCATCATTTACCCCAAAATGGAGATATAATTTGCATTTTAATTAAACAAAATCTTTTCCCTTCATGTATTGTGTCCAAGATCTCGAGGAACTTATTGTCAGATTTCAATTTATATGTTTCGCTTGTGCAATTGTATCCAATTTATTCACTAGTGTTAGACTTATCTTGGCATTTTTTACAAGAACCATTTTCATCTAAATTCATTATTTTGATATCAAGAATTTACTTTAAAATCATGTGTTTTTCCTCTTATCATTAGTATAACAATAGAAAATAAGTTAATTAATTTTCTGCTTTTTTCGATTCTGATTCTGATTGATCGGTCTTATAATTATATATATATATATATATATATATATTTATGTATATATATATATATATATATATATATATGTAAGTGAACGTGTATGTGTATCTGTGTGTCTGTGTACATTTCCCTACGCAATAACTCTGTCAATTTTTAGTCTACAGACTCGAAATTTGATATACAGAGTACTGAGATTTGGAAAAATAGATGTGATCGGTTTTTGGCCAGAAATTTGGCGATTAAGGGGTCAAAGTTCAACTATTTGACCTTTGAGAATTCTACGAAACTCCTCCGACAATTTTGGGTCTACGCACTTGAAATTTTAGATATAGGTTCCTTGGACATGGATCTTACTTAATAACTTGATTTGAGCCCAAAACAATAAATTTTAAGGGTCATAATAGAAGTCAAAGTTTAAAAAAATAATGACCTCTACGGTCTCTTCCAAATTACTCAGACAATTTCTGGTCTAAATATTTGAAATTTTACATAAAGGGTATTCGGAGATAGGGCAAGCTTTTTCATCAGTTTGGATCGAAAATTTTTAGTTACCAATATATAAATGTATGTATGTATGTATGTATGTATGTTTGCATGTCTGCCTTAAACTTTCAATAGAGGCGACGGATTTTATCAAGATCAGTATCGTTTTAAAGTTCGACCTTTCATACGACAAATATCGAAAAATTGGCTAAAACATTAATATCTTAACCTTCAACTAGACACTTTTCTACAAGGGGGGGGGTCACTTTTTTCGCCGATATTTTTTAAAGTTATCCTCTCCTTTAGATTGTCTAGCCTTTATTTAAAAAATGTCGCTTCCGGTTTGGCGGTGGTCGTAACAGCATAAACGTTAGGTTTTACCCCGTTCTTTTCCTCCTTTGCGGTACGGGTACGAGCGTGCCTTTCTACTACCACTTTTTTTTTTTGCTCAACATACACATCCAAACACCCGGACAACGCCGGGCTGAAATGTTAGTATATATATATATATATATATATATATATATATATATATATATATATATATATATATATATATATATATCTGTGGAAATATATTTTCTTATATAGAAATCCTTATTTAAGAAGCTCAATGTAATTACAGAGCAATATAGTGAATAAATGACAAAAGAATATATTCCAAAGTTTATGATGTTGACCATCTTATAATTTATTCCTTTAATTCAGTTGACATTTACAATTCTTGACGATATCTGTTTCGTAGCGCAAAATCAATCACTTAATTATTATATCAATCAGTGAATCTATTATGCCCTTAACGCATCAGAAGAAATAACAACAATTAATCCGAAATTCTAAAAGGAAATAAAGTGCGTTTTGACATGATTATAATCCCAAAATTGGAAGAGAAGCTGTATATACCTTATAACATGTTTACATTACGCCATTTTGAATTTTAGATTTCGGCCACAGTTATCGTATTTGGTATTCATCTTCACACCTTCGAAGTCGGCTTGAAAGTCAATGCCAAAGTGCACTTGGATGTGCTGAAGAGTCTGGTGCAATCAGGTGGTCGCTGGCAAACCCTAGGTGTGGCAGCAGAACCTAGCACCGACCCACAAGTCCAAAGAGACCCATGCTTAGCTTCAGAATTTGTACCCTTCTCTTATAGGCCTCCCTCCTCCGACCTGAACCCGTTGGATTACTTCGTTTGGCCATGCATTAGGAACATCACAAACGTAACCTCCCACAACACCAAAGCTAGCCTGATCGCCGTCATCCTCTGAGTATTTGTCGAGCTTCATCTGGCGCTTGTGGAAAAGGCACACTCCTAATTCCGAATCCGTATCGAGGCAGTGATTGAGGCTGAAGACGGCTTCATTGAATAAATGTAAGCTCTACTTCATAATCACGTTACCTGAATTGATTTTTCAATAAAAGTTTTAAAATAAAGCTGCAGTGTTGTTTTCTTTAGGGTGATAAATTTATCGTTCCACCCTATATATATGTATTCCTAACTTACAACAATAATATAATTGGACTTATCTTTTACTATAATAAATTTAAGACCCAAAGCCTAGTAGTAAACCCAATGCAGAAACATTCATTTCGAACACGCCTCTATTTCATCAAAGAACCAACTTGATTTATGAAATTATTATTGCATAATCACTTGAATGAAAGCTAAACATATAAAAGTCAAGTATCATGGAGCAATTGTGCTCTAAAAAGAAACTTTATAAAATAATATACGGTTGGTTTTATAAGCTGGAATTTTCTGCTTGTGTGGTGATGAAACTTCTCAAATGTACTTGTGATGTTAAATTGTATAAAAGTGTTATCTTTGGTCAAAATCGGACGTCCTTCTTTAATATACTTTTTTGATTATCGATTATATATACTTATCAGACGGATTCCGATACAAAACCTACGCAAGAACACTGCCAGACACATCAGGTATCTTCATGTGAATTAAAAAAAAAAAATCAGTCCAGCTGTTTCCGAGTCCACAGTGAATTCTCACACACATACAGAAAAAATTTCCTTTTATATAATAATAGATGGATCGATAAAAACTCAGCGAGATTCGAAACCAAGACTTCAGAATTGGAAGACTGTCTTTCTACAACTGAGATAACTTTCATTCTGGAATGCAACCCGTCTCTATAAATGACATTGGTATTTATTTGCTTCACCTATGAAAGCCAAACATGGCACGATGTCGTTATTAATGTGAGAGCAAACCAGCTCCCCCAAAAGGGGCACTCTGGCGATAGGCAAAAATAAAAAATGTCCTACTATAGAAGAGTTTCCCCTACATTGACAAAGGACAAATTAACTTAAGTTTAAGCATCAGAACTGCCATTTATTTGTTTATTCATACGAAAGTGCATTTTAACCTAAATGCTAGTGAGGAATAATTTTCCCTTCACCAATGTAATGCTCCCAGATGAGTCGTAAACGAAGTAATACATCGGTACAGGAAAATTATTCTCAACTAACAATTAGGTGTAATTCACTTTCGTAATTAAATTCAAACAAAAATAAACAAATAAATGACCTCCCCCCCATATATATTTATATATCTGTGTAATGGTTGTGTAGATTGGTTTCCTAGATGTAAACCGAACGAAACTCGCGTGATTATTAAAGAGGACATAATATTTGTATAGTAAACAGACTATATATATATATATATATATATATATATATATATATATGTATATATATATATATATATATATATATATAGAGAGAGAGAGAGAGAGAGAGAGGGTGACCCCCCCTCCCCAAAAACATAAACTAAATGGAGGCCATCTAGAACATACGCTGTAGAACGGAGAAAAAAAGGCCAAAGATCCTAGTGTTTTGATGTGATGTTTTGAATATAATAAACTAGTTATGACTAAAGTTTCATTTCATTCGGACAAACCACTAAGAAACGAGGCCTAATTAGAGTTTGGGCCCGTTTTTTTGGTCCCCCTATATATATATATATATATATATATATATATATATATATATATATATATATATAAAATAGAAATTACACTTTGTCTCGGCAACGGTGTGAAACGCATATCTTATTTTCTTTTATTAATATTATTGGAGTTTTTCCCGCTTTTCCTTGTACATATTCATGAATTATTCCACGGATTTCGGCCTTTTGGATTATTTTGGACCATCTTCTAATTACGCGATTTCCTTGGATTTTACTTGTGCGAATGGAAATTTAATTAACTTTCTTGGATTTACATTTTTGGATTTTGCCGTCATTGGATACTTTACCTTTCACCAGACTATCTATCCACGTGAAATCACCCTTTTCTTCACAATATTCCCTCTCCTTCACTTTTTGTTATCAAGTAAGATCTTTGACTTACTTGCAGTTTCATCAAATACTTTTGTATGCAAAATCCGATCCTGCATTTTGCTAATTCCTACCCTCTGATGAGAAGGAAAGTATTTCTTCGAAACTCCGCGAATTAAGGACTATCCACTTTATAAGTGTTTCCTTTTCAGATTAAATATGTTTTTAACTCTTTTTCAAAGTGTTTTAACATGTTTTATTAACTATTTGCTCTTATATATATATATATATATATATATATATATATATATATGTATATATATATATGTGTTTATGGGAAAATATGTTTATTCAATTATTTTTATCCCTTTATTTATACCAATCTTTTAATTTATGAAGCTTGATGTAACTAAAGAGCATATACGAATAAATGACAAAATGTCTATATTCCAAAGATTCCAAGATGCTTCTTTCGACAGGTTAAAATGTTCAATTCTTGACAGCACGTGTTTCGTAGCGCAGACTCATCCATATAATTATGCCAACTTTTGAATCTATTCTGCTTTGACTCATCAGAAAATAGGAAGTCATCAACTTTAAAAGACAATAAAATGAATATGGGCATAATTAAAAAATCCGAAAAAATCGGAAGAGTAGATGCACTTGTGTTTTTTGATGGTTACGTCATCTGTGATTATATATATATATATATATATATATATATATATATATATATATATATAGCCATCAACAATTGTGTTTTTTTTTTAAAAGGTTTTCATCATATTTTTATTTTAAAATATTTTTATAACGCGTTTCGAGCTTAGGGTGTGCTCTCTTCAGATGTTTTCGTAAAAAGTTTTTCTTTAAAATGGGAGTTTGAAGAGTTATTTTTACCTCCGCTGATACTAAATGTGTTTTTCAGAGTGATGTATGGTCTCAGACATTCTGTCTCCAACTGTAAGTGTTCAAAGTGTCCGGTCAAAGTTAGATTCAAAGAGGGCGCTTTTGGTCCATTTGATGAAGGTTTTTATGTTTTTTTTAGATTTTTTTTAAAGACTTTCTTTCCCCATGTATAGCACACTCACACACAATCACACACGCATACATATACATACATGTACATGTATACATGCACACGCACACGCACGCAGGCACACACACATACGCACACGCAATACATAGAAATATATGTAGGAGCATATATATATACATACCCACCTACACACTCACACACGTACTCACATCCACCACTAACACGTCAGGCACATATTGGTTAATTATTTTTATTTTTTATTTTATATATAGATATATATTTTTCCCAACCAAAACACGCATGTATATATGCGCTTAATCATTCAGACATAAGTACACGCACGCACACACACACACACACACACACACACACACACACACACACACACACACACACACACACACACACACACACACACACACACACAAGTAAGATGGAGAATAGGTAGGAGAAGATATATATATACACACATATACACGCACATACACACATATATATATATATATACATACATGTATGTGCATACATACTCACAAACATCCACATACTATGTAGGCACATACACATACACACACATGTACACACATAGATATATGCAGGGGCTCACACATACGCGTATATCCATATCCACACGAACACATTTACCCACTCATACATATGCATACATATGTATATATATACACACACATACAGATGCGTATACATTCATCCACCCACCTATATATATGGACACATGCACCCACAATCACACATACACATACATATTCATACATCCCACCATGTATATATTGGTTGAAGTTTTCTTTCTTTTCTAATCCAAGCACATATGCATACATGGATTCGGTCACCCAAACATAAGTGCACGTACACACACAAACAAGATGTAGCATAGATAACAGATGATATATATATATACACACACACGCATACACAATCATATGTATACACTCACACACACACATATATACATGCACGCATGTGCGTACATACACATACATACGTATAATTTCTAATTGTTTGTTTAGTTTAGAGAAATGGTACTGTACTTGGTATGGACGCGCGCACCCGTGAAAGTATGCGCGTGCTTTATTGTGCTTTTTTTTGTTTCGTGTGTGAGGGTGCACATTTACCCCAGCATGCATGCGTGTAAGTGTATTTTGTGTTTTGCCTATTTATGTGTATAATTATGGAGAGATGTTTAAGGCGGGGTTAAACTTTGCTATGAAGTTTTTTTTATTGTGTTAGCAAGTAGAAGTAGTTGTCAGTTTGGAAGATGGGCATTATCTCGAATCTGCCTCCACTGCATGTGTGTATATGTTTAACCAAAACAGCAAACTAAACAACTTGACAGAGTACAAAATAGACTTCGTGGTTTAGTGGGGGATGCCCTTTTCTCTACCCTGCAACCCCTCTCCCACAGAAGAGACGTTGCGAGCCTATCCTTGTTTTATCGTTATTTTCATGGCAGGTGCTCGTCTGAACTCCAATCCCTGGTCCCCCCCTCGCCAATCTTTCACGAAAAACACCCGTCTAGCTGAATCCACTGTGAAAAATTTCCCCCACTCTATATCTGTGCCTAAATCAAAACGCGGATTCCATGAACAAAGCTTCTTTCTTAGAACTGCACGCCTGTGGAACTCTGTTCTATCTGCCTGCTTCCCTCCGGACTACAACTTGGATGGCTTCAAATCCAATGTTAACAAATTCCTAATGAACCGCCCCTTCAAGTAAACACTTCATCAAATCTCTACACTAACGTAATGTACTTGCAATAACCCTTGTCCCTGAGTGGCTTCCGGGCCTTGATAAGTGGTGATCACTGTGTAAAAAAAAAAAAAAACTTCCTTAAAACAACAAAAATAATAAAAAGCAAACGCCAACCCAAAAACCTAAAACGCATTCTTACCTCATCCAAACTCAATCAAGACGCAACAAAAGGAGTCACAAAATGCAACAAACAACGATGTGGAGTCTGCAACATAATATTAGAGGGAAGCACATACACATTTACGAACCCCATACAAACATTCAAAATTAAAAAAAAAACCTAGATTGCACCTCAAAAAACGTGATCTATGTAATAAAATGTCCAGCATGCGATAAATCCTACATAGGCGCTACAAAAAACCTTAGTAATAGAGTAACCCTACATCGATCCAATATCAAAATCGCGGAAAATAGACACCTGCATGTATCACAACAACAGATCTGTTTGATTCTGCACATATTGCAGAAAACTGAACGACGTCACCAAAGAATACTCCTATCCAATCCCATGAATGGAGGATTGCATAGGTCAAATTGGAAAGGTGAAATTTATGACCAAGTACGATCTTCTGAAAGGATACTGGTCAGTACCTTAGACAGACCAAGCTAAACTTAAATCCGCATGTGTAGTTTTGGACGGAACATATCACTATAATGTGATGCCCTTTGGGATGAGAAATTCCCAAGCCACCTTTATACGTATAATGAATAAGTGTTTAACAGGCATCCCAAATGTTGATGTTTATATAGATGACATTATCATCTATAATGAAACGTGGGAAGCACATCTGAAGAGTATAAGACAAATCTTTAATCGATTAGAGGAAGCAAATTTAACTATCAACCTGGAGAAAAGTGAATTTGGGAAAGCAGAAGTGCATTACTTGGGGCACATCGTAGGATATGGGCACGTTAGTCCTAGCGAAGTTAAAGTAAAAAACATAAAGGAATATCCAAGGCCAAGAAACTTAAAGAGAGTCCGAAGATTCTTAGGAATGGCCGGATATTATCGAAAATTCTGTCGAAATTTTTCTGGGATAGCAACCCCCTTGACGGACCTTTTTAAAAAAGGAATAAGATTCCAATGGACACCGGAATGTCAGGAATCTTTTAAGATGATAAAAGTCATGTTGAGTAACAAACCTGTGTTATTAGCACCAGACTTCGAGAAATCGTTTAGCCTACACATGGATGCTAGCGAAAATGGAATCGGCGCGGTATTATCTCAATATCACCAGAATGGACAGTTGCGACCCGTCAGTTATTTCTCCAAAAAACTAAATAAATATCAAAAAGTCCATTCAACAATAGAAAAAGAAACATTAGCGCTTGTGCTGGCAGTATCAAATTTCGAAATGTACATGACAGCAGGAAAAAGTCCCACACAAGTACATACCGATAATAACCGATAATTTGAACAGAATGAGGAATAAAAACAGACGATTACAGAACTGATATCGCAGTCTTAAGTTTATAACTTGGAGATAAACTACGTGAGAGGAAAGGAGAACCATGTAAGCAGACTGCCTATCTAGATGTAATGAAAGCGGTTCGGAGAAATCTAGAACTCCCCGGAGTGGTCAACAAAAACTAAACACTAGATCGAGTGAAAGATTTTGAACTCCAGAGATAGTAGTAAAAGAAAAATTAATCATTTTTCGTTTTTTTAAATGTGTGAGGGCATGACGAAATTGAGACATGTCAATATCGTATTAATAAAAATAAATAAATTTAATGGCTAAAATTCCGAGACGCGAAGGAATTAAAACGACCAAGTGAACTGTTGTCGTGACAACGACGGCGACAGGAAAAAAACAAAAACAAAACAAAACAAAAAAAAAAAAATACAAAAAAACGCTGATATACTTAAAATACAGAAAAATATAATCAGCGTCCTACCGAAGAAAGTTAACCGTTAAGAATTGAAACGCAGGCAGTTGCAGAAGAGATTCCAAGAAAGAAAGACGTCTAAGTAACTCCGCTGATAAAAACAAGAAAACGAGAAATATGAAAGAAAAACATATTTGGCGTTAGCGTAAATGAAAGTCGGTTTGTCTTTTACACTTTTCATTTGTCAGTTATAAAGATATATCGGACCACTTTAAGAGAACTATTAAATGGCGAAAACTAAAAAATCTTGCGGGAGTTTGCAAAAAAAAAAAAAAATATTGCCACCCAAAAAATAGAATAAAAGGGAAAAGGAGAAATAAAAGAGAACAAACTAAAATAAAAAAAACAACACGAACAGACAAAATAAACAAACGGGAAAATCAGCAGAAGTAGTCTCACTTGTTCTATTATAAAAAAGGAGACACTGATGTAAGGGGCGAAACTCCGTAAATTATTTCTGTTGTAAATTTGTCTTTAACCTTTTTTCTTCATGGGAGTTTGGTATTCGAGATATATATCCATATATATACATATAAAAAACAGAAAGGAAAAAGGAAAAAGAGAAGAAAGACTTATGAATTTATATATATATATATATATATATATATATATGATCTTTTAAAATTTGTATATATTATCTATTCGTTCTTTGATTCTGTTCATTATATATAAAATAAAAAGATAAACAACAAAAAAGAACACACACACATATATATATGTATATATACATGATGGATTGGTTGTCTTTTCATGTTAAAATATATGCTGAAATTTCTCTGACCTACCATAGCAAGAGAACAGCTGATTGCTCAATACATCTATTCATTCATCTGACATCTATTTGATAAAACCACAAGCCTAGAGTCCGTATTTTAAGCCGAGAAGAGCAGATAATGTTTACCCCCATTTAAAATGATCTTTTTGGCAGAGGAAGCCAACAAAATACGGGCTGACGCGTAACTTCTCGCGTTCTTCTACGCAACCTGAGAAAATTATTATTTTTCAAATTAATCCACCACGATCGGATAACAAAGATGACATCAGAAGTCGCACCTGACAATATATATATATATATATATATATATATATATATATATATATATATATATATATATATATATATATATATCCGTTTATTTCAGCATTTGTTTCCAGTCGTCCTGTACATACACTTCACTTGCCACTGGTATTTAACAATGTCAACTAAGGAGAGGTGTGGTTGGAGATTGTGCATCTCCTGATAAAAAAAAATCACGCGCAGGTACCCCTTTTAAAGACTGTTAAAGACTTAAGGAGCCATATATATATATATATATATATATATATATATATATATATATATATATATATATACGCACACACACACACACACACACACATATATATATATATATTGGCCAAAATTGAGATTACCATCCGGTATTTCAATGTTTTACTTGATTGTCGAACTTCGTAAAAATCTTTTAGTTTCATGCGTTAAAATGTTTTACACTTTATCGCAAACATTTGGGAATATTTATTTGCTTACTGGATGCGATTTTATGGCGAAGTATTTAAAATATCAAATTTGCTAGGGGTTTGATGATTTCATTGGATTGCTTTTGGATTTGTCTTCTTTTTAACTTTCTATTAAAGAAATTCTTCGAGTAAGATGTATTTGACTTTATCTCTTTTAGAAAGCATGTATTGTTACACACAAGCACACACACACACAGACGTATATAGTATCCAAATAGTTTATGGTAAGTGAGCTACAGATAAATGTTTCTCTTTTATTCTCGAAAGAAATCATTAGACTTTATGCTATTACTAAGACCCATTCGTGTATTGAACCCTTTGAAGACAATCCTGAAATTAATATATATATATATATATAGTGGAAATGGTAATTAATAAAAACTGAAGAAAGTGCTCAATACTGTTGTAGAGCAAATATATATATATATATATATATATATATATATATATATATATATATATATTAAATACCTTCAGATATCAGTGTTTCATCCTCAGTGCAGGGTATCACGATTAACACTGGTAGATAGATTCGAACCCGTCAACAGAAGTTATCTCCGGCTTCATTAGCAAGGACGTAATCCGTTTGGCCACCGTTAACAACAAGAAATACTGATGAGAATTATTTAAAAAAAATGTTTTTAACGTCTGTCAAAGTGATCTAATCATTATATGATGATCTGTCCATACGAGTTAAATTGACCGACTTATATCAACTGAAAGTACTCAACGATAAGAACGGTTTACTAAAGGGGCTGACATAATTATTTACTATAATATAAATCTCATCTGCCTATTTAAATATATGTATCTGTGTTTTTTGTATGTCGGCCTAAAACTTTCGACAGAGGCGACGAATTTTCGCAAGATCCCCTCTAACTACTTCACCATGCCTCGCTATCTCCCACTCTGCCGTAAGAACTCTGACAGACATATGCACGGATTTGGAGTCTACATTCGTAACAACCTCCCCTTGACTAGAGAAACAAACCTAGAATCGGACGATCAAGCCTTTATGTGCTTCAGACTAAACATACAACTTAACATTAGCTAATTTTATTTTCTCTACCGCTCTCTCTCGACCGAGGACTGCACCATAATAAACAAAGGTCTGACAGCATAGACAAAGCACTCTCCCTCGACACTAGCGCACAAGTATATGTATTTGGTGACTTTAATGCCCACCACAAAAACTGGCTTGGATTCTCTACTTACAGCAAGAACAACACGCATCACTTCTAGATCTGTATCTGACCACTGTTCCCGATGATTGTATAACAAATTCTGACAGTCCACTCGGGAACGCTGATCATGCAGTGATAATGGTTGAAATCGCCCTAAACTCTAGACCCAAAACTGAATAGCCAGTGCTAAAAACAACGAGATATTATAAAAAGGCTGACTGGGAAGCCATCAGAGATCTTATCAGAGATGCCTCATGGGGAAATATCTTTTCTCTTCCTGCTGAACAGTACGCAAATGAGACCACTGAATGGTTCAAAATGGCAATTGAAACACATGTTCCCAAGCGGAAATTTTATAGCAAGCCCCACTCTCCCCAGTGGTTTACTTCTACTTGCGCAATTGCCATTGCTCAAAGGCAGCATGCATACCGCAGATTTAACCGACATAAGTCCAGTTCAAACAGACATAAGTATATATAAGCTAGAAGTAACGTTAAGATATAAATAGCGACAGCTAAGAGAGAATTTACTAAAACCACTAAAAAACGCATCGAAGCACAAAAATTAGGAACTCGTGACTTCTAGAAAATCTACAACAGTGTAATAAATAATGGGCAATCAATAATTTCCCCACTAACCAACAATCACGAAGTTGTTTGCTCAGCAACCGACAAGGCTAATATGCTTGCCAGTCGGTTTGCCTCTAGCTCCACACTGGGCTCTTCCAACCACCCTCTCCCTGACTTTCCTTTGCGGACAGACGTCACGCTAGACGATCTAAAAATCACCCCTGCTCAGGTGCATGATATCATAAAAAACCTTGACACTTCAAAGGCATGTGGACCCGATCTTATCCCACCTGTGCTATTAAAAAAGTGCTCAACCGAAGTAGCTCCAGTTCTCTCCAAACACTTCAACAAATGCCTTAATGAATCTTGCTTTCTGGGCTGTTGAAAAACTGCTACTGTGGTACCAGTATTCAAGAATTCTAGCGAAAGAACTGACCCACTAAATTATTGCCCCATTAGCCTCCTCCCACTTTTCGCCAAAATATTTTAGACCATAATTAACCATGCTCAAGTCTATCACCTACAGATGCTAAACTTCTGACTGACAAACAATATGGATTTAGACAAGCCCGTTCCACTGCAGACACCCTCACTGTAATCTCAGAACGTATATACCATTCACTGGACAATGCGGGGAAGGGCAGAGCGGTGGCTCTAGATATATCTAAGGCTTTTGACAGGGTATGGCATGAGGGTCTCCTCAGGAAAATTAGATCATACGGTATTACTGGACGAATACTTAACATAATTAAATCCTTCTTAGATAAGAGAAAAATCCAGGTTGTCCTCGATGGTCGTACATCTAAACAATATGATATAAATGCGGGAGTACCTCAGGGGTCTATCCTTGGACCTCTATTGTTCGTAATCTTCATTAATGACCTCCCCGATAAAATTGCCTCTGAGATGGGTATATATGCTGATGACACCACACTCTATAACAGACACGACAGGAAAACAAATGAACACATATCTAAAGAAATGGCAGAAACACTAAAGGATGACCTCCAATCTGTAGTGGAATGGGGACAAAAATGGATGGTAACATTCAATGCTGCCAAGACTAAACTGGTTTCCTTCAATAATAACAAGAAACCTTCTCTACCACCAATAGCAATAGCCAAAGTCTTTTTATCTGAAAGTACATTTTTTAATCTCCTCGGCCTAACGTTCACAGGAAACATGAGTTGGAACAATTATATTTGAAAGCATTGTCAGGGTTGCTGCGAAGAAGGTAGGCTCTCTCTACCGTGCTAGAAAACTACTAACATCCGAAAGTATCCTGTACCTCTATAAGGCCACCATTCGCCCATGTATGAAGTATTGTTGTTATATTTGGGCTGGTGCATCTGCTACTAGTCTCTCGCTCTTAGACAAGGTTCAAAAGAGAGTCGCCAATCTGATAGGCCCTAAACTGGCATCTAAGCTTAAGCCTCTGTGCCATCGACGAAATTTTGCATCCCTCTGCCTGTTATACAAGTATTTGAATGCTGAATCCTCTGGCGAACTGCAGACACTTGTGCCCCCACGACGTAGACACCTTGACAAACCCGACAGGCAGTTAAATTCCGCCCCCACACAGTAGAGATGTCTAGATGTAAAAGATCTTTCTTCTCCAGTAGTTTCTTCCCCAGAACCGCTAGACTCTGGAATTCCATTCCAGGTCACTGTTTCCCCAACTGTACTGACATGCAGAAGTTCAAGTCTAACGTGAACCGACATTTTGCTTCCAAAATCCCAACATGGTACCCCAGTAGTTGTTTCCCATGATAATAGCCCCCTACACCAAAGTGGCAATGTGCCTTGTTTGGGGTGAAAATGTAAAAAAAAAAAAAAAAAGATTTGACCCTTCGGACGACAAATATCGAAAAATTGGCTAAAAACATTAATTCCTTCATTATCAAATGGGAACTTTTCTACAGGGAGATACTTTCGCAAGTTATCCCCTATTTTAGATTACCTGGCCTTAAATTAAACCTTCGCCACTTCTGGTTTAGTGATGGACGCAACGGCAAAGGCATCACGTTTTTTTCACGTTCTATTCCTCCCTCGCGGTACTCAACACCCTGACAAGTCTGGGCACCCAGGCTAATAATTATTAAATACCTAGAGACACTAGTTTTTCATCCGTTCGGAAATCATCAGTGCAGGGTGTCACGATTATACCGGTCGATAAATTCGAATCTGGCAACATAAGCCAACTCTGGCTTCATTAGCAAGGAACTAATCCATTTGGTCACCGTTAACCACGAGAAATACTTTTGAAATTTAAACATTTATTTAAAATAAAATGTTTTAACGTCTGGCAGAGTGATCTAATTATTATATGATGATCTGCACACACACACACACACACACACACACACACACACACACACACACACACACACACACACACACACACACACACACACACACACACATATATATATTGTCATCGAAATCGGTGAAATCGCCCATTTATAAATCAAATCGATTGATTGTTAGCTCTAGTTTGGGATTCATCGCGGTGCACCCGGGAAGAAGCTCACACACCTCTCGCAGTGACTTAGAGCACAATACACTGTAGTCTACATTGCATTATAGAGACATTACTGTTGATTATATAAAATTAGTTTTATACGCAATTAAAGTTTAAAATTTAAAGTTTAAAATGCAAAAGTTATGTATCATACATCTGGCATCAATTGAAATGAATGGCTCTCGTCTTGGGGAGGCCTTATGTTTTGACAAGCTTCGGGGCTTGACCTTTACTCCTGATCTTAAATGGAACGCATACATTAAATCCGTAGCAAAGGCCGCTGGAAAAATGGTGGGATTCTTCTACCGATCCAGTAGATATCTCAATGCTCATGCAATTCTCTATCTATGTAAGAGCCAGGTACATCCAAGGATTGAGTACTGTTGCCACATTTGGGCAGGAGCTGCTAGAAAGGATTTATCCTGCCTTAATAGAGTTCAAAATAGACTTCGTAACCTCGTAGGGGATGTCCTTTTCTCTTCCCTGAAACCTCTTTCTCACAAAAAAGAGTTTGTCTCTGTTTTATCGTTATTTTCATGGCAAGTGCTCGGCTGATCTCCAATCTATGCCCCCTCGTCAAACTTTCACAAGAAACACCCGTCTAGCAGAAAACACTATCACTAATTTCCCTCACTCTTTATCTATGCCTAAACCTAAATGTAGATTCCATGAGCAAAGCTTCTTTCTTAGAACTGAACGCCTATGGAATTGTCTTCCGTTTTCCTGCTTTCCAGTTGACTACAATATGGTTGTTTTCAAGTCTAATGTAAACAAGTTTTTGATGAGCCGTTCCATATAAGTTAACAAATTTACCGAATTTCCATTACTAACGATTACTATATTGTCCAATTTCTCCTGTACACTCTTTAACCCTTATCCTCGAGTGGCCTCTTGGCCTTGATAAGTGGTGATGCCTATGTAAAAAAACCCCAAAACAAAACAAAACCAGAAACATTCAGTTCGAACGCGCTCATTTTATGTTGATTTTATATGCCTGTCCTAACTGTTTGTGCGGTGATAATGGCTTGAATTTAAGTTTAAAAAGAAAGCGTCAAGTATCATGGTGCAATTGTGCTATAAACATAAACGTTTTTTTTTCAAACGCGCCCTAATCATATCAAAGAACCTACTGTTGATTTTATATGTCGAGCTTTTCTGCTTTTATGGTAATAAAACTTCTCTTGTGATGTTAGCTTGTGTAAGTTGTTAACTTTGGTAAAAATAAACTGTTCCATCTTTCATCGGATTATTTCGATTATCAATTATCGATTATTGATACTGATCGAAGACATTCCGAAGGCATCTCTTGTCTTTGCGATAATCATCTTTCATCCTTATTAGCTCCTGACATCAAGTGTTTTCACGCCTTGTCTGGAGCGATTGCTATAAAAAATTGGACGAAAACATAGACTTTAGAAAGGATAGAAGTATGTTTTAAGGTAAGCTGTTCGTCGCCTCTCGTTTCCTGTTTGAACAATTTTATGTCTGCCTGAGGAAGAAGAATACAGATAACGTCATCAACCCTGGCCCCGAAAGACAAGCAACGTACATAGGCCTCATTGAATACTTATTTTATAGTAGAGGATTTCACTGACTTTCACTAATCCTCTTTTTATTTATTTATTTATTTTTGCTTCCATTCTCTTCTTTGCCAGTTTTTCGCTCTTTTATATTCTCTTGATTTTAAAAATCGATTTCCTTTTTGTTTTTCCCCTATTTCTTCATCTTTTCATTTTTGCTTCCTCATTAAAGCCATCATCTTTTTTTTTTTCACTTTTTTCTCTTTCACTCCATTGTTTCATTCCATCTTCCACCTCTTTATCTTCACCTCTCGCTTCTCCCCTCATTTTATTTATTCGTTTACCATTTTATTTATTCCTTAATTTGCTCGTCTCTTCTTTTCCTTTTCGTCCGTTTTCTGTAGTTATTATTTCATTCATTGCACCGTTCTCATTAATTTAGTGACGGGAATGGGGCGAATAAGACGTTCTACTCATTCACCCCCCCCATTTTTCTGTATTTCAATTGGTCGACGTATCTCTAAACGAGGCACCTGCGTCTGTCGGTCAGTCGGGTTAGTTGGCCGTTATGTACCGCTTAACTTTGAAAAAGCATCGTCATCACCAAAAGTGTATTATTATTGGATGATCTCTTCTAATATACTGTATTTGTTAATTGATCTGTCACATTTTGCAAAATAGCTGTTACTGTTAGTACGACAAATGACAAACAACATTCACCCTAGGAAGGACGCAACGGCTTCCTTCGAAGGATGAAGTGTTTAAATTCACAAGCGGCCTCAGTCGCATGCATATCCCAGCTAGGGAAGAGGGACGACGTTAGGTTTTTGTAGTTCTTGCAAGGAGGTGTCGAGGTCCTCCTACATACAGCGCGTGGTATTCCCAAATGGCCATCTACCTTATACTGACAAGATTCAACGTTGCTTAACGTTGGTGGTCAAGCGAGAACTAGCGTATCAACCTAATTATCTTGTAGTTTTCATTGTTAAATGCGTTTTTTTTTTTAAGTTTTAAATGTGTCCACGCATTTTTAAAGAGGGTTGCCTATCGGTCTGTCACGCTTAAGTTGCAGCCTTAAACGCATTTATTTTATTTCTTAGATGTGTCCATGCATCTTGTACACCCAGCATAAATATATCCCCCGACCTACGCAACTAACAGCGACCCCCACCCCTTCATTGTAGAGATCGATAAGTACATATATTTTTACTCTGATAGCGTCTTTTCCCTTTAGGATTCCCTTTCTGCTCACTATGTCCCCGTCCGTATTAACACGCTGGAACTTAATGTAATCTAAAAACAAACAATCAAACAAACAAACAAACAAACAAACAAACAAACAAACAAAAAATAACAACAAAAATAATAATAACATTCCAACTGCGCACTCGCGTCGTTTCTGCATTTTTGGGATAAGGATTGATAATTCTTTTTTTGATTATTCGAACTATTATTTTCATCTTGAGTGTTATTTTCATAATATTTCGGTCGATGTATCCTTCGACCTTCTTCAGCTGTATCTTGTTGAACTCGGGAATCGTTCTGTCGAACTCGAGAATCTTTCCAAGTAATTCTTGCGGACCCCTGGTGCAGTGGATAAAGTACTTGGTAAATCCAGTTGCAAGTTACACTTCTGGAAGTTGAAAGTCCAATCCTCCAAATACAGTTGCGAATTACTTAGGACTTCTACCCGATAACTGTTGCTGCAACGAGAGTATGCTACACCCCGTATATTAAATAAAGGGTTCCGTTCGAAATTCCGTGCACCTTCCCGAGTTCGACAGAAAGACTTTCGAGTTGAGAAGATACACCTGAAAAAGGTAGGAGGTTACATTGACCGAAACGTTGTGCGAATAAGACTCCAGATGAGAACAGTAGTTCGAATAATCCAAATAATACAAATTATTAATTCTCATCTGAAGTATTCAAAACCTTATATCAAGTTAGTACATTAAAGGAAATGCAGTTGAGAAATAAAAAAAAACAACGACAAAAAAACAATCACTTTTAGTTTCTCATTTATTTATCATCTATTTACGTAAAAAAAAATCAATATCGCATATTTAATATCAAGATAAGCATGTTAAGTAACCGTAAGTATTCGTTATAAGTAAAGTATTCAGTGGTAACTATTCTGCCTTTTCAGGAATTTATGTATCAGACCGAATCGGAAATGAGGGCCGCAAACTACGCTATATATTTCCCATTCAAACTATCTTCTAGAGGACCACAGCTGCCTAGCGTTCGTATTGGATGCTTTATATCACAGGCGCGAAGAAAAGATTTAAATAAAAGTGGTTTCTCTGATATGACAGGGGCGCATTTCCTGATCTGGTATGTTATTTACTGAAAAGGAAAGAAGGTTTCCGTTGATTAATATACTAACGCGAAATTTCTATGAGAAAAGTGTCTTTCACAGAATTACCCAACACAATGCCAAGGTGAGATGCTTTCTAGCTGACTATACTATGATCGTTTTCAAGTCCAATATAAATAAGTTTTTATTTAGTCGTCCTCTTAAAAAATCTACTCAATTTCTACCCAATTTCCACCATTACCAATCATCACCGTGTGGTCTATCCTGACATTTACTAAGCCTTATTCTTGAGTATCTTCCGGGCCTTGATAAGCAGTGATTCTATAGTAAACAAAGAACAACCAATATTCACGAATACTTAACATCAAATATTAAACTTTCTTAACGCAAATGGTAAACCCAAATAAATAGTTTTTGACTAACTTCAAAACTGTATTTCCTTTAAGATAATTTATGACGTCAATAACAGGTATACCGAGATTATGTACATCGAGCAATCGATCCATTTGTAGATTTTTTTTCAAATAGGGGTTCAACAGAGTGCGGCATTCTGGTCTGCATAAATTTCGAGGTTATGGTATTGGTGGTAAAGTTCTTGACGTTATTAGGTCTTTTCTTTCTGAGCGAAGCTTGTGAATAACTCTGGATGGTGCCTCCTCATTTATTTTTTGGCATCAATGCTGATGTTCTTCAAGCTCTATTCTAGGCTTAACAATATTTGTTCTCTATATAAATGGCCTTCCAGAGACTATTATTAAGAAAATTAACATTTATGCTAATGACACAATCCTCTATTCCCGTATTGCTTCTCGACCATCTTCCTTGAATCAATTGAAATATGCAGCTAATCTAGAAGTTGATTTAGATTCAGTTATCAATTGGGTGAGGAAATTGCTTGCTTTGTTTAATCCTGTTAAAACCCAGCTCCATCGTAGGCGTGCTCTTTTTCTTCCTGAGATTCTTATGGATGGTTTTGCTCGCGATAAGAATTTGTCTCTACAACTTCTTGGTTTTTCTTTCTTACCAAATCTTTATTGTGGTTCATATGATAGATCTGTTGCGTTGATTGACCCCACTCTTTTCTTCTTCACTGCAACCTCTCTCACAGACGTGATATTTTTAGTCTCAGTCCTTCTTTATAAATATTATTATTGCATATGTTCTTCAGAATTGTCTGATCTATTCTCTGCTTCTTTTGTTCCAGTTTGTTTTATTGATCTAGTAATGGCCATTAATTTGCTATTATGTTGGTGCAAAAATATTCTAGTTTTTACATATATAGTTGAACGTCAAAAAACGACATTATTTTTGCACCCACCTAATATTTTGATCCTGAATGAAACTGAGATTTGTAATAATAATAATAATAATAATAATAATAATAATAATAATAATAATAATAATAATAATAATAAAACACAAGAAAACAGTAAATGCAGACCCTATGGACAAAGAGACGAAACGATAAATCATATAGTAAGTGAATGCAGCAAACTGGCCCAAGAGGAATACAAGAACAGACACGACCAAGTGGGGAGGGCAGTACACTGGGAATTATGCAAGCAACTGCACCTCGAACGCACAGACAAGTGGTACAAACATAAGCCGCCAACAGTACTTGAAAACGACATACAAACTGATAAACCCATTCAAGCAAGAATACGTCGTAATAATTAACAAGAAAGAAAAAATCCTGTCAAATCGTAGACTTTGCTGTTCAAGCCAACCACAAGGTGAATATCAAAGAAAAGAAGAAACGGAGCAAATACACAGAGGTAGCCAGAGAGCTGAAAGGGATATGGAAGATGAAGAAAATCAAAATAATACCTATAATAGTAGGATCACTAGGAACACGCCTGAAAAACTTTGAAAAAAGAATGGAAGAAATTGGAATCAGAGGAATGACTAGAAGAATAAAACGGACAACAATAATGAAAACAGCTGAAATATTAAGGAAAACCCTTGAATGTGGAGACTAATATACATGAGCAACAAGGGCGGACCAGACAAACTGCTACAGAGGCAAAACATGAAACGTTACATAGAACCAAGAACATTGAAGTTGCATATCTATAAGTTATCCAACCCCATCCTCATCCGCATATATTACCACATCACTGCCCCCCACCCCTAAAAATGACTAAACAGCCAGTAGCCTAGAAGGAAGGCAAGACCGAGGAGAGAGCACTAACCAAATCTCCGCTGGATGTTCAAAGAGAACTGGAACCTTGGGGAGGCTTATTGCCACTCAAATTCCAGTGAAGACCGATAGCCGCTGCCAATGAGAAATCAATCGCAAGCAGCTGTTGCGATAATGCAAATTTATTTGCAAATACTATCGAAAGAGGTGGAGAGTACAAGAAAATCTGGGAGACTTATTGTCACTTAGGGAACACCACAGGACGGTTTCAAGGAAAGACCTTTGATGACCTGTGTGAAAGCTCCTTGTGAGCCAAAAAAATAAAAAATAAAAAATAAAAATAAATAAATAAAAAAAATAATAATACTAATAAATATCTATTCGAACTTCTTGCCAACTCCTGACTTCAACTGTAATCGTCACCGTTCGTTTTCTCTCTACCTCTCTCAGCTCTTCAAAGAAAAAAAAGTCTCCTCTGCGTTTTCCCATTCGTCCTTTTTACAGCCTCATATGCAAATTAATGCCAGATGTATATTAACAATTCGTCTACAGACGAAAGTTTTTTCTTTTCTCTTTCCTTCCTTTCCTTGTTTCCATCACCCAACAGGATAGACAGAGGCGCCGTTGCTTGTGTAAGTCACATTGTGCATTACCTTCGTCACAGATACCTCATTGCAATACAGCTTTTTATTCCGGTAGCCCCTTTCCAATAAAAGTAAGGTTGTGGAATTCTCTCCTGTTGACTGTTTTCCTCCTACCTACAGTCCGGGTATTTTCAAGACGAAAGTCAATAGGCATCTCTTGTCTTTGCGATAATCATCTTTCGTTCTTGTCAGCCACTTAATGTAAGTGGCTTAACGCATTGTCTCAAGCGGCCTCATAAAACAAAACATTTTCATCCATAAACGCGCAGACTGAGTGGGCGCAACAAAATACTACACATTCTTGGTTTGACCTTTTATTGTTGTTGATTTTCATTTCTTTCTAAATCTTTCGGTGTCTCTAAAACGGTTGCGTCTTCTTGACAACTGTTGTATCGAAAACACCGGAGGACGAAGTAGAGGGCGACTCCTACGCTATATTTTCTCCCATTCAAACCCTCTTTTAGTGGGCCACAACTGCCTCGTTTTCTTATTGGCTGCTTCAGATCATGTGATCGAAGAAGACAGTTTTTCCCGCCTTCTGCTGCGAATCGATTATTTACTGCCAACCCGATCTAGCCCCAACCCTAACCCTAACCCACCGACATTTTGCTCAACCTCAATCCACTTTATGATACGCCACCATCTCTCGCCTACACCGAGCGAGGTGTGTGCGTAGGTGGACAAGTGCGCGCGTGTTCAACACACACACACACACACACACACACACACACACACACACACACACACACACACACACACACACACATATATATATAAAGAGAGAGAGAGAGAGAGAGAGAGAGAGAGAGAGGAAGAAAAAGAGGGAGAATAAAATACAGAAAACCAATGCGTGTTTGTATGCCTGTATGAGTGAGTGAGAGAGAAAGAGAGAGAGAGAGAGAGAGAGCGAAAGAAATTAAGTTATCGAAAAAGAAAAAATATATTTTATGTTATGTCTGAAAGAAAGAGAGAGAGAGAGAGAGGCAGAGAGAGAGAGTGGGGGAGAAGGAAAGGAGGTGCGTGTGTATGTTTGAGAAAGATAAGACAAGGCAGACAGATAGTACGCGCGTACGCAAAAAATGTTCGTGTGTGTGTGTGTGTGTAAGAGAGAGAGAGAGAGAGAGAGAGGGAGAGGGAGAGAGAGAGACGTATGAAAGGAGGATGAAGATAGTGTGCGATCATGTGTGTATGTGTGCATATATGTGTGTATATGTACGTATGTGCGTGATTATTAGAGAGAGAGAGAGAGAGAGAGAGAGAGAGAGAGAGAGAGAGAGAGAGAGAGAGAGAGAGAGAGAGAGATGGTCGAATGTCGAGGATTTACCATTTCTTTAACATCTGAAACAGCTGTGTGGGTAACTCGTCATTTTTTATGCAATATTTTTCGATATTTACTCGAATCCCAACAAGACCGAACATGATACATGACCACGTCTACCACGGGACCTTTCATGCCATTACATGAGAGTAGTTAAATGCCCCAAGCTCTAACACCTATTTGTTTACGGCTAATATCGCGTTGAGGCCTTGGTTCTCTTTAGATCAGCAAAGTTAAGCAATGTTGAGACAAGTCAATCTTAGACGGGTGGTATTTCTGAATTACAGGTGCTTCATTCAGCTGTATAAATTAGTACTGGTCTAACTGGAAGTATAACCAGTGACAGACTAACGTCCTGTCATGGTAGTGATACAGGTTATCTATATTATATTTCTTTTAGACTGTTTGTTCGTTCGTCCCACTTTTTCAAAGAAACTACTGAGTGATCTGACTAAAATTTTGTATGAACTTTTGTCGACCAATTAAGTATTATGGTATTCGTTCGGTGAACAGTTAGGCATTAATATGCATTAATAGGGATTAGTATTTAATGCAAAGATGAGCACAAATTAAGCCATGTTCAATCATCAGTTTGGCATAAATCATTCATTAAAAGTCAACGGGCTATAACTTTTGTACGTACAGTCTACTCTATTTAGCGCTATTTAAATTTTATATTTCTGATAAAATTGTTCACTCCAAATACGGTATATTGCTACTGATACCTAAGGAGCTACTGTGATTTGGGTCAGATTTATAAGATGGAGCAAATCGGGTGGGAATTTGAGTAGCGAGATGTTTATGCGCATTGCATTTAAATTTCTGCCAGTATGCACGTTGGGAGAACAGAAAACGGGAAGAGAATTCCAAAGGCAAGCGATCCGAGCAAATAAGCTGCCAGAGTAAGAAAATCTTTCAACATTAAGGAAACTGAGAGTGAAGGGCTGTGATTTTGCCGCTAGTAGTGTGGGCTGGTTTGACATCGAGGCTAAAACCTGCATTAAGCACTGGTCACCTTACACAAGAGTTATGATACCACCTCTTTCCGTTTTGAAGACCATGTGATCTTCATTTGGAATTGTTTAACGGCATATCATCACCTTCGGGAATAATTAGCTGAAATGGAATAACTATTGTCAACAATTAATTTTATACGATTATGCGTGTCTATAGCTGGAGTAAAGTTATGGGTTCATACCTTCAGCATGAGTATTAGTACGTATGTGAATTTAATGGATTGGCAAAACTTAAAGTCATCCGATTCAATTGTCAACTATGGTATCCACTAGAGCATAGGTTCTCAATGTGAGTGAAATTCCCCCCCAGAGGTGAATTTTGGGTTCCCAGGGAGTGAATTTTCAATCCATTTATAATTTTAACGTTTTCTTGTTTTTTTTTATTCACAGAATTCGGAGCCCATCATAAGTTTGTAAAAAAAGAAACTGTGATCATATATTGAACATGGATTCACATCCATCATCATAAATGGAGAAGAAAAGCCCCAGTGTGTAATTTGTAGTAAAGTTTTAACAAATGATTTTACGAAACCAGCAAAGATGAAGCAACATTTGCAAAATGTTCATTCTCATCACAAAGACAAGAACAAAAAATTAAACATCAGAGGAATGCTCTAAAAAAAAGATGAAGCTGTTTTAAAAAATTTTAAAGAAGAAAACCAAAAAGTTACTGAATGGAGAGGGGGGGTGACATTCTTACAAATGGTGAAAGGGGTTCATAAGCCAAGCAAGGTTGAAACCCCTTCATTCGACCAATCACGCACTCCCTGAGTGATGTAATGGTCAACGGGACGTTTTAGGTCACAGTCAATCTCTTTCGATAAAATACTGTTTACGAAGAGCCTAATAAAGTGGGCGAAAGTTATGAACACCCACTTCCGCCTGGGAATGAATAAAATTCAATGCTTATAAATATCACCGCTTACCAAGGCTAACCATTCGAGAATACAGATCAATGGGAGGAAAACATTGTTGGTTGTATGATAAAAAAATATTGTGAAAGGATTGCAAAATGAATTAAATTAATAAAATTTGATAACCTATGACGACATTGAATTGACATTGGATTTGAAGGTGACCATGTTGTAGCCCACACTAGACATTCCCGTGGTAATGTGTTCCACAGGTATGACGTTCTTGGAAATAAATTATTTAATTTTGGTTTGTTGTTAGGTAAATATAGGAAGAAACGAAAGCTATCCAAATTTTTGGTAGAAAGACGAGGTTTTACTGTGAATGTTTAACAAGGCAAATCAGAGATTTAAACTTAATCGAGGACATTTTCCATGAAAATAACGATAGAGTAGAAAAAAAAACGACCAGCAGCGGCTCTGTAAAAAAGGGGTCCGTTTACGAAGGGCCTTCAATAAATAATACTCCTATCTCACTTCCCATAGCAGTGAAGTAACAAAACTTGAATCTTTCATTACGTAGAAACCACACAGAGTTACGCATTTCTCATATCGCTTAATGCAACTGACTTCAGAAATCCAAGCTGCATCATCTGGAAATCTCCTTTCTTTAATAAAAAAATTGGGAAAAGGTGAAAGAGGGTGCAAGGCCAGGAGAGCAGAGGGTAGAGAAGAATTTCATAGTCATATGCACGTGCTTCTGATCTGTCGACATGCGCGTTGTGAACCGAGTCGCTGTCTTGCATAAGGAGGATACCTTTGATTTTGATAGGTTTTATTAATTTTCTCCAAAGTGAAGCATAATAAACTCTTGTAATTATGCTACCCCTCGTCAGGAAATCTGTCATACTTAGATTTGGCTTCAGAAGACTGTGAGCATGACCTTGCCAGTGGAGGACTGCACTCTTGTCTACTTTGAAAATGATGGATCCAAGTTTCAATTGCATTGATCATGCGTTAGTCTCTAAATCACTGTGATAGACCCAGGTTTTATCCTGTGTAATCAGTCTGTTGAAAAACTGACTCATCTTCTTGACACATGTTCAAATTCATCCTCGAGTATTTGGCGCGTTCTTTCTTCTGAAAAGGTGTTAGCAACATGGAAATCCATCTGCATGAATGATAGTTTCCATAAACCCTCTACTTATCTTGATCTCTTGGGCAGTTTGGCGAATAGTCAAGCGTCGATCTTTTAAAATGGCAATTTCAACTTGAATGACAGATGCCACATCAATGTCAGCGGGGAAGCGATCAGGCCAGGAAATAGTTTCCACGGATTTTTGACCATGTTTTAATTCACGATGCCAGCAGTTTACAATATCATATGATAGGGCATTATTACCACACGTTTTTTTTTCATTTCATCTGTGGTGAGTGTCCTTTCAAATACGAACACTGGATCACTACGCGACACTCAACCCAGTTCAAACACATGTAAACCAGAAACCACAATTAGTTCAGCGCTGTAATTTGTCACATGACCGATAGAGATATAAATCACTGCACATGCAAAACTTCAATCGAAAAGAGGTCAAGGGTATTACGTATTGAACGTAGAACAAATGAGATAAACTCCTACTTGATTGAGAAGTAGATTATAAATTCAGCCAAGACAAGAAAGCGTACTCTCCAGGTGCATCTACATCTTATATAGACACAGGATTGCATCAGGAGTAAAGTACTTTACATTTTCCAGCAACTTTCTCAGCAGATTGGATATAAGTATTATACTTTTAACGTCCCCCTTTTCCTAGTTATTTATTTATTACATTTTGACCCCAAACAAGGAACATTGCCACTTTGATGTAAGGGGCTACTATCAGAGACAGACATAAGCTACAGGGGTACTATGTAGGGTGTTGGGCAGCAAGATGTCGGTTCACGTTACACTTGAACTTCTGCATGTCAGTACAGTTGGGGAAGCAGGGACCCGGAAGGGAATTCCAAAGTCTAGCGGTTCTGGAGAAGAAACTACTGGAATAGAAGGCTCTCTTACATCTAGGGATCTCTATTGTGGGGGTGGGATTTAGCTGCTTGTCGGGTTTGTTGGGGGTATTCACGTCGAGGGGGGTACAAGTGCTTGCAGTTCGTCGGAGCATACACCGTTAAAGTACTTGTAGAACAGGCAGAGGGATGCAACATTTCGTCGATGGGACAGAGGCTGAAGCTTAGATGACAGTTCAGGACCTATCAGATTGACGACTCTCTTTTGAACCTTGTCTGGGAGCGAGAGACTCTTAGCAGATGCACCAGCCCAAATATGACAACAATACGCCATACATAGGCGAATGGTGGCCTATAGAGGTACAGAATGCTTTCGGGCGTAAGTAGCTTTCTAGCACGGTAGAGAAACCTACCTTCTTCGCAGCGGTCCTGGCAATTCTCTCAATGTAATTGTTTCAACTCATGTTTCCTGTGAACGTTAGGCCGAGGAGTTTAAAAAATGTACTTTCAGATAAAAAGACTTTGGCTATTGCTATTGGTGGTAGAGAAGGTTTCTTGTTATTATTGAAGGAAACAAGTTTAGTCTTGGCAGCATTGAATGTTACCATCCATTTTTGTCCCCATTCCACTACAGATTGGAGGTCATCCTTTAGTGTTTCTGCCATTTCTTTAGATATGTGTTCATTTGTTTTCCTGTCGTGTCTGTTATAGAGCGTGGTGTCATCAGCATATATACCCATGTCACAGACAATTTTGTCGTGGAGGTCATTTATGAATATTAGGAATAATAGAGGTCCTAGAATAGACCCTTGAAGCACTCCCGCATTTATATCATATTGTTTAGATATACGACCGTCGAGGACAACCTGGATTTTTCTCTTATCTAAAAAGGATTTAATCATGTTAAGTATTCGTCCAGTGATACCGTATGGTCTGATTTTCCCGAGACGACCTTCAAGCCTTAGATATATCTTGAGCTATCGCTCTACCCTCCCCTGCTTTGTCCAGTGAATGGATGGTATTTACGTTCAGAGATAACAGTTAGGATGTTTGGTGTGAAACGGGCTTGCCTAAATGTTGGTCGGTCAGAAATTTAGCATCTGTAAGTTCATGGACTAGAGCTTGGTTAATTATGGAATCACATATTTTGGCAAAAAGTGGAAAGAGGCTATTGGAGCGAGAATTTACTGGGCCAGTTCTTTCGTTAGAATTCTTGAATACTGGTACCACAGAAACAGTTTTCCAGCAGTCAGGAAACTAAGATTCATTAAGGTATTTGTTATAAAGTTTGGAGAGAACTGGAGCTACTTCGGCGGAGCACTTTTTTAATTGCACAGCCGGAATGAGATCAGGTCCACATGCTTTTGCAGTGTCAAGGTTTTTTTTATGATAGCATGCACCTGAGCAGGGGTGATTTTCAGATTGTCTAGCGTGGCGTCTGTCCGCAAAGGAAAGTCAGGGAGGGAGTGATTAGCAGGGTCCAGTGTTGAGTTGGATGCAAACCGACTGATAAGCATGTTAGCCTTGTCGGTTGGTGAGCAAACAACCTCATGATTGTTGGATAGGGGGGAACTGTTAACTGCCCATTATTTACTACACTGTTGTAGATTTTCCAGAAGTCACAGGTTCCTAATTTCTGTGCTTCGATGCGTTTTTTAGTGGTTTCAGTAAATTCTCTCTCAGCTGTCGCTATTTCTTTCTTACAGTTTCTTCTGGCTTCTATATATTTCTGTCTGTTTGAACTGAACTTATGTCGGTTAAATCTGCGGTACGCATGCTGCCTTTGCGCAATGACAGCTTCACAAGTAGAGGAAAATCATTGGGGAGAGTGGCGCCTGCTATAAAATTTCCGCATAGGAACATGTGCTTGAATTGCCGTTCAGTGGTCTCATTTGCTCACTGTTCAGCAGGAAGAGAAAAGATATTTCGCCATGGGGCGTCTCTGATGAGATCCCTAATGGCTTCCCAGTCAGCCTTTTTATAATATCTCGTTGTTTTGAGCACTGGCTCTTAAGTTTTGGGTCTAGAGGTTAGGGCGATTTCAACCATTATTATTGCATGATCAGCGTTCCCAAGTGGGCTGTGGGCATTCATTACAGAATCTTCGAGAACTGTGTTCATATATATATATATATATATATATATATATATATATATATATATATATATATATATTTGCAGGGGACATATATTTCGGGGACTCAGAACGATGATAATGACATTTATATAGATTACACAAACAGTTCATATCTATAGCACATAGGAGATGCGAATTAATTATTGAAAGCGGGGAATGTGTAATACAGTCATAGTCAGGGACCCGAACCTTGGATTAACCACTAAGGAGGCTGTCCTATCAGCAGGTGAAAAGTACTGGGGCTGCTGTATTGCCATTTGGTGAATGGATTCTTGACCATGCAGTAGCTTCTGGTGGGGCCTCTCGATGCCATACTAGTGGGTAATTGTTACGGCTTTACCTTATCATTAGCTACAAAAAAATTCTTCGTTTCTTTTTCTCTCTTAGTTTCCCCTCTCTGTCCTGCTCTAAGTAAATCTGACCACCTAGTCAACAAATTCCAAAATTTCATCATGACAAGTTTCAAGAAAAAATACACGATTAAACCCGGTTCTCCAACTTCCAACGTAGACCCCTACTACCATGTCTCCTTCTCCAACATCAGGGGTCTACGTTCTAACCTTCCAGAGGTTGAAACCCAATTACAGGAGACTAAACCAGACCTTTTATTTTTAAGTGAAACCGGCATTGGACAGGCTATTTCCGTAGAAGAGTTCGCAATTACGGAAGACTCTAACTTAACTTCTAAATCTGACCCCCAAGATCGCCATGGGCATGGAATATGTGCCTATATTAAAGATAGCTTTCCATGTGGTAGGGACATCTCCAGGGAAGATCCTAACTTACCCTATATGTGCTTCCGGATTGCTTTAGCTCACACTACTGCATTTATATTTACTCTCTATCGCCCCCACAACAGCGGAGTTACTATCTTTCAAAGCATATCTGAGAAAATTGACCAAGTCCTATCTGCTTATCCTTCAGCTAACATTCACGTATGTGGAGACTTCAATGCTCACAACGTCGAATGGTTGACCCACTCAAACAAGACCAGAAATGAGAGGAGGTTCTGTCATGATTTCTCCATTGCCTATGACCTCACTCAGATTGTTCAGGAACCCACCCGTGTGCCCGACAATGACGGCCAGTATGCGAGCCTACTAGACCTTTTTCTCACAACTTGCCCTGAACTATGTTCAGTTTCTGTTCTGTCTCCTCTTGGATCTTCCGACCACTCTGTTGTATCAATTAAGATAAAAATGAAATGTAATAAGTCCCCAGACGTACCTCTTCATCGTACAGTATATCGATACACTAAGGTTGACTGGGATAGCTTCCGTACATTTATATCTGATCTACCTCTGCATTCCATGTTTAAAAAGGATGTGTCCTCTATAGTATTAGACCTGACGGAATGGTTAATTGTAGGTATTGACCGTTTCATACCCTCTAAAAAGTTTCAGCAAAAAACCTAACAGCCAGCCATGGTTCTCTCCAGAATCTGATGCTGCCATTGCGCACAGAAATCACTTTTTCCACTGCTTCAAACGTAATAGATGTATGGAAACTAAAGCCGCTTTCAGGACTGCCAGCAACCATTGTAAGAAAGTAATAAGGAACGCAAGAGAGTTGTATGCTCAATCTGTTAAGTCCAAAGTAGCTGAGCAGCGGCTTGGTTCCCACCAGTTTTGGCAAATAGCAAACAGAATCCTGAACAGAAGCGTGTGCTCCATCCCAACTATTATCAATGGACCTGAGGTAATCTCGTCAGCATCAGAAAAAGCCAAACTCTTTGTCAAGAACTTTGCAGCTAATTCTACCCTTTGCGACCAAGGCCGCCAACCCCCAATATTCCCTCCTGTATCAGAAAACATGCTATGTGATATACGTATATCTGTACGTGATGTTGCCAAGCTAATCAAAAACCTTGATTCCAGTAAAGCAACTGGCCCGGACGGTATTCCAATTATAGTACTCAAAAAACTTCAACCTGAACTAGCGCCCATACTTAAAAAACTGTTTAAACGTTGTCTTAAGGAGAATAGTTTCCCATCTCCCTGGAAAATTTCATCAGTATGCCCTGTATTTAAGAATTCAGGTGATCGCTCATCCCCCTCTCAGTACAGGCCAATAAGTCTCCTGTGCGCCATGAGTAAGTTGCTAGAATCTGTGTTAAATACAGAAGTAATCAACCATCTCAACAAAAATAACCTTCTTAGTGACACTCAATATGGTTTCCGTTCTGCTAGATCTACAGCAGATGTGCTTACAGTTATATCGCATAGGATTAGCAAATCTCTCGACGGTGGTAATCTTTCTAGGGCAATTGCTCTTGACATATCTAAAGCCTTTGATAGGGTATGGCATAAAGATTTACTTCATAAGATCGCTAGCTATGGTATAGCTGGAAAAGTCTTCTCAATTATTAAATCATTTCTTTCTGATAGGTTCATAAGAGTAGTAGTTGAGGGGCAAAAATCAGAAGCTCACAGTATTAATACCGGTGTCCCTCAGGGGTCCATCCTGGGCCCAACTCTTTTCCTGATCTACATTAATGATCTTCCAAATCACATCCTTACATCATTTGTAGACATTTATGCTGACGACACTACCATTTATGGTAGCACATCTAAGACAGTAAACGACAAAGTTCTCTCCAATTCTCTCTCCTCTGATCTTGAGCACGTAGTACAATGGGGAAAGGAGTGGCTGGTTACTTTTAATGCATCTAAAACCAAGCTTCTCTCTTTACATCATCAACATTCTGATCCACATCTGGCATCAATTGAAATGAATGGCTCTCGTCTTCAGGAAGCCTCAAGTTTTGACAAGCTTCTGGGCTTGACCATTACTCCTGATCTTAAATGGAACACGTACATCAAATCTGTTGCCAAGGCCGCTGGAAAAATAGTGGGATCTTTCTATCGATCCGGTAAATATCTCACTGCTGATGCTATTCTCTATCTATATAAGAGCCAGGTACGTCCAAGGATGGAATACTATTGCCACATCTGGGCAGGAGCTGGTAGAAAGGACTTGTTCTGCCTTGATAGAGTTCAAAATAGACTTCGTAGCCTCGTAGGGGATGTCCTTTTCTCTTCCTTGCGACCTCTATCTCACAGAAGAGATGTTGCGAGTTTGTCTCTGATGTATCGTTATTTTCATGGAAAGTGTTCGACTGAGCTTCAATCTATGGCCCCCCCTCGCTAAACTTTCACAAGAAACACTCGTCTAGCTGTAAACACTATCAATAATTCCCCCCACTCTTTATCTGTGCCTAAACCTAAACGTAGATTCCATGAACAAAGCTTCTTTCTTAGAACTGCACGCCTGTGGAATTGTCTTCCATTTTCCTGCTTTCCGGCTGACTACAATATGGTTGTCTTCAAGTCTAACGTAAATAAGTTCTTGATGAGCCGTTCCATATAGGTTATCAAATTTACCAAATTTTCATTACTAATGATTACTATATTGTCCAATTTCTACTGTACACTCTTTAACCCTTATCCTTGAGTGGCCTCTTGGCCTTGATAATGTGGTGATGCCTATGTAAAAAACATCAGAGACGGAGAAACATTACTGATGATGGAGGTGGAAGTCAATACTTGAAAAGTGTTATACAAAGCTCGTTTACAAGATGATAGACAAAACACATTTACCTTTTCCTTTTTGGGTGGAATGACGACAGACGAAGGCAACAGTTGAAAAATATAGATAATACTTTATTCGTGCCTGTTGGATGATGATAATTGTCAGGGATTCAAGCCTTTACGACTACATGGTCCCCTCTTCCCCCTTCACATCTGACGGGCATCAACTTCCAGTTTGACCGACTCTCTCTGAGTCTCTTTGGCTGTGCCTGTGTTTTTGATTATCTCTAACTTTGAACCCTGTCTCAATATATTGAGAATCTCCTTTCTCGATGACGTCAGAAGCACGCCATCGCCCCGTGAAGTTTATTCACGTGGATTTTACCTTTGTATGTTTAAATACACTTTCGGCAAACAAAGAATTCCCAATTTTAATTGTTCAGTAACTAACCTATTTTGTTAATTATTCATCAATCAACTGCATTCATGAATTTAATATCTAACATAAATAATTGCGAAAACAATGACAATCGTTCTGCGTTCAATATGTATTCTTTTTTTTTAAACTATTTCAAAATTTCATTTTGAAACTTATCTAGTTTGCTTTCTTACTTACTGTCCCTTTTCACACACACACACACACACACACACACACACACACACACACACACACACACACACACACACACACACACACATATATTCTGCAGAACTTCTTCTATAGCAGGCAAAAATCAATACCACTTGAATCCCACTCACTGACACTTGTCGAAAGAAACTTTTTGTAGCGAAAAATCAGATGTTCCAAAGGAGTCATTTTATTTGATCACATATTTTTAACCTTTTATTAGCATTTTTTGGATCCAAGAAATGTATACCAGCCTGTACTGTGTCTGTGGGTTACCATCTAATCGGGTAATTATTATTATAAAAATAATATTCGCTGAAACATCTATATTAATATCCGAACGAACAGCACTTTATGCAACATTTGATATAAATATGTGCTGATTCTTCTACAGGATTGAACGATTTGTTAAATGCACATACCAATTTATATTTTCCAGAAAATCTTTTCTCAAACTTAAATGGTATACATGCTTTTTGCACATATTTATATTTAAAACAATTTCCTGCAGTTGGGGAAAAGTCAATATAGTATCTGATAATAAATACATCAAAGAGACTGCTCATATTTAACCGCATTCTTTTCGGAGGCAAATCAACTCTTGCTATATTCCAGCAAACTAGGGATATAATGTAAAACGGATTGACAGATGTTGCAGTATTCATCGAATATATCATTGTTACATTTTATTTCCATTTACTCTCTGGCAATAACTTTTCTATTTACTCAACTCAAAGTGAGAACAAGTATCCCCAGATTTACATCTTTTTATAACAGTTTGCAAACAATTTTGCGTTATGGCAACAGTTGTTTTTTAATTTCTTGTTTATAGACTTTTCAAATGACAGTAATCTTTACAAGTTTCCAGTACTCTCAGGGTCATTGAAGTAGAGGTCAGGGTAGTGTTCTCTTTCTTCGGTCTTTTCATATATATATATATATATATATATATATATATATATATATATATATATATATATATGTGTGTGTGTGTGTGTGCGTGCGTTTATGTGCGTGTATATGTATAAAAAGCATATACCACCTCCCCTTATTACCGTTTCATTATTACATGTACAACGATATATATGACTTTGTCTTGTCTATAATTTACTAATATATATATATATATATATATATATATATATATATATATATATATATATATATATATACTAGCAGTTCAGCCCGGCTTTGCTCAAGCCCTATGTCATGTTCATAACTTTATGTGTATATATATATATATATATATATATATATATATATATATATATATATATATATATATGTATATATATCTCAAAAGTTTGACTCAAGTCCAGGTAACTTGCATTTAAAGTTTCCAATTCTTAGACCCAAAATTAGCGGAGGAGTTGTCTAGAGTCTGCAAAGGTCAACTCTTTCGAGTTCGACCTCTTGGCAGCCAAAGTTTTGCACCCAAACTTATTAAAAAGTTTGCTGCATGTCTGAATACTCTTTATGGAAATTTTCAAATATTTAGGCCGAAAATTGATTGAATAGTTGCCTGGAGACCGCAAAAGTAAAATCTTTTGAACTTTGAACCCTTGGCAGCCAAATTTTCGGCCAAAAATCGATTAAAAAGCTTTCCTTATGTCGGAATATACTTTATGCAAAAATTCAAATGTTTATACCAACAATTGTCTGAGTAATTTGGTAGAGAACGCAGAAGTCAAATTTCTAAAATATTTTGACCCCCAATTTTGAATTCTTGACATTTATTGCTTTGGACAAATAAAAATGTTTGATCCATATCTAAGCAACCTACATCTAAAATATCAAGTGTTTAGACCTAAAATTGGCGGAGGAGTTTGGTAGAGTTTTCAACGGTCAAATCATTGAACGTTGCCCCCTTGTCAGCCAAATTTCTGGCCAAAAACCGATCAAAAAGATTTTCCCCAAAATATTTTCCTGTGCCAAACGCATCATTGATATCACAAGCTGTGTCGGCAGCTTTTCGTCCTAGTTTAAATGGAACAAGAAAATCGTGCGGATTTTAATTTTGTCCATGCTATCGAAAAGTCTGCAAAAATAAATGAAGAGATTGAGAACGGTAACGAATAACACGATTCGATAGAGCGAAAAACGTGCTTCAAAATGATATACAACATGGTTATATATAATAATGAATTAATTTAGAAATCACATATGTGAGAAAACGATATTGTTTTTGCACCAACCTAATATATTGAACCCAATATATAGTAATGATTTAAAAAATTAAAAACAAAAATGACACATGCGCTGAGAATCGAAACCAAAACGTTTAGCTTACGATTTACTTTTTCCTTTGATGTTATGCCTGAGCTAAGAAGACATGTTTGCTTCAATGCTAAAAATTAAAACATGAACCAATAGCTATTACGTTACTCATGCATATTCGTAATGCCGTCGTTCGACCTTCACCTAGCAAATTCCATTAAAATTTTTTTAACACTTTTGCACTGATTTTGCTTGGCTAAAGCTGAAATATAAACTTTCGCATGGGTTCGAACACACTATATAGTAAGGTTTATGTCTGTAGACTGATAGAGGAATTTAGTAGTCAAAATTTTTCAAACAAATATACATACACATTCGTAAATATATATAGAAAGAGGTTTGTGTTTACTATAACTTTCTTACGCAAATATTATGCAAGTGTAAATCATGTAGGATATTTGCATGAATATCATTACACGTAATAATAAACTAAAGATGATCATCCCATAAGAAAACCGAAAAAACTAATGGGGAATTAATTAAAATAAATGTTTAAAAGAAAATGAAAATTAGCTAGATTTTTTTTCAGATAAATTCAATTCCACGACCCATATATAACAAAGTTGTATTTATTTTTCAAATAAATAGAAAAAAAAGGGTTTTTAATATGAGTATCAATACACACATAAAAAAAATATAGGATTTAATTTATTGTCTGAGTACTGTGTTTTCTGTTAATATTCAGTGGCATCAAAGAACAGAATATTATTCATACTGGGTTGTCAAAGAGGTTGTCTATTGTGTTTCGTGGGGGTCTTGCTGCAACGGAAATGTTGACGTCTTCCATAGAAGCGATTTGAACCAAACGAAATATTTAGTGTCTTTCTCGTTAAAAAACAAAACAGAACAAAAACAATAAAAATCGCAGCACGTAATCGAACATAGCTCGTTTATTAAAAGGTAGTTCCATATGAAAAAGATTGAGTGTTAAAGAAAATGTAATCGATTCCGTTCTCGTCATCTGTTAATCCACCTCCCCCCCCTTCCTTCACCCAACAGAGAAGACTCGGAGTTAACAAGCAATTGAACGGATTTAAACGTCGGATGTCTATCAGTACTACGTTTGACAAACAAACAAAAACAATTATTATCGGTTTTGTTTCTCTTCATGGATGAGTTAGATCGTACATCGATACCTACCCTCTTTATTCTCTCTCTTCCACCCTCTCTCTCAATTTAGTCTTAGCCCACGCACACACCAACAAAGATGTCGACTTCTATTCTTTTATCCTTCCCTATGGAGATCCATAGTAATAATAATAAATGCGTAGGATGCGTTTATGTAATAATGTAAACTAAGTTTACTAGTACACCCCCCCACACACTAAAAACATGAGTGTTTAGTCATACCTGGTTTCAAAACATGGTGCATGACTAAAGGAACATCACTACCATTATATAAAAGGAACACTGTCTGTGTGTGCATGTGTGTGTGTGAGTCCATTCCTATGGACACCTAAACGGCTCGATAGAGGTTTTCGATAGGTTTTCATTTTTTTTGTTTATTATAAATTTTTGAGATAATGATTAGTTATTCGTATTATTTGGATTCATTGGACTACTGTTCTCATCTTGAGTGTCATTTTCACATGACTAGATGAAAACAATAGTCTGACGAATCCCAGTAATACGAATAACCAATCCTCATCTAAAAAAATGAAGAAATGTAAATAGTTATAATAAACGAAAAATGTCTGATAACAAGTGCAATAATGAAATAATATTATAAAGGAAATTGACTAATATGTATGTACAAAGAAATCTAATTGCTTATCTGATAGCGAAGCTAGACTGAAATGAAAAATGTATTTTTTTTTTATTAATGACGTAAGCTGTATTTACTTTAAAGAGAATAAGTGAATAATGGCAGTATTGTATAAATATTCCAGACCTGCACAATTAATGTTCTAAATAAAGTAAAACGAAGTACTTGTTTCTGGCAAATAACATAATATTAATTGACAAAGATGATGGCTAGTCTGAATCAAACATCGATTTTGCTCATGTATTGCTACTGAGATGACTCTAAAAATTCGAAAAAATAACTTTATGTTAGATTAAAATCCCATTCGTCACCTAAAACATCCCTTGTTTTAATGTTTGTTGAAGATAAACAAATATTGTTCACACTATTTATTATCATTTGTTTCTAACTCTACTAATAATGTCTGGGATTCGAAAATTCGCTGTGTATGTGCGTGTGTGTAAATGCGTTTCCTATGGACTTGGAAATGGTTGAGCCGATTTTTGCAATTTTTCACACGAAAGTACTAGATTTGTCTGTAAGTGTTCTTACGTAGGTTTTGCATCAAAGTGCGTCTGATAATATTGAAAATCGATAATCGAACAAAAATCTGACTGAAATCCGATTTTGACCAAAGTTAGCACATTTTTGCAACATGACCTCACAAATGCATTTGAGAAGTTTTATCACCCGACAAGCAGGAAGGCCCATTATATAAAATCAAGTATAAATTCTTTATAAGACACGTGTAACTTTAATTCAAGTTATTATGTTAAAATAATTTCATAAAATCGTTCGAAATGAATGTTTCTGGTAAGAGCACAATGGACCAGAATACTTGACTTCTGTATATTAAACTTGAAGTTAGTCTATTATTTGCAGATAGATTTATAAACTGAACAGTCGATTCTCTACAGTGCAATATAGACTACTATGTATTGTGAACTAAGTGAATGCGGAGAGGGATGTAAAGCTTCCTTCCGGTACACCGCGTGGATCTTTAACTAGAGCAAGTAATCAATCGATTTGATTTTAAAATGGGCGATTTCACCGATTTCCATAATAATAAAATAATGCGGAATGGAACATGTGTTGATCCTCATCCAATCTCGAAGAACGCTGAGTTTCCCCGCTAGTATATATATATATATATATATATATATATATATATATATATATATATATATATATATATATATATATATATATATATATATATATATAATAGTTTAATCGATATCTCTAGCAATTTATTAAAATAATTTAATAAAAAACTTCAACTTCAACTTAAGTCTTAAATTAACATCACTTTCTAGAATTCTTACCGACAGGCATACGTGACAAGAGAAAAGGGAAAGGAAAATGGCTCGATAGTTGTCTGTCTTTGCGCCTCCGTTCTCACTCTCTTTTTCTGATTTTCGTTAACGACGCTCTATCAAAAAATGTTTTTAAATTCAATCATCGCTTAAGCCTATAGAAAAAAGTTTCGTATTTTTGTTTAAATGTTCCTTTCCAACCTTTATGAGACATGACTTAATTTTCAAGTTAACACACATAATAAAAATCATTGCTCAACCGAATTAATTTATTCTTTCTTTTGATTTTATTATGATTTTATTGAAAAATTTGAAATTGATAATAGTTTGTTAATATTTTTTCTTGCCATTGCAATATATTTTCAATCTAAAAAATACTGATTTTTTAAAAAATGTACAAGGTGTTCCAAAACTCTTGGGCACATATTTTGGCATTGAATATCTCGAGAACTATTAAGAATCTGAAAAGAAATGCAAAAAAAAAAAAAAAAAAAAAAAAAAAAAATCAATAGCCTTACGAAAAAAATTAATGCATTTAACTTTAAAATGGCACCACTTTCATCTAACTACCATTCATAGTTAAATAGATATGAAGACTTGAAATTTTCTCAAGACTTTTGGAACATCCTGTATTTTGAAAAGACATTACAATCAAGTTTTAAAAAGTTGCATTTGTGTAGAAAAAATATAAGTATAAACTGGATGATTTAAACAATAATGGTTAAAGAATGACCTACGAAATATGTTATGAAGGTCGTTGAGAAAATGGTTGGATCATTCCATTACTCTAATAGACACCTCACTAAAACCTGCTTTGAAACTTAGTAGGTGATGTCATTTTCTCCTCCTTACAGCCTCTTTCTTACAGAAATTACAAAGAGATTATCTCTGCTTCATCGGTATTTTCATGGCAAATGCTCAATATATACCCCCTGCAAAGCATTCACAATAAACACTCGTCTAACTACAACCACTGTTAACAGTGTCCTTTACTTTGTGCTTAAATCTAAACGCAAACTCCACGAACAAAGTTCTTTTCCAGAAATGTCTGTCTTTGGAACTCTGTACCACAGGTCTGCATTCTAACTTACTACAATATGGTATTTTTCAAGTCCAATACAAACAAGTTCTTGTTGAATTGTCCCTATAAACAATCAAATTTTACCCAATTTCCACTTCATTACACTGTTGTCTCACTGACTACCTTACACACAACCCTTATCCATTAGTTTCTAGGCCTTGGTAAGTGCTGACTCTCTTGTTAAAATAATAAACAAACAAAAGAAAATAAACATTATTTAGACCTATGTGATGACGTGTTATATTTTCTTATCAAATGAAAATCGATCTTCTCCCAGATTGATTGGTTTAGCCTGAACTCAATTTTAGAGAATGTTCACAGTCAGCGAAGAAATCCCAAGTATGACTTTACTTATACCGATTATAAATGTTGAACATGGAAATCTCTCATAGAACTCTTAACATATATAATTCTTTTAGCTGAAATGAAAGGATAGAAGATAAATTTTTGACATTATAAATATATGATTGAAGCTTGTGAGTAACTCTGAATGGTTGACGTCCTTAATTCCCTTGAGAAACGTGTCCCTTACCCGTCTAAAGTTGCTTGTGCAACATAAATCAAATAGTGGCAAGACTTTTTCGTTCACCACAGTTTTGCGTGGGAAAATAAACATTTTTGATTCATAAGTAAAACTAAGAATAACTGGCTTTTTAGATTGAAAATTTGATTTCATAAATTAATTTCTAATCGACAGTTTTCTAGTCCCAAAATTGCTTTTGATATATAACAACAGTAAAACACTGGTCAGCCATTCACAATTTATTGCCTTTCCATATCAATGCCGGCCTTCTCTTTGAGTTCTATTCTATGCCCAACACTATTTATTCTCGATAACAATACCTTTCTTGAGAATATTATTCAGAAGATTAACATCTATGTTGATAGTTACCACTCTTCTTTTTTTTTACATGGGGGTCACCACTTATCAAGGCCCGAAGGCCACTCAAGGATAAAGGTTATTGCGTATACAGTAATCAATGAGATAGTATTGTAGTAATCATTAGTATTGCGGGTTTTGATAGAGTGTCTTACTTAAGGGAGCGGTTTGTCAGGAATTTGTTTATGTTGGACTTGAAGACGTCCAAGTTGTAGTCAGGTGGGAAACAGGCAAGCGACAGAGAGTTCCACTGGCGTGCAGTTCTAAGAAAGAAGCTTTGCTCATGGAATCTACGTTTGGATTTAGGCAAAGATAAAGAGTGGGGAAAATTATTGGCAGTAGTTTCAGCCAGACGGGTGTTTCTTGTGAAAGATTGGCGAGGGGGGACGAGGGATTGGAGCTCAGACGAGCACCTGCCATGGAAAAAACGATACACCCCAAACAAAGCACAGTTCCACCTTGATGTAGAGGGCTACTATCGGAAATATAATTGCAGGGATACTATGTAGGGAGTTGATCAGCGAAATGTATGTTCACATTACATTTGTAATTCTGCATGTCAGTACATTTGGGAAAGTAGGAACCCGGAAGGGAGTTCCAAAGTCTAGCAGTACTGGGGAAGAAACTATTAGAGTAGAAAGCCTTCTTACTCCCTGGGATCTCTACTGTGTAGGGGTGGGATTTTGCTGTTTGTCGGATTTGTCGGGGAGTATTTACGTCGAAAGAGTACAAGGGCTTGTAGTTCGTCGGAGCATTCACTATTAAAATACTTGTAGAACAGGCAGAGGGATGCAACATTTCATCGATGAGCCAGAGGCTGAAGCTTTGATGACAGTTTAGGACCTAACAGGTTGGCGACTCTCTTTTGAACCCTGGTGTTGCTTCTCGCACATCTCGCTGGGATCAGTTTCAATATGCAGCTGATCTAGAAATGACTTGGGTTCGGTTGTAGTTTAGGTAGGAAATGACTTATTTCGTTTAAACCACTTAAGACTCAACTCGTCGACGTGCCTCTTTCCTTCCTGACATTGTAGTGGATGGTTGTGCTCTTGAACAGAAATCGTCTTTGAAACTGTCTTTGGCATCACATCCTTCTTAGAATTCATAAATGAGATTTATTGCCCTATTTGCTTCCCATAAAATCGGTTCTCTCTATCGTCCCAAACACTGTCTCACACCCAAATATATTCTCAATCTCTACAAATGTGGTATCGAACCATCAATACAATATGTAATATTTGAGCCGGGGAAACGTATCTGCAATTTGATTTACCTAACTCTTTCTTTTTCTTAGCCCTCTCGCTCACATGAGTAATGTTGCTAGTCTCAGCTTTTTTTTTTCTATAAATACTACTATGGCAAGTTTCCTCTAGAACTCTTTGATCTATCTCCTGCTTCCTTTCTTCCAGCCCGTTTGACTTAGTGGTCTAATGGTCTCCATCAATCCGCTGTTTGGATACTTCATTGTAATACATTTTCCTATTCCAGTAGCTTCTTTCCGAGAACTGTAACGTTGTGGAATTCTCTTCCTGTTAACATTTTTCTTGCTACCAATTGCATTTCTAGTTCCAAAATAAGGCTGATACGCATCTACCGTCTTTGCGATAATAAACGTTTGTTCTTGTTAGTATTAAGTGGCTTCATGGCTTGTCTAGAGCGATTTCCAAATATATATATTTTTTACATATTATACTTTCGTAAGGTATTTCTACACATTAATTGTGCCTAATTAATTAGTATCATGAAGAGACTTGCAATTTCCCCCGCAAAACTGTCAACGTTACTATTTTGTGTGTACATTAAATATTGACGGATGGTCAAAATGTTAAATATAACTGATGGAAGTAATGACTTCTGCTATTATTTCATTTTGTTAGATTTTGATATTTAAGCAAATATATTTATTAAAAACTAACACTAATTCTTTCAAAGCCTTTATGTACTTATTTGTCCGCTGGGCTAATATTTTTCTTATACAATAAATATGTGAATTCAAACGCCGAATGTATTAATAAGTTTTGCGTTTTATTCATTTGCTTCGCAACAGAAGCAAATTAGACATAAGGTCGTTTTTAATGTGGGGGAAAACCAACTCCACCTCAAAAGGGGGACTTCTAGCAGTTTTTAAACAAATAGTAATTGCCTCAGTATGAAGGGTTTCCCCTACATTGACCAAGGACAAATTACGGAACAGATACTACCTGTTAGGCGTTATGGCTAACACATTACGCTATGAGTTTCCATATATTTTTTTTGTAAAAAAAAACAAAACAAAACAAAACAAAAAAGGGTGTTTACCAGTGAGATATCTATTATATTTTTACAATAATATGTTTATAAATTGGTTTCGATTTCGCTATTTTACAGTTGATAATAATCAGTTTTATAATATAATAAAATATAAAAAAATTAGGAGCCGTTGCTTAATGGTTTCCATAGCTCTTGTGTGCTGCAACGTTGCTTGACTGTGGATATAATTATATCATCTATCACATTCTAAAAATTCTAATAATAATTTGCTCGCTCGGTTAAGTTGTTGGATGACATCGTTCCAGTGAGTGTAAAAATCCTACTTATGAGACATCGGATTCGGTTCTCAGTGATTGGATGACCCCTTGTTTGAGACGAAGTAGGTAGATTCCATAGTCTAATTTAGCCGCGGTTTGCTTGATCTATGTTAGTTTCTTGTGTATAACGGTTGCTCAAGTGGAATTCGGATGTGTTCAACTGATGAGCCCAAATAAAGGTGTTGTGTAGCAGGGGGCTCATATTGGAGACATGTATAACGGGGTACATGTAATACACGAATAACGATGGTGGTGATGAGGGACACATTATACATATTACATCATGACGACTGTGATGATAAATATGGAGTGAGACATTTATATCTGACTGGGATGATTCTTGGAGACTTCATATTAATACAGACTGCATAGTATGATGCAACAGTTCTTATACACATAGAGAGGAGACGTGAACACTTCAATTAATAGCCAAATATGAACAGGTAAAGTTATGGAAGAATAAAAGGCGAATCAAATGAGGTATAGTTTGTTTAAACGGTTACATTCAATTTAGCTTAAATTTGCAGTTTTCGAAAAAAAATGATCAGTGCGGACTTTCTTTTTGTCAGTACTGTATATAT
>NC_136483.1:85697716-85700216 GCF_053919585.1 Euprymna scolopes
TCGAAGAAACCGTTCTTGACGCAGACAGACAAGGCAACTGGTATATATATATATATATATATATATATATATATATATATATATATATATATATATATATATATATAGGGAGAGAGATAAAAAATAAATAATGCGAGAAAAAGAAAAAGAGAGGGCGAGAGACGTAAAAAGGTTTTCATTCTGGCTGGATTTACGCATTGCTTGATCAGTAATAAAAACTCTCAGGTAGAAAGAGACGAAAGCAATACCGTGGGAGTAATGATAATAGCGCCAACAGCCGGAACAGCCCGAGCCAGCGTTAAAGACGGCCTGTCGAATGGACAGTCATTGGCACGCTTCCAACCTACGTTCTATGACTCATTACAGGGTCACGGCTAAATATAAGCGGAAAAGGAGATATGAGGAAGCACAAGAGAGTCACAAGCAAACTCTAGATTTATCTCAAATATAATAGTACGCGTTGTGTCACTGTTTCAATATAGATATGTATAAATAAATTGTACCGGCAATGTATTTAGCCTATAATCCAGTGAACGTAAGCATCATCAGCAGCTAAATTGAAATATTAGTATAGTTTCTAATATAAATATGGGAAGAACAATTTAATTTAAACGTAGCGAGATAGAACGTAAGTAATAGACAGAAACTTTGTGAGAGCTGTGTGACTTGGTGAGTTGGTTGCAAATCACGGCTACTTAGAACAATTAAAATGGATTATAAAACATAATCCAATCCCCAAACCAAGGATGCATTTTTTATGATCCACACACACACACACACACACACACACACACACACACACACACACACACACACACACACACAACACCAGAAGGGAGACTCGACGTTACCTGGGATTAAATAATGATCAACGAATGTTTCACACTCCTATATTTTTTTTATTGTAATTGAAATCGGTGAAATCGCCCATTTTTCAATCAAATCGATTGATTGCCTATTCTAGTTGGGGCCCATAGCGGTGCACCGGGAGGAAGCTTCACACGCCCCCACCCCGCTGTGACTTAATGTACAATATATTGTAGTCTACATTGCATTGCAGAGAACCCGCTGTTGGTTTTATAAAATTATTTTTATATATAATAGCTTGAATTAAAATTTAAAATGCATGAGTCAAGTATCGTGCTTCAGTTGTGCGCTAAAAAGAAACATTCACTCCGAAACAAATATGCGGAACTTGCTAGACAACTAAAAGTAATATGGAACCTGAACAAAATCAGCATAATACCAATAGTTGTAGGAGCATTAGGAAGAAGTCCAAAGAACTTGGAAACAAGACTCGGGGAAATCTGAGTCAAGGGAAAGGCTCATACTATGCAACAGACAGTCATGCTGAAAACAACGGAAATCTTAAAATACGCTTAAATATGATGTTTTAATTTATACAGATTTATACAGATTTCGCATTTATTATTAAGATAGAGAGCCAATTCCCTATTGAGTATTATATTGTATCAAATATATAGTAATGCATCTCCACCCAGCATAGCCCGTTTGGAAAATAAACGTAAATTCTCTATTGATTATCATATTGTACCGTATATATGTGTGCGATTTAAAAAAAAAAATCATATATTGCTGTATATATATATATGTGCGATTTAAAAAAATCATATTGCACTGTATATATGTGTGCGATTTCAAAAGTTAAAAAAAACATATGACTTAGGTTCTATCGGCCTCGAATGCAGAATTTAATCTATAAAAATGACAATCGCCAATCGGGCATATAGAAAATGCAAGAGAAATAAAACAAAAATCAAATCAAGAAAACTTAGTCTACGAAGTTGTAGACTGAGTACTCCCTCCCCTTCCCACCTTCATCTCCTTCCCATCTCCTTCTCTCTTCTATCCCTTTCCTCCTATCAATTCTCTCTTCTCATCTCCCTGTCCATATTTCTCTCCCCCTCTCCCAAAATAGTCGAAAGATCAAGGAGGATGGAAAGATTGCGGAGTGAAAGCACCTACCAGATCTTCACTGGATTAGTGCAGATGGGCCCGAGATGTAAGGGAGGTTTATTGTCACCCAAATTCCAATGAAGACCAATGGCTATTGTCAGCGAGAAATCAATGGTAGACGACTGTTACGATGGCACAAATTTATTGGAAAAGATTGTCGAAAGATGTAAGGATTACTGGAAATCTAAAGAGACTTGTTGTCGCCCAGACTCCAGGGAACACCACCGGTCTTTGTCAGTGAGCTCTCTGATGATGGTCTGTGTGAGAACTCCTAGTGAGTGAACAATAATGTGGAATGGATTGCCTTACAAAAAAAAACAAAAAACAAAAACCAAACACAAAAAAACAAAAAAACAGAAACAAAAAACAACAACCGTACTATAAGATCCTTCGAACATGGTTAATAGAGTGCTTGAAAATATGCAACACACCAAAGATTATCAATCTGATTGAAAAAGCAATGAAGACGTAGTGACTTGAACAGACAGCTTAAGGGCAATACATAACTGAGATTAAAAATACA
>NC_136483.1:85705216-85727716 GCF_053919585.1 Euprymna scolopes
TCTTGGGAATATTATTCACGTGATTAACATCTATATTGATAGATACCACTCTTTTATTCTGTTAATCCTTCTCGTACAACTCGCTTGGATCAGTTCAAATATCTAGTTGATCTAGAAGCTCGATGTGAGTTCCGTTGTATTTGGGGTAGGAAATGACCAATCACAATTTATTTTTTAAAAACATATCTAATTTTAAAAACATTTATAAAAACATATCTAATTTTAAAAACATTTTTTTAAAAACATATTTAATTTTAAAAACATTTTTTAAAAACATATCTAATTTTATAAATATTTTTTAAAAAATATCTAATTTTAAAAACATTTTTAAAAAAATATTTAATTTTAAAAGCATTTTTTAAAAACGTATCTAATTTTAAAAACATTTTTAAAAAACATATCTAATTTTAAAAACATTTTTAAAAAATATCTAATTTTAAAAGCATTTTTTAAAAACGTATCTAATTTTAAAAACATTTTAAAAAAATATCTAATTTTAAAAACATTTTAAAAAATATCTAATTTTAAAAATATTTTTTAAAAATATATAATTTTAAAAGCATTTTCTAAAAACATATCTAATTTTAAAAACATTTTAAAAAACATATCTAATTTTAAAAACATTTTTTAAAAACATATCTAATTTTAAAAACATTTTTAAAAAACATATCTAATTTTAAAAACATTTTTAAAAAACATATCTAATTTTAAAAACATTTTTAAAAAACATATCTAATTTTAAAAACATTTTTAAAAACATATCTAATTTTAAAAACAGTTTTTAAAAACATATCTAATTTTAAAAGCATTTTTTAAAAACATATCTAATTTTAAAAACATATCTAATACGTATTTACTACCGTTGCTCTTCGAAATTCGAAATTTCTTAAAATATATTTTTTTTAAAGTACAAGTTGATCCCCCCCCAATGTCTGTCATGAATTCAGTGATGAAATTACAAAATCCTTTGCTCAATCCAACCAGTATGAATTATTCATCAAGTTTCAGTCTTTAAAAAGAAAAAAATTATCGCCGTTCAGTGATAAACATACCTGAAAAATTCATTTTGATTATTCAGAATACTTTTCTCATCTTAAGTATCATTTTCGCAACATTTCGACCGATGTAACATCCTATTAAAAATTAACGATCCGTTGGAATTGTCTCTCTTGGACTGTATGAAGGGTTGGTTCCCTTGTTTTATGCTTTGATGATGTGTATTTTAGGTGATCTGCATATAAATGAGGAGTTGATCTGTTTTCTTTCTCTTCATGGCAAAATGTAAATAAGAGACAGACGTCTTCTGTCTGTATGTTAAACGAAAAACATAGCTACCTGTTAATTTTTTGTTGACGCCAGCTTGACTTCTACAGTGTGAATCGTACTTAAAACAAACCAGATATCTTTTATTTGATTCTTAATTATAATTAACCATCACATCTTCTTCTGGTATATCTTTTCAAACTCGGGAATTTTTCGTCGAATTCAGAAATCTGTATGGAATCTCGATCGGGACCCTTCTCTTTATTTAGTCTACAACTAAGTAATTGCCAATTGAGTTTCGTCCGCACTGACGATTGAGCCCTTAAGAAGAGTGTCACAACGGAATTTACCACCTGCTTTATCCGTTACGCCACGTGCACGGACCTGAATCAATACGAACATGAAATCGACTGTAAAAACTATGCTAAAAACTGGCTACAATGGCAAACTACCTCACAATTCTATGGCATAAATAATAATAAAAAAACCCAACAAAAAACGAATTCGTATCATTTGGATTCTTCGAACTACTGTTCTCATTTTCAGTGTTATTTTCCAAACGTTTCGGTCGATGTAACCTCCGACTTTCTTCAGGTGTATCTTGTCGAACTTGAGAATGTTTTTGTCGAACTCGGGAATTTGGACGGAATTTCGAACGGAGCCCTTTACTTCACAGATGTAGCATGCTCAATTCAGAAACGTGAAAAACGAATTACTAATCCTCATTTAAAACACGTGGAAAAGATGCAAAAAGTTGTCAGCAACCCTGAAACAGCCTTCTATTATCACTGCCTTGAATTTAGCAAGAGTCTGTGGATTGCATGTACAAATATGTTGTGCTAAAAGAACAAAAAAAGAAAAGTATTCTCACGCACCTATGTGGATATCGGTCGTACACTATGCCGAGTACGAATCTTCGCGGATCGGGTTTTCTTTTGTTTCAATATTGATGAGAAAGTAATGAACGTGCAATTCGCCTTTCTATTATAAGTTAAATAATAACCTACATCTAATTATATTGCATAAATACTAGTGTTGGGACGATTAATCGAATTCGAAATCGGGAATCGGAAAAATTTGAACTTTTGAGGCACTGGAATCGGGAAAAAAATGTGCATATTTTCTGATGCTCAAAACGATTCCATCAATTTTCGTTTTTTATTTGATTTTGTTTAAAACATGTTTTGCCACTGCTTGAAGTAAAGATGAAATAATAAACACATTGATTTTAAACTACCAGTAAAACTTAAATCTATACATAGATCATACTCCGCACAAGTACATTTTTACGGCTGAGAAAATATCTGCACATTTCCATGTGTTTTACGGTAATCGGAGGAAAATAACTCTATAGTTAAATATTTTTAGACTTATAACAACGTACTCCATCTTTTAGATACCGTCTAGATTGGTTCCGCCCGTATTTGGTTCCGTTTTGGCTTAACTGTGAACTGGTGGAGCTTTTTCTAGGTCTGATGATGTGGGTCTCTCTGAATTGAGATTCCACTAAAAGATAATAATATTTGTATAATAAACAGACTATATACCTGCTCTATCCTCCATTGAGCACTCTTTAATAATCATACGGGTTTCAGTGGATTTACATCTAGGAAACCAAACTATACAACCATTATATATAGGGTGAGTCACGAGAAACGAATTATTTTTTCAAGGAAAACAAAACATATATTTATATAATTTAGGAAAACAAAACTTGTATACAAACACACACACACGCATATATATATATATATATATATATATATATATATATATATATATATATATATATATATAGTCATCTACAGAATGACTGCTTGACTGTATCACAGCTTATTAATGTGATAGCACCCATCCCGAGTAGGAATCAAACCTAAAACTATCTAGTTAATAGTTGACAGTTCTAATATCACAGCTATAGGATCGATATCTCCAAATGTCTTTTATGTAAACCTTTGACCGCCGTGTTTAAAGTTCCCCATTTGTTTGTTTATTTACAAGCGAATAGTTCTGCATTGCGCTAGGTAAGCAGCAAGCAAAATTATTTAACAAAAGTGCTCTACCCAAGGAGAGGAGCACACATAATATTTCAAAGACTGTTTCGTTGTATCAAAACTTCTCAATAGTCGGCAAAGCCAGGATTAACTTTGTTGACTTGGTTCTAGCCCCGCGACCGGCAGTAATTATCACTTCCTGTACTGATGATTGCGTAAGCATGAAACACTACTATATGTAGTTATATAAAAATTATTAATATTCATTATAAAATATTATAGTTTTAAACCATTTTAAGTAAATTTAAAATGTAGCCATATTTTAACTTAATAATAACGCTGCGTGTATCATTCACAAACTTCCCGTTTGTTCGAATACTCTCATCGTTGTCTGAATTATGACAAGCCCGTTTAAGAAGTTACTTAAGTCACTTCCATTTAAAGGCTAAATTACTGATGGAAGTGTAGAAGAACGCTCCCCGCAAAACCAAGGTGAACTTTGTTGATTGGTATTGAACCTGGCGACCAGTAATTTTCACTTCCTGCACTGATGAATCCATAAGTATGAAACACTAGTGTTTGTAGACATATAAAAATTATACATATTCATTGAATAAAATATAAAAATGTTTATACAATAAGTGTTACTTTTATAGCAGCATAGCTTCCAAGAAATCCTTTATCAGATGATGATTCTGGGTTCATGCATATGTTCGGAGCCGTAGCATCATTATCACTAGCCCAGAGCACCCCAGCAGTATCTCATGATATCACCAAACTTTGATGGAGTGTTGATGATGCAGATAGAGCATTGTTTTGTATTTTTTTTATTGTATTTTTATTGTCTGACGGAGAAAGACCAGGATTATTAAAGAACGTGGAGGTTGAGTTCGCAACAAAACCTCGGCATCCGACTTCGATAGGAAATACAATGGTTTTCCAGCCATTTCGGATACCTTCTTCTTGCAGATCTTCATATCTTTCCAACTTGTGCTGATGTGCCTAGTCAAAATATTCCTCGAATGGAACCGTTAATTCAACGAGAAATTTTTTTTTTTAAATTAACGGACAAAATTACTATATTCGAACGCTGATCCGTTGACGTTATTTCAGTTAGAAACACGAGCCGGCGTTCTAAGTCGAATGCAACGCGCCAGTCCGTGCAGCCATCAAACAATGAGGATCTCTACCTATTTCTACATAAAGATATATAAATATTATAGAATAAAGATTATATATATATATATATATATATATATATATATATATATATATATATATATATATATATATATATATATATATATATATATATAATAAAATACACATCAAGTGCGCTTGAAAACCAAATTACAACGACATTTTACGAAAATAAACAAATATTTTACTTGCTTAAAATTTATAATTTAAATATATTTCAGAGTGAAACTCCATCCTCGTTTTTATTTTCTTTTTTTTTTACTTCTTTCTTGCCATGTTGTAAAGTTGGAGAAAGAAAAGTCAGTAATAAATATCCGCGCGTTGTCTCTCAAAGGTTGTATTTTGAAATGTCGGGAACGGTGCGTTGGCGACGCGAAATTAACGTCAGGCGTGTGAGTTCCGTTATAGAAGCGTTGATTTAATTTTAGTAAAATAAAATACGCACCAAGGGTGCCTGAAAGCCAAATTACAACGCAATTTTACGAAAATAAACAAACATTTTACAGATATTAAACTTTACAACATGGCAAGAAAGAACTCTTTGCCAACTACTTCCTATTTTCGTCCCTCTCACACTATAATTATAAAATATGCAACACTAGAGGTGTATTTGGAGTATTACTGTTCGTCGTGAATTACTTACAATGGTTTGCATTTGTCTTCTGCGAACCTATTTAAGGAATATGATGTTAATACCGAGGTTTTCTTTATCTACCATCCAGATTCTTTAGTTGTCATATCGGCGGTGTTCAAGGCTCATCTTGGCCCAATTCTGATTAATTAGACGCTGAATGTTTTTATATTTTTATTTTATTTTTTTAAATATTATTTTTTTTTACTTGGTGTTACCGGTTATCAAGGCCCAAGGTCACTCGAAGATGAAGGTTAATGAGTGTCAGATATACGGTGAGAACATCATGATTATTGGTAATGGTATAATTTGTGTAGGGTTTAATTATTTAAGAGGGCGGCTTAACTAGAACTTATTTACATTATATTTTAAAACGACCATGTTATAGTAAACTGGGAAGTAGCTTCGCTCTATTGTATCTCATATACGGACATTTAATAGACCACCACTTATCAAAGATAAAACCACTTTCAATCAGTTGGAAGATAAAACCTTTATTGTTGTTGTTGATCATCATTCATTTATTTTCATATGAATCAAATGATAATTATTGGTATACGTTTCCCCGATATCTTTCTAGTAAAAATTATTTCTAGAAAGACATCAAGTACTTACGAGAAGAATCACGTGAAGGTTGCCAACATCCTTAAGTGAAAGCGTTTCTATGGAAGAACTGGATTCGAAATTGGCACACCCAGGTTATCTATCCGTATCGTTAACTATTTAACTATCGTTTTTTCTAAAAAAAAAAAAATAACGTACGGGAGGGTCCACAATGATTTTTGGGATTGACTAACTTCGAACACTTCAGAGGACCGTTCCTAACAGCAATCTGTTGAAATTGGATGTGAAGACGATTATATTATAATCTGCAAAGAAACAGACCCGTAGTAATGTGTTTAACAGACAGGAAAATCTTGTGGAAATTTTGTCAGGTGCTAAGAATTTAAAATGTCATTGTAGTAAAAAAAAAAAAACAAAAAACAAAACCCCAAAAAAACGAGTTCTTGCTGTGAATATTTTACAAAACCCCCCCAGAAATTTGGAGTTCATTCTGGTATCTATAATGGAAATAATATTAAGTAGAGAAAAGGAGAGGATATAAAGAAAGAAAGAAAGAACGAAGGAGAGAGAAAGAGGGCTAAGAATGTCTCGTCTATGAAAAAGGCTTTAAAGAACAGAAACGATAATTCTCACTAGATTTTGTAGTCGAATTCTATTTAATCAATAAACAGTGATCTAACTGGTGTCTATCCCCCCAGTTGGATTAAGTGATAGGAAGTTTATTTTCCCAGGCATTATCTCCTCCTTCGTAAATGGCTGTTTGGTTTTTACCGATTACTTGATACGCTCCTATCATCGAATTCCAACAAATTCGTTCATGTCTTATTTTTTACGCGGTCAGACCGCCTCCTCCAAGGAGCTGGTTTTTCTTTACTACCCTAACCCGACAGCCTTGTGCCATATATTGCTGCAATGATAAGCAAGCAAAAATTAACACGTCGCATTAAATTACTTCAAAACAGTTTTGAAGACGTCAAACAAGTCAAATCGTTTGGGCAAAATTCAGTCCCTTATGGACGGATTTGCGTCCGTAAATGAGTGAATTTTATAATTTACCTATAACGCGTAGAATCGATAATGTGTTCTTTTTTCTTAATTATTGATTCAATCATTTGGTGTATCCGTGATTGCGCCTCTGTGTCTGTGTGTAGTTACGTGTATGCTCCTTCCCTTTCGCTCAGTCGTAGACTCGCGTAGGGATTTCGTATTGTGGCTGATGCTGATCGGATCATCTTCTCCCATTGATGGAACAGAAAAAAAAAGATTCTTATCACGTGATATGAGTTAAGAGGCGAAGCAATTGCCTTTGGACCAATCGTAAGCTGCCCTCTCTCCTCTCCTTTCAACAGGTGATGTGTAAGAACGACTTAATCTGGTGTGAATGGATTTTTTTTTTTGCTACGTCATAGTCATCATCCGATTACCAACAACTAAATCTGTCGTGACTATTTTTAGGTCTTTGGTAGACGTATTAACGCGCATGCGCATACGACATTGTAAGTGTGAGAATGCGAGATGATAAGGTTTTAATTTCACTGTTTAGAAACGGGGGCGGGTCTGATGGGTAGAAAAAAGTTAAGGCGGAAAGAGTAAAGAAGGTTGAAAATTATTTGTACGTTCAATTTAAACCGTAAGACGCGGAAATATATCGAGGCCTGCTCAGATTTATCTGTCTGTCTGTCTGTCTGTCTGTCTGTCTATCTATCTATCTATCTATCTATCTATCTATCTATCTATCTATCTATCTATCTATCTATCCCAGTCTGTTTCTTTCTTTCTTTCTTTCTATCTATCTATCTATCTATCTATCTATCTATCTATCTATCTATCTATACCAGTCTGCTGTATGTATGTATGTATGTATGTATGTATGTATGTATGTATGTATGTATGAATATATCTATCTATCTATCTATCTATCTATCTATCTATCTAATCAAATATTTGCCTTTGGACGATTTAAATTATTTAACAAATTACATCTATATAAATAAACCAGTAGATGCATGTATGTGTGTGCGTGTATGTGTGTAAATATATAACAAATAAACTCTTAACACAACACTAAAATAAACAGGAAATAGTAATTACACATCAAGGATGGTTTATAACGTGTATGATCTTTGTTTGGATGGATGAATAACGCGTACAGAAATTATCTTGGCAAGTTGAAATGTGAAATGTTCATTTCAACTTGCCGACATATTTCTATTACGCCTGTGCGTGCGCAAATGCATTCATAGCTTTATAGCATAGCTTCATTCATTCATAGGTTTAATTTAAATCTTTCTTATCTATATGTCGATAGCTCAAATAGTAGGAAACACGGTTGAAGTTATAAATGTTTTGGTTTCGGTTCTAGCAGATGGCACCGTATTCATTAAAAAATATTTTGAAATCAGTACTGTGTATTAGGTACAATATAATATTCAATAGGACATTAGCTCTGTAATAATAAATACTAAATGTGCATGAATTAATATATATTTAAGCGTATTTTACGATCGGGCGTAGCCGACAGTCCTAAATAAAGTTTACACACAAAGCTATTCAAATTATTTATAGATGTTTCTTCATACCCTAGTATTATCCTATCCATATACGTATCTATCCGTGGCCAGTACAAGATGGGTGATCATCTGGGAAGGCTAGGCGTTGTATGTATCGCGCAGAGCCATAGAAATTTGCAGATTGGTATATGGGGGCGCGTTTAACTCACGGGGTGGGGGGATGAACCCCTAAATCAAGACGGAAAGTAACGGGAAACTACGGTCTTTATTTGTCTTCCCGAGATTACCATGGCTCTATAATTTGGAGCGTCCTGGTCGCAACACTGTTAAAACAGCAGGGCCGCTGCACGCATGAATATGTATCCCAATCTTCTTCTTCTTCTTCTTCTTCTTCTTCTTCTTCTTCTTCTTCTTCTTCTTCTTCTTCTTCTTCTTCTTCTTCTTCTTCTTAATCAAAAACTTCCCAAAGACGACTGATGAAAATCAGTCGAAAACACTTGCAAAAAACAACCAAAACAAAAAACAGATGGACGAAGACGACTATAGGACTTTCTTGCACAGATTCGACCAAGAAATAAGAACGACAATTCGAAAAAAAAAAAAATTAAAAAAAAAAGGTTATTAAGCAATAACCCTCTGTCTATTCAACAATACTTGTCTGAATAATGACACACACACACACACACACACACACACACACACACACACACACATATATATATATATATATATATATATATATATATATATATACGTAGCCAAATCGAATTTTGAAATGTTTATATCTTCGGTTCTATGGGACGATCTACATGGAAATTTGCAGGCTTTTTGAAGATTATAATACTATTTCATGGTTAAAATGTTATGAAAATTGGTAAAAAGAACAAATGTTTTCAAACTAATCAAATATTCCCAAATTTGCCTACATTTGTATATATAGTGTACTGACAAACCAGCTTTAGTTGTGCTACTTTGTGAAGAATTTTGCGTAGGATATTTTTTGCTTGGTTGTCTTCCCTGTGGCATTGCCAGCCCACTATGTTGTTATTGTTTTAGGACATTTACGATAGGAGGGTTGAATCAGCTTCCTTCATGGAGGAAATATCAAGAGAATATTAAAGATTACTCCAAGTCGCGAGTAACTTTCCGTTAGAGGAGATGGCGACGTTCGGTGTTTGCAGTTTTTACATGGAGGTGTCAAGATCATCCTACATACAGCACCTGGTATTCCCAAATGGTCACTCATCTAAACAGGCTCAACTTTACTTAACTCCGGCGATTCAACTAACAATCACAAACAAATACAACTAAAATGTAAAAAGAATTATTTTGATAGCACTTCTCAAAATATTTTAATGAATTTATAAAATTGTCTAAAGTCTTTATGGACATCATATATATATGTGGGGAGTATTTTTTTTTAATGTGTGTATTTGTTTATAGGTGGATGTAGGTGCATTTTTTTCTAGTATTCTTTATGTGTGTGTAGGTGTGTGTAGATGAGTATAAGCTTAGTAACTTCTAGCGATTGGCACGTTATATCCCTGCTTTTGTATTCTAGTGCCCTTAAATCGATTTGTCCAATGAACACAGCATAATAGAGAACATAACAACAACAACAACAACAACAACAATAATAATAATAATAATAATAATAATAATAATAATAATAATAATGTCGGAACGACGAACACCATCTGTTAATCCTAAGGATGATGGATCGCATGTGCTTAGAGATTGCTTAACGTGAAGCTGGTTTGGGCAGAGCCAGCCTCATTCTCTCACCCCAACCACTCCAATCCAGTGAGAGGTAAGGGTCAAGATAGCTGGAGAATAGGTGAGATGCAGAAGCTGCCGAAACTGTCGACGTCCTTCTACATACAGCGCCTGGTATTCCCAAATAGTCACCCCTATGGTACTGGCCAAGCTAAATCTTGCTTAACATAAGTGATCCAACGAGAAGCGGTGTGTCAAGTGACTTTGCTGTATATAAAATTAGAATAAACAGTAATAAAAACAGAAATATAGAGCAACAACAGGAAAACACGGAAAAAATACTAAAAAAGTAAATCAGTTTTATACGTTGTCGATGTTGTCTTTTCTTTGTGTCCTTGGAATTGATCTCAAACTGCAATTGAGACTATCCGATAATCCAATCGGCCTAGATTAATCAAGCTGATCGATAAAATGTCGGCCAGGCTAATTGTACCTATTCGTTCGGATGACCTTGCAACAAAACAACCTTTACTTCTTGGCCGTGTTTGTCTTAATCACAGCTACCTCTCCCGTCTTCAACAAAATCACCATTCTTCATATGCCTGCACAGCCCCATATCACCCTCGCAGCAATCGTTTGGCAAGATACGATCTATAAAAACTCCAACATCTATTCACAAAAGATACGATCAAACAATGATTAGTTGTTGTTTATCCTTTGATTTGTGTTAATATGAATTAACGGCGACGCTATGAGTTCAATCTCCCCCACCCTCGATGAATCTAATCTATGATACACGCACTTGAATGCTACTATTTGTAAATAAACAAAACTCTTTCTTTTTAAATCACCGATAGTCAGCGTATCATCTAATTTTAACGAAACTACCAGCATTTTTTTGTATAATTTTTGTATTATTCGGACTACTGTTCTCATCTTAAGTATTATTCCAATAACGTTTTGGCTGATGTAATTTTCGGCCATATCCAGGTATATCTTGTTGAATTCGTACGGAATTTCGGACGGAACCCGGTATTCTTTTTGTTGAGCTCTGAGAATCTGCACGGAATTTCGGACAGAACCCGGGAATATTTTTGTTGAACTCTGGAATCTGCACGAAATCAGGGATTGAACACGGGAATTTTTTTTGGACGCGGGAATCTGAACGGGGTTGTGGACGAAACACGGGAATCTTTCTGTCAAATTCGAGAATCTGCACGAGATTTTGAACGAAACCGGTAATCTTGCTTGGCCGATACTATAGGACCTATAAGAGTTGACCTCGTATAAGAGTGCAATAATGCCCCTTTTGCTTCTCAGTAATATATATATATGAATATATATATATATATATATATATATATATATATATATATATATCTTCTATAGCTTACATCCTGTTTCTCTCCATGAGTCTCGCTCGGCGACGTATGGTAAACAACGAAAGACATCGGATTATACCGAGCGCATGGGATTCATTAACCAAAACGACCATGAAAACAACCTAACCTAAACAATTCATAACTTTTACTATTTCTTTTTTCGACAAAAACCGTCGGCCTATACCGAGCGAACGGACTTCATTAGAAAAACGACCAAAACATTACCCTAATTGATTCACTATTTTTTACTATTTTTGTTATTTACTTTTCTTTTACCTACTGTCTACTTCATGTTTTTTTAATGTTTATTTTTTTTTACATAAGGCCCACCTCCTCAATGACGACTTTCATAGGTTTCCGAGTACGCTGATTACGAAAATCTCGATTAGATTTTGCGGAGACAATTAATTTTGTACATATAAAGACATGCGCGCAATAAAGAAATTTACTTCTCTGAGGTCGACGCGTTTCTGTGTTTGTGTGTTCGTCATCTACCGAAACCTCGCTGTGTATCAGTAATTTTAAATAGCGAAAAATCACGTAAAAACGGAAAGAACCAATATATTTTATTCCGTTTATTATAGGTTTGGTGTGTTTTGTCGGCACAATCTAAGAAAATGAGCGCTGTAGAGAAAATAGATATCAGTGCGACGCCATATTTGAATGGTAGCTTAGCGTTCGTTTATTGATGCGAATACCGTTAATCCCGAATATAAGGATGGTCAGAGCTCAGTCAATCACAATGGACTGAATCAGGCAGGGGCGACTTTATTATTTGTGAATCGAAAAATGGAAAGAGTATGTTATGTGCATATATGTAAAAACCAGTTAATGGCGGTGCAAGCACAATATAGTAGGAAAATATTGAATTCGACTCGGTTTAAACCGGTAGCGATAGGAGCATTAAATATTGAGAAATAAAAAATAGGAACTTCTTTCACTATAGATGTGGTAACTGTGATGGTGTTTCTCATCGGATGCAATATAACATTTTATTATCACAAGTAAACGTGGCAGAAATGGTGCCCGTAAGCTAAATAAGATAGTGGTTATTAGAGTTGATATATTGAATTTGTATGTGGCATCTGTTGTTGCAAACCTACGGAATTTTGGCGAGAGGGGAATTCCTGCAATCAAAATATTATATATGGAGATGATATTATATGTGTATATTCATGGAATAGTAATCTACTATCGATCCTAGTGCCTTCAAATTGTTATATACAATAACACAGTGACGATGAATTAATAAAGCATAGAATATGAGGAATTATAGAAAAGAAAAACAAAAAAGATATATAAATAAAACCAACAGCAGCAACAAAACACCCGAAAGAAAAAATAGGTACATTTTATTTGTTATCGATGCTGTCTTTTCTGTGTCCTTGGTGATGATGTACGTCAGCAGCTGAGACTAATCAATAAACCAATCGACCTAGATTACTGGAAAGTGATGAATGAAATGTTGGTCAGGGTAGTTGTATCTATTCGTTTGGACGACTTGCAACCAAACGACCTTTATTCTTGGCCAAGTTTATCTTAATCACAGCTACCTCTCTCGCCCTAAACAACAGCAACATGTTTCATTTGTCTGCACACTCCTCCATAAACCCCACAGCAAACGTTTGGCAAGGTATGCTTTATAAAAACTAATATTTATTCACAAAAGTTACGACAAAAACAACAAATAAAAACAAAACAAAAAAACGCTCGGTATATACAATGATACGTGTTAATCTGAATTAAGCCGACGTAATGAGTTCAATCCCCACCTTCCCCGAATCTAATCTATGATAGACCCCACCCCAACCCGTAGTTGTAGGATACCTTTTATAAATGAACAATGACCTTACCATTTTTTAAATTGTATCATTTAATTTTAACGAAATTTTTTTAGATGAGGATTAATTATTCGTATTATTTGAATGCATCAGACGACTCTTCTCATCTTGTGTGTCATTTTCACAAGGTTTCGGTTGATGTAACCTCCGACCTTCTTCAGATGTATCTTATAGAACTCGGCCATTTGGATTGAATTTCGAACGGAACCCTTTATTTACTTCACGGGAGTAGCGTGCTCTCGTTGCGTCAGCCATGACTGGAGAGAGGTCTTAAATAATTCGTAATCGTATTTGTCGATCGCAGACATTGAGAATTGAACCTTCAACCGTCAGGAAAATATCACTTTTATAATTGATTTTCTTCGCTAAGGACTTGTGGTTTGGAATCTCGTTTAACTTATAATCCATCGGGATTGTGGACAGTAATCCATGGGAGCGGTAGGTTTGCAAGGAGAGTGCCTCTGTATAAAAAATACAGAATCGCGTCTCTTAAATTGGCCGCTATTTGAAAATAATTCCGACCCGGACAAAATATTTTCTGGAAGGAATAAATTCAAATTACAGTTTATACTTTTCAACAACAGGTGCCAACGATCCATATGGAAAAGAAACGATCCAGAATCAAATATTGATTTTATTGGAAGAAATCTGTTGATGACAAAGAAACGATAAAGAGACCAATTTTCCAAAACTTTACGCATTGAATATGGCAGTATTTCGGCAATAACTCGTCATATGTTGTTTTCAAAGTTGCCTGTTGTGTCTGGTTTATCAGCGTAGACATGGAACTTTACATATGTCCAAAGAAAATACTATAATGAGGATTAAATCGTACGACCGAGACTGCCAGTTGAAAGAAGGAAAAGTTTCCCGAAATATCATACGATATGGTACTCCATCACACTGACGCAAGAAAGAATATGATACAATGTGAAAAGTATATAAAAAACAGCATACGTGTCTGCATGTATTGCTTCTCTATAAATTATTTTTTCAGTAGAACCCTGGGATAAGGCATTAAAAATTAGTAACAAAATACAGTACAGTATATAATACACATGAATATAATCAAATAACATTATAAATAACACCGTAACCATATATATATATATATATATATATATATATATATATATATATATATATATATATATATATATATATATATATATATATATATATATATGTTGGGGAATGAGTATTTTTTACGAGTGGCTTACCTCTTTTATCATTTAATTATACAAGATGGGAAATCAGGTCATCATCAAATGTTTCTACTGCCAGCATTGTTTTCCTGGATAGTTTTCTAGAAAGATATCAAGTGCTTATTGACATCACCATAAGTGAATGAATCAATGTTTTACGATATTTTTGAGGTGTTTGTTTCGGATTGTTATCTTCACAAAATTCGGCGCCATGATTACTGAAAACAAAGCAGAGGGAAACAAGAAAATAAGCAAATAATAGTAGTTCAAATTTGGTAAACCTCTGATATTGTGTAGCGTGTAAAGTCTTATTACGGAAACAAAGATAAAACAAAATGGCAGCCACGTCTGCTAACATGCTGGTGGATCTCCTGAAGTAACGTGAAATCTCGCTACTCATATGCAAATGAAATAGTGCCGGCTTGAATATAAAAGCCTGTTTTCTGAGAAGCTGGTGATTTTGGAGTTGTGAGTTTGGAGCGCAGCGTGATGACTTTAACCACAAAATCGTTAGATGAAATTACAGAATAGTTAACAATTAATTTTTTATAATTAATCACAGAGCATACGTCTCTCACCTCATCTTCTTGCTTTTTCTCGTTCCCTATGTTTAGCAATATACAAACAACTTTGCTTATCGTGTATACCTTTTAACCTTCTCGCTGTATCGTCACTATAATTACAGACAGCGGGGATGTTGCCTAGAAAGGTCAAGTATGCCTAAGCTTGACAGAAGAGAAAAGTGGATCACTGACTAGAGAATTCACCGCTGCCGGATAAACAAACATCCGCTGATAGCGAAAGCAACGTCTTAGCACTCTAATCTAAAAGCCAGGGTAGAATTTGTATCCTTTCCTTTAAGCATAAAAAAGCTCTCTGGCTAACAAGTGGTTGGTCTTTGGCGGTGAAATCATGAATCATCTCATGCAACCGTCGCGCGTGGACTTCTATGATTCGGCATTTTTATGAGACAATTGATGAGATTTATCATTTGCATTATTCGGACTACTGTTCTCATCTTTGATGTTATTGATACAACGTGACGGTCGATGTAACTTCTAACCTTTTTTAATCGGGAATCTTTGTGTAACCATACAGCTCTGAACTGAATTTCTTTATTCATTTATCTTGCTGTTAATTCTTAATAATATTCTTGATAACGCTCATCCCAAGAATTGAACCTTCAATCCCCAGAAGACCATAACTTAGAACTGTATATGGCACTTTATCCGAATAAATATAATATAATATAATATAATATAATATAATATAATATATAAATATTGGGAACTCTAAGCCCAATCTTCGAACGCACAAAACGCACAAGACGCACAAGACGCACCTGACGAAGGCCCGAACTTACATCGACTAAAACTTTATGCGAATAATACTCAAACTGAGAATAGTAGTTCGAAAAATCCAAATAATACAAATCTGCTATGGTTCGATATGTCGAAGGAGTCATTAACCCTGTGTGAATTGCAAAGCGAAATCTGTATTTAATGAACTGAGGTAGACTGCTCTTCTTTCGTGTAGGCGTATTGATCCGGCATTAATGACGTCAGCAAATGACGTTACAAGGTCAGTCACGTAATATTTGTTATTTGCTGTAACAATGTGAAGTGTGTGTGTCTGTGTGTGTGTGTGTGTGTGTGTTCCTGTGTGTGTAAGTTATGAAGCCGTTTCGTTGTGTGTATTTGTACGTCAACATATCTTCTTTACAGAAAACGGTTATTTGTCGCACTAACGTTTATATTGAAAGCCCACGCTTCTATCCAGAAAGTTTAAACATTTTCTTAATATACCCAGTCATAGATATAATAGTGCCTTCAAAAATGGACGATTGATTTGCACATCTATTTCATTAATTCACTAGTTATTTCCATTTTCTGTTTTCTTATTGGATGGTTGGTTTAATTTAAATATTACACACATTTCGGCACCTTCCAGCACTTTACGTAAACTGGCCGAATAATTCCGATTGTAGCATAATCCGCATTCTGCATAAGTACCATATATATATATATATATATATATATATATATATATATATATATATATATATATATATATATACAGGATGATAAAAAAAAACAAAAGCTAATGGAGGCCATCTAGAACATATGCTGTAGAACGGAGAAAAAAGGCCAAAGACCTTAGTGTTTTGATGCGATGTTTTGAATATAATAAACTAGTTATAACCAAAGTTTCATTTCATTCAGACAAAACACTAAGAAACGGGACTAATTAGAGTTGGGGTCCGTTTTATTTGGGTCACCCTGTATATATATAATGCTCCTCATTTTGAGTTGAGCATATTGAAAAGTGATACACGAATTACCATTAGCGTATAAAGCGATGCTCTTTGGGTAAACAAATCGAGCTTACGTATTTCGGACGATGTCGAAACATCGTTAATTCACGACTCGCACAGCAGCCGCCGATTAGCGTAATGATTAGGAGCCTTGACTGTCGTACAAGCGGTCGGGTTTAAATCCTGGCTTGAGGCAGTTTCCTGTCTAACCACATTGATGAGCAGTGAAATAGTACTGTGTTTCGGATGACTATATATATATATATATATATATATATATATATATATATATATATATATATATATATATATATATATTAGCGATGAGACGATTCTAATATTTTACCAATTCCGATTTTTTTCGGCATCAGAAATTAGGCACAAAATTAGGTACTGATTTTTCCGATTCCGATACCCAAAACGTTCTGATTTTTCCGATTCCCGATTCCGATTAATCGTCCTAATATATATATATATATATATATATATATATATATATATATATATATATATATATATATTTCTAAAATTTATTATTATATTTCTTTTCATAATAATGTACACCCAAACCAAGTCATCTGCTGTACAAATGTTAAAGGAAACTAAAGCCTAGGTAGTTTGCCATAAACACATTTTTTTATCCGATTTTTTTAATTTTGAACGATATGCAAACATAACATCATCGTTTTGTCCTCAAAGATAAATTTTTGATGAACACTAGTGAGTAAATAATAATAATAATAATAATAATAATAATAATAATAATAATAATAATAATAATGTGTTCATGCTGTAAGAAATATGCATCTACATAATTACATGTATGTAAGTAAAAATACATAACTGAAGGTTGGGAGCTCTAACAAAAACAAATTACTGCCAAACTTCATATTATTGTGAATGACACCTGTTAACAACTTTCTAGTCCCATAAAAGAAGAAATTTTTTTCACCCCCCACCATATATATATATATATATATATATATATATATATATGTGTGTGTGTGTGTGTGTGTGTGTGTGTGTGTGTGTGTGTGTGTGTTAAGCAATAAGATCTTGAATTCTGTCTTCATTCACTTTTCAGAAGGAAAGTTTTAAAATCTTATAGAGAAACACGAGAAAACAAAACATAAAATTAAAAAATATAACAACACACATTGTTAAAGCATTAAAAATATAACTACAAAAAAAAGAAAAGAACGTACAGTTCTCTCAACTCTTTAGGCGCCATATTTAAATATTTAATATTGCAAATCTCGCAAATGGTCCGTATATCTTACTTAAACACCAGGTTCTAAAAAGAGAATTAAAAAGGGGAAACGAAAAGCGAAGAAAAAATATAATCAGACTGAAATTGATAAATACATGCATAGAAAGAAACCAACTTGCGGGCACGCGCGCACGCACGCACGCACGCACGCACACACACACACACACACACACACACACACACACACACACACACACACACACACACACACACACACACACACACACACACGAGTCATTCCTGAAGTAATGTATCCTAGTTTTTAAAACTAAAAACGGTTGAAGGGCTACGAAGACGGAAGTGGCACAATTAAAATGAGCAACCTTTTGTGCTTCACAATCTATTTTTCTACATAGTCACCTCCATTCTCAATGCACTTTTGCCATGCGATGGGGTAGCAGCCGTACACGAGTGTCTGGAGCGCACTTTGTCACTCACATCTCTGCCGTTATTCTTAAATCGACGAACCCATCTCCTAACTCCTAACTGTACTGACATCAACTGCATCGATCTCGCAAACGTTCAACAGGCGCCATGAATGTTGATCGTTGCGTGGAGGAGTTCAGTGACGCATGTCTGCTTCTGACGCACGTCCATGACAGGGGTTGCTTTCATAGTATCTCACACCATTAATATCTGCAACAGAGAGATGAAACTTTAAGGGCATGTATGCATAAGTTTAGTCATCATAACAATGTAATTTGCAATCCTCTCTGGTCAATTTGGGCGGAATAAACAAATAGAAGGCGTTAGTTTTGGAACGCGCTCGTATATACACCTACCTTATTAAACACAAGCAGAAGAAAAGGTGAGAGAATGAAAAACAAAATGATTGGGTTATTGATAGAACTAAAACAGAAACTTTCGAAGATTATCTGAAATCAATATTTTCATTGAAAAGAGTGCGTCTAATTTTATCTGATGACGCTGCTCACTTCGATTAATTGATACATACAATATGATAATAACAGGAGCGGGCTCTTCTAAGATACGTACATTCAATCACGGACGCATCCAAATATAATATTTCAACTTAGACGTGACAATCCAACCGACGGAGAAAATCTATTATGAATATTGTTTGCCGCACGCATCAAAAGTATTTATTTTACGAGTTCATCGACGAAAATGTTGAAGGTGAAACGTAGCAGATCGACAGACGGGAGTTAGATACCTTCTGGGAATCTAATTCCGGACGAAATCCTTTACCTATGTAAGAGCCAGATACGAGCCAAAATAGAGTACTACTGCCATATCTGGCGGGGGCTACTCGGAGCACCTATCCGGTTTTAACAAAGTTCAAAATTAGTTTCGAAACTTAATAGGTAATGCCCTTTTTTCTTCCGGGCAACTTCTTTCTCACAGAAGAGACGTTGCGAGCCTGTCTCTGTTTTATCGTCATTTTCATAGCAAGTGCTCGTCTGAGCTTCAATCTAGTCCCTCACTTCTTAAACTTTTACAATAACACTCGTCTAGCTATAACGACTATAAACAGTTTCCCCACTCTATCTATGCCTAATTCTAAACGCAAATTCTATAAACTAAGCTTCTTTCCTAAAACTGCCCGCTGGTGGAACTCTGTTGCGCTGACCGTCTTTCCAGCTGACTACAATATCGTCGTCTTCAAGTCCAATGTAAACAAGTTCTTGTTGCGCTGCCCCCTAAATAATCAATTTCTACCCCAATAACTATTAATACGCTCTTGTCTCAGTGACTACCGTAGACTCATTAACTCTTATCCTCTAGTGGCTTTCAGGATTTAATAAGTGGTTACGCCTATAAAAAAACGAAAACCAAAACAAAACAGACATGGAAAGCTGTAGAACAGAAAGACAACGTCCCATTTTAACAGTTAAACCAACTTTATCACTCATCTTCGTTAATGTGTTAACAAAAAAGAGAAATGGAAAATAGAAAACGATTAGTAATAAAATACACCCATGAATATAAAAATTATCATGTTTTGTTTGTGAAAAGAGTTCATATATATATATATGTATACTGTTATATCTGTTTTACTGTTGTTTCATCCCAAACAAGGCAAAGTGCCTCTTAGACGTAAGGAGATACTATTTGGAATCACATCTACAGGGACACTATGTAGAGGGTTGAGCAGCAAGATGCTAAAGTGAGAGCGTTACGTTCGTTTATGTGTTCGTCTGAGCCCTTATAATAAAGTGACAGATAACCAGGCATGTTAAAGTGATTGCAAGGGATGGAGGAGTTTAGGTTAGTTTCACTAAGCGTTAAGCGTAATTATTCTACACCGTCTAAGCCAGTTCGAAGCAAAGATATTTGTGAATGCGAGCCTCAGGGGAGGAGGCGAATTGGCTTTGTTTAAGTATGGGTTTGGTTTGATCATATTTTTGAACTGCCCTTTTATTTAATAGTTTCAGTCTTAAGGTGGATGCGCATAATACCAAACACGCAACACAAGTAAACCATCAGCCGATTGTGGCCTCGAGAAAACCCAACGGAGATGGTCCTAGGATCCGTTTACATATGCGCCATGGCACTACAACAATCCCGATAATATACAACTCATGATAGTGATAGAGCAGACGCTCTAAACACTTCCAAAATGTTAGGGCTCCTGTACTGTCAGTCGGAATACAGCAGCTAAACAAATTATCAAACCAGTACTCTCAAACATGTCAGACAAGGGTAGCTCAGTTAACTCGTGTAAACGTATGTGACAAGCACTCCCAAGATATTCAGATTTAGGAGAAAAGAATACGTTTAAAGTGCGGGATAAGACAGAGCATTAAGTGTCTCTGGTGAGTCCCTATGATCACACGTCTGTGCTTGGCTAATGGACAAAGAAGTAGTATGGAAATAGGGCGATTGCAAACCGGTAATTTTGTCACCAGGTCTAGGAAAGTGGTAGACTAGAACTAAGAAAGCCTCCCTTTTCCATTTGTTTGGTGCATAGCACGGGTTTAACATCAGAGTTTTCCTTCGCCTAAATTGATAATCGAAGCAGATCTACGGGTCCATCAATACTGAGAGAGGTAGCCTCGCTGCTGACTTCTAAACCAGGTATTTCGCGCATGGGTGGTTAGTAATTAATTGAGTTAGTACTTAAAATAATAATACAGGGTGACCCCCCTCCCCCAAAAAAAACAAACAAAAGCTAAATGGAGGCCATCTAGAACATATGCTGTAGAACGGAGAAAAAAGGCCAAAGACCCTAGTGTTTTGATGTGATGTTTTGAATATAATAAACTAGTTATGACCAAAGTTTCATTTCATTCGGACAAAACACTAAGAAACGAAGCGTAATTAGAGTTGGGGCCCGTTTTTTTGGGTCACCCTGTAATACCAACTCTAAAGTTAGTCTTCACAAAAATTAAAATAAAATGTAGATAAGTTCCCTTCTCGTTATGAGTTGAAAAGAGGGAAGTAAATATAAAGCATGGGGTGTAAACGTTAGATTAGTATATATTAATTAGATTTAAAGGAGGAGAATGAATATGGTTAGAAGGTTGATAATAATACATAAGTTGAATAAGAGGGCAAAGAGATATAGTATGATTGAAAATGGCGTTAGAATTAAAAAATTTCGTTTTCATGCCAAAACAAAACAGTATCAATACAAACATTGGTATACAAGGAGGGAAACAAGCAAATTAGTTTTGAATATCATATTAATAAAATACAATAGAAAATTAAACAAATACTTGCTAAGTAAAGAAAGAAAAAAAGAATAAAAACAGTTTGACAATTTCTGTAGATATAATTTGAAGTACAGATATAAACTATTGATAATAAGTATCTATAAATATAAAATACAGATATTAAGTATCTACTTAAATAAAGTTTTTCTGCTTTCCAAAGTTTAAAATATATATAAGATAAGCACGCTTCACATAAGAACGAGGTATACAATTTTATGAGCACGAGGAGCAGACTAATTTGTTTTTATTAAGTTTGATCATGAGAAATAATTTGTAACCAGGTTTAAAAAATATAGTATTAATATATATTAAGACACAAAAAGGAAATTAGGGTCAGATTGGGGAAGCTTTACAGATTTAAAATGGCTACCATGCAAAACAGATATAAGCATTTGTCATAGGTTTAAAATAATTTTAAGTCTACATCTAGAAAATAATTTTTTCCCGTTATTTTGAATAGTGTGTACCCTACGCAGGTGTTAAAGTTAGAGTCCGACGGTAGCAATTATGAATTATGTACCTTCTTGTCGAAATTGAACCCAGGACCAAAGTCTCGAGTGAGGGATGTTCTATTGCGCACCAAGAGAAAAATTTAGGAGTTTGTTCGGACCACCTAGGGTTATTGTCGGTACTGTGTCCTGATTAAGAAAGTCAGAAGTAAGCCGGGTGTTAAGTTGTTTTTTTTTTAAATCAATTTTTATCCCGTGCTCAGCTTGCCTGTGAGATAGGTTCTGATTGGGTAAGCTAGAAAGGAAGTTGAATTCTTTCACCAATCAGCGCCGAGCTTATAAGCCAAACACATATTCCAAATCGTAAACAGTGATGTCGCTGCTGCTGCTTTGGTCGTATGTAAGCGCCACGGCTACAAAATTGAGATTTAAAAATATGCAGAATATACAAAAAAAAAATGTTGTTTGAAACTAAAGCTTAGCA
>NC_136483.1:85732716-85765216 GCF_053919585.1 Euprymna scolopes
TTCGCTCCCGAAGTGTGGGAGATGAGCTAAAACATGGGTTCCCCGTCTTAAGTAAATATTCATTGTGAATTGGTCAATTGGTCTTCATACGGAATTCATCAATCTATTCCGAAGGAAAAAAAAGATGGGAAAGAAAAAAGCGTTTGTCTAATGTTGGCCTTCGGACAATTATGGCCGATTTCCTCATGTCCACACATGAAGCGCCTTTGAACTTTTATCGGCCAAGATATGTTGATAGAACCAGAACGGAGAGATTCCGTTGTCACAAACGGCAAAATGGTTTTCTTCCATCCACTACCAATGCATATAGAAGGCTTTTATTATTTGCAAGTTGAGATCGTTTGTCCGTTCGTGTGTGTGTGTGTGTGTGTGTGTCTGTGTGTGTGTGTGTGTGTGTGTGTGAGAGAGAGAGAGAGAGAGACAGACAGAAAGACAGAGAGAGAAAAATGATAGCACCGTACAATATAGGTTAGGTTGGAGAAAAACGGATATACAGAGCAACTAAAGAGATGTGGATAAATGAGAGAGAGAGAGAGAGAGAGAGAGAGAGAGAGAGAGAGAGAGGGGGAGAGAGAGTGAGAAATATTGGGGAAAAATAATGGCGTCACAGAAAATTGAATTGAGTGATGTGTGTGATGGGGGGGGGGGGAAAGAAAAAGAAAAAGAGTGGTACAGAGTAAATGAGATAAGGTGATTATGGAAAATATATATGAACATAGAAAGGGAGAGTGAAAGAGAGAGTGCGAGAGAGAGAGAGAAAGAGAGAAAGAGATAGATGGATAATGATGTTACACACACACACACACACACACACACACACACATATATATATACATCAAGAGAAAGAGAGAGAGAGAAAGAAAGAGAGAGAGAGAGAGAGAGGGGGGGGGGGAAGGAGACGTAGAGAAAGTAAAAAAGATGTAGAGAAATGAAGATTCCAAATAAAAAGTATTAAGGAAAAGTGTATTTAAATATTGGGCATAATTATTAGTGATGATTAATCGGTATCGGGAATCAGAAAAATTGGAACTTTCTGATGTATCGGAATCGAAAAAAAATGATTCCTATTTTCCGATGCCAGAAACGATTCTTTTAATTGTTGTTTTTGTTGTGATTTGTTCTTGTTTAAAACTTAATTTACCGTTGCTGATACGAATGATAAAACGAACAATGATTATTGATTTTAAACTAAAATACAAAGATTACCCTCTACAAGTGTACTTAGTCCACAATATATTGTAGTCTACATTGTACTGTAGAGAAGCTATTGTTGGTTTTATAACATTATTTTTATATATAATTGTTTGCATCAACGTTTAAAATGAAAAAGTCAAGTATCATGCTTCAAATGTTCTCTAAACAGAAGCATTCATTTCGAAAGCATCACTATAATATCAAAGAACCGACTTTTGACTTTATATCTGTGGCCTTACTGGTTGTGCGGTGATAATGGTTCGAATTTAAGTTTAAGGTTAAGATAATGGTTTGAATTTAAGTTTAAAATGGTGCATATTTTTTTAAAACAGAAACATTCATTTCGAACACGCCCCTGTCATATCAAAGAAATTACTGTTGATTTTATATGTTGGGCCTTTCGGCTTGTGTGGTAATAAAACTTCTCAACTGCATTTGTGATGTTAGACTGTGTAAGATGTTAACTTTGGTTAAAATCGCCTGTTCCTTCTTTCATCGGATTATTTTGATTATCGATACTTATCGAAGACATTCCGATACAAAACCTATCTAAGAACACTACCAGGCTTATACACTACCTTCGTGTGAATTTCCATAAAAATCGGTCCAACCGTTTTCGAACCCATAGGGAACGAACTCACATACACACAGTCAAACACACAAACTTTCTTTTATATAATACTAGAGATTACTTGCTTTTTTTTGGGGGGGGGGGGAGGAGTGTACACCTCCCAAATAAAATGAAGTAAAATAAATTTTAAAAAATAACTATAGATAAATGTTTAAAGATTATAATCAGAATTGGAATCAATCATTGTATCGAAATTGGAAATATAAAACAGAATCTATAACTGCATCGGAATCGGGAAAATATTGGAATCGTCCCAACACTAATGCGTACATAGGTTCTGGTGTTACTATATCGTATGAAAGTAGCATTTCAGGTGAGAATGTGTACAAGTGAGGATGTGTGTCTGTGGGACAAAAGGCTGTCAAATATTTCTCCTCCTTGGACTGAGACAGTTAAACTTGCATTCTTTTTCCATAAATACATTTCTTTTCTCAAATAACACTCACGGAAAACGTTTATTCCTTTAATAATTTCCTGACAAACAAATGTACGGCATAACCACGGTAACATAACGGTTCTCGTTAAATGACCGAATTTGAGCCCGGATAGTGTCAGATGGATGACCATTTGGGAATGGCATGCGTTGCGTGGGGAATGTCGATAGCACCACAGAAACTAACGTCGTGAAAACGGATTGTGAACTGACAATCACAAATAGAACTCATTCTGTATATAATGTCGATTGTTAATAGATTGTTAACAGATTGCTAATATGTTAACAACATAATGTTCCTATTTATTTGCCTCATCACGAGTGCGGAGTTAGACACAAGGTTGGTTTTTAATGTTGGAAAATCCAGCTCCCCAAAAAGGGGCACTCTGGATAAGAACAAAAATAAAAAATTGTCTCCGTTATGAAAGATTTCTCTTCCATTGGCTAAAGACAGAAAAGGTGAAATGCAGCACCAGAACAGATACTACACTATGATCTTGGCCCGTTAACAACATAATGTTAACCAAGGCTAACGAATATGCAGTTAGAAAGCTAACATAAAAACTGATATTTTATGTCGTGTGAGAACGAAAGTTTTCTTGACCTTGACTTGAACTTCCGGTCTCGTTAATCTGTTTTAATCTCAGCAGGATAATATCAATAAGCTGATTAATCTGCCTTATATCCAACGTGGTTACAGGTAGAAAAAGTTGGCGTCAAATACAATCATTTTTTGTGTTTGAAAATATTTTGTCGACTAAAACGTACGTTCGTCTTAGGGTTATTTTGCAAACCAAATAAACGTCAATACTCCGAATTCCGTTTGAAACATATTTAGGATATTTTGAATAATTTATTCAGACGCCAAAACAAAACTTGAGTTCAATTTTTAAAAAGATTTAATAATTTTTATCGAATATATTATTTGAAAGAAAAATCTACCGCCTGAATTGACTATGAGAAACAAAGAAATCACTTTTTACTTCAATGACAGAATCATATCGATCAGCACTTTGGACCATATCGATTCATAAAATATAATAGATACTCTAATTCAACATAAAATGTAAATAAACGCCCAAATTAAAACTAGGTCATCGCTAAAACAATATAGAAACAAGTGCGCGCGCTGATTGGCTTCAAGAAATGAGCGTGTAAGCAACTAAGAATCTAATTGGTTGACTAGCAAACTCAGTACCACGTGCATACATAAAACACGAAGCAACATCAGTTCCAAGCATTAGCCTGATGAATCTTCACGTGGATGAAACGAGAAAAATTCTGTGTAGTTTAATTGCCATATATATTTTCTAAACTTAGCACACACACACACGCGTGCGCACACACATATATATTTATGTGTGTGTGTGTGTGTGCGTGTATAATTATTTAATGTATACACAAAATTTTATAAGGAGATACCAAATTTGATGTATCAATTTCCAGTATTTACTTCAACAGTGCTCAATATGTGAGTGGAGACAGGTAGTAAGTTATGAAAGTATTTATGGCAATTAAGCTGCACATAATAAAGTATATAAAAAAATTAAATTATAAATTAAAAAATACAAACGTACTCAAAACACACACGTGTTGATATAAGAAGAACTATTAATTCAATACATTCAAAAGAAAAGGACGCACCAGCAGAACAGTAGAACAGGATATAGAAGTGAAACACAACGATTGGCTGTTGAATACATAAATATGAATTTTATTGGTTAGCTAACTAAACTAAGAATGTATAAAACACATAGTGAAATGAATTCCACGCATTATCGCCTGACAATTCTCTACGGAGATGAAATGTGATAGATTCTTCCCCTCTCTCTCTCTCTCTCTCTCTCTCTCTCTCTCTCTATATATATATATATATATATATATATATATATATATATATATATCTTTTCTTCTCTTCTCTTCTCTTCTATCTTCTTCTATTCTATTCTTCTTCTCTATATAAATAAAATGAACTCATTTTTCCCGTGTGAGTTTGACCTTAATAGGATTAAAAATCACGACATTACATTCAAATGTAATATCCCCATACTTCAGCACAGGATCTGATGTGTGCTATAGGCCTACTACCCTTACAGTTCCTTGATGTTCGTACATTTCTATATTTTTTCCGGCGAGAGTTCACTGCCACAATCGGTTAGAATCAATGGAAGTTGTACAATCTTTTCTCTCTATTCTATTCATACTCCGCCCACGGCCACTTAACACCGTTGCGGATACGTCCACAGGGGAATATACGAGAAACACGGGTTTGAGTTCTTAGTTGCTTAAAAATATGGATTGGCATTTTTCCGTCGGGTGGAACGCGACTTTACATTCCAGTTATTCTGTGGGTTACTTGTGCCATTTTATAAATTTCTTCTTCTTTTTTTCCATTTTTTCCTTCCTTTATATTTTTTTCACTTTTTAAAGGGGGTGGGGAGTTGCGATTCGAAGGATTACTTAAACGAAACAAACTAACATTGGATTTCAGTTTTTACAAGAAACTTTAACAGTCAGCCACCAGCGTTCTTCAAATCTTGCACCGATTAGTCGCTTTAATATTTTATTTACCGTCTTTATACTTCTATTATGTTTGCACTGATTTCATACGTGATACTAGGGGGGAGCTGACTTCCTATTTTCGGAGTAGTTACTTATTCATTATTTATTTCTATACATTGCATTAAAATTACTACTACACTATCGATATTGGAATCAGACGACATTCAAATTGGTTAACAGCGACAACAAAGAAAACAATACAAAAAAATAAACCAAAAGAAACCAAAACAAACCAACATCCCAAAAATAAAAAACACGGCCAGTTTTCTGGTTTTATTTATTCATTTTTTTCTTTTTCATTGAAACAAAGAAAAATAAATAAATAAAATCTTATAAACAGATTTTCATTATACACGGTAAGTTTTATTTTTTTGAATTTTGTTTTTCCCTTAAAATAAAATAGATTTAAATAAACATATTTGCATTTTACGCAGTAACTTTTTGGGGGTTTCTCTTTTTTTCCTTTTTTTCCGTTGGTATTCTTTTACGTTTGTTTTGTTTTTATTCCTTTCAATTTTACGCGTCATATATTAGCTAAACCATGGCGGAGGGCATCTATAAATATAAAAGCTAAAACGTGTGTGTGTGTGTGGGGAGGTGTATGTGTGTCTGTGTGTGGGTGTTCCTTCACACTGAACTCGGCCTCCTCCTGCTACTACGACAATGACATCATGTTTGACCTAGAAAACGTAGACGTTAGTTTCAACCACCTGCAAGTGTTTTTAAAGGGTTAATTTTATACGTTCTTAATTGTGTTTCTCTTTGGCGTAGAGGTAATGTGTCAGCTATTTTTTTTCGCCTTAGCCTCGATGCTTCGGATTCGAGCCTGTCTTCCTACCTAAACCTTTTGTCCTCTTTTTTTTTTTTTACATTTGTTCGCGGTTTTGCTTTGTTTTGTTTTTTCCAATTTTTTATAAAATCGTGTTTTTTTATAATATTAAAACAGGGTCCCCTCTCCTACATACACCTCCACAAACAACGCCGGGTAACCACCGCTAGTATATATATATATATATATAAAATATATATAAAATATATATATAATATATATATATATATATATAAAATATATATATAATATATATATATATATATATATATATGATAAAGCCGTATTTCTGTTTGTTTGTTTGTTCTCAATATATACAAAAGTTATACTCTTTCACAAATTAATTTTCATACTGAAAACGGATGTTATACATTTTTTCTTACATGATTTCTATATATGCGATGCGATGCATCCATTTATTTTCAAAATACAATAGATAGCCTCTGTAATGGTAGCTGCGCATGTAATTGTGAGGCAAGTGTTGCGCAATCATCAGTCACACCTCTTCTGAATTGGCACTGCTTGTCCAGTGACAAGAAGTGCTAGACGACTGGAAATAGTACCGAAATAAGCAGAAAGTACATACAGCACATGGAATTCCAAAATAATCACCCATTTCCAAATCCACTTTCAAAGAATTACCTCATTTGCATATTTCATCAAAATCTATTTTAATGTCATTATATTATTAATGATTGTTAGTTATAGAATTGTTTTAATTGTTCTATTTAGAAATATTATTACCAGTTGATTTACATAATTTATTTTAAATTTAATTAATATCTTATTTTTATTTTTATTTATTTTTTTTAAATTCAATTTTCACCCCAAACAAGGCACAGTGCCACTTTGAAGCAGGGGGCTACTATCAGGGACTTAATTTGCAGGGGCATTATGAAGGGAGATGAGTAGAAAGATGTATGTTCACATTACACTTGAACTTCTGCATATCAGTACAGTTGGGAAAGCAGTTCTGGGGAAGAAACTATTGGAGTAAAAGACTTTCTTGCACCTAGAGATCTCTACTGGTGAGAAGGCTTTACTGTTATTTGGGCGGTCGGGTTTTGATCTTGGTTTGAGGCAGTTGCCTGTCTAGGCGCACTGATGAGCTGTGAAACAGCGAAACAGTACTGTATGTGGATGACTATATATATATATATATATATATATATATATATATATATATATATATATATATATGTGTGTGTCTCTTGGTATTAATGTATTGGAAGTGTGGAATATTTGTTGATCCTAATTGAATTTCGGGCAACGTCGGTCTCCCTGATAGTATATATATATATATATATATATATATATATATATTTATATATATATATATATATATATATATATATATATATATATATATATATATATATATATATATATATTTCGTGCAACTTCAGATCTTACTGCTAGTTTAATCATAAAAAATAGCAAACAACTCAATAAGTCGCAAGCAAAATTAATCACTTTTAAGCAAAAATTAGACTTCATCATCAACCTGGCCTTTTTCTAATGCGATTCACTGGTTCATGCATTTCTTTAACGATTCGTTCACATTTTTGTAAATTTGTAACTATTTGTCTTTGGCCTCAAATACGCCTCAGTTCCCATCATAATTTCATCGGAGCCATTCTTTCGTGGCTCATTGTTTTGAGGTCTGCAAACCAAACAATCCCTAGTCGCTTGGGCCAGATATGCAGAATAGGATGGACGTGGAAGCAATTTGGAGTGCAATTAATTTAGTTTTGCCATCGTTGTGATCAACTTGTGACACGGTGCATCGTCTTGGTGTAAAACACTTAAAAATAATCTTCATTTGATGCAAATTGCACAAATTGATGCAAAACCGTTGCTTTGTTGGGTAAAACAGTTTCAAACAAAGCTCTGAATTATCGACTCGTTGTTGCTTTTCATCGACTGTGCGAAAACGTGGCACAGACTTTGAATACAGCTTTCTCATTGACAAATTTTCAATGCGTGAAGATAAATAAACTTCTGATATCTTCAACTCCTCTGCTATCTCACGAAATTTCAATTTATGATCAACCCAAACGAAAATTTTGAACTACCTTTTTATTGCTATCTAGTATGCGTTTACACATTAGCTAAACTGTAGAAATTCGGTATTCAACACGATGTAGACTCAGTCGCAAAGGAGACAAAGAATAGGAAAGGACTTCACTATTTCAGGCTATAAGAAAAGTCCCTTATTCTTCATTCTCTCCACGCGTGACTTCTCATTACGGCTCTGACGTCATCCATGTCTCTAACGTGATCGACTTCTCTAACGTGCTAGTACATTATTTGTTATTTTTCTGTTTTCTTACCGTGACGTCACTTCGCACACGGCTTGGCATTTGCATACAGCCGTCATACGCGTGTTCGCGCTCTGTTACATTATGTTTTCCGGGACAACTTCAAAATTTGGACAACCTGAGCGTACAGCGGTATTTTTTATCTCTACATACCATCTTTTAACCATTGCTTCCGACGAAGCACAGTTCGAATAACACTTATTAGGTTAATGCACAACTCCCCACTTAGGATGCCCCTATGGATATAACTCTAAACCTACAGTAGTCTCTAAAGTATTAGTGGCAATGTATGCTGTTTTATGTGAATTAAATTAGAAATAATTTCTTTTTATGACGTTTCTGAATTTTTGAGATGAGGATTGGTTATTCGTAGTATTATTTATCAGATTACTGTTTTCATCTTGAGTGTGATTTTCATAACGTTTCGGTCGATGTAACTTCCGACCTTCTTCATGTGTATCTTGTTGAACTCAGGAATGTTTCTGTCAAAAGTTCGACAAGATACACCTGAAGAAGGTCGGAGGTTTCATCGACCGAAACGTTGTGAAAATCACACTCAAGATGAGAACAGTAGTCCGATGAATAATAATACTATGTTATTCTCTTCCATTTTTTGTTCGCCTTTTCGTTTTTTCTTTCATTTTTAATTCATCATTTACTCATTTGAACCACCTTCTCTTTGTATGTCTGCCATTTCTTCCCCCTTTCATTCACTCATTCATTTATTAATATTTAATTCACCCGTTCATTATTTCATTTATCCATTCCATTTATTTCGTCTTCCTTCTCCCTTTTTTCTTCCTTCATTCATCCTTTCTTCATTCGTCCATGGCTTCTTTTAGTTACACCACTGCTTATTCCATCAGAAAAAGATTCTGCCGCTTCCAAGTACGAATAATGCCAAGGTAACAACAGGCGTTCTATTGATGACACGCGGCTCCAACGCAAATGAAATCCGCCATGATAAATTCAAGAAATGGCTGAAGCGTGTAAAATGGCGATATTGTGCATGAATTCCCCCTCCAACGTTTTTTCTTCTCTTTATATTTAAATTGTATTATTTATTTGTTATTTATTTGTATTATTTACCTTAAATAATCAAGAAGAAACAGTCGATGTGCAGACGTGTTTTCCCTATAACCCTTTCGATTAACCGATTTCTTATTAAAAAAAAACATTGTTTCCGTTTTTTTTTATTGTATAGTTTCAGTTGTAGTTTTGTTTTACGGCAAATCAATCCTTTTCAGGTTATTTAATGTTGAATTTTGGAGAAAAAGTGTCATGCTTCATGTTCTTTACATCTGTAAATATTTAGTCATGATTTTTAAGTTAATTGTTTTGTTTAGCCGCATATCGACCCTTTTCGGGTGATTTGATGTTTGAAAAATGGGCAATTTCACCGATTCTGATTGCAATAAATGTATTGGAAGTGTGGAATATTTGTTGATCCTAATTGAATTCCGGGCAACGTCGATCTCCCTGATAGTATATATATATATATATATATATATATATATATATATATATATATATATATATATATATATATATATATATATATACTGCTCGTTAGCTAGTTATAGTTCGGAAAATGGCTGACAGGCAATAGAAAAGATTAAACCCAGAAATGTTTACAAGGCTCTGCATTATTCACGAAATCTTCAGTACCATGAGATCATCTCTCTTTCTCTTTCTCCTTTCTTCTCTTTCTCTCTCCTCTCTAGCTTTCTCCTTTTATCTATTTTAATCGCTTTATTCTTTCTCCCCTCCCTATCTCTCTCTCTCTCCCTCTCTCTCTCTCTCTCTCTCTCTCTATATATATATATATATATATATATATATATATATATGTGTGTGTGTGTGTGTGTGTGTGTGTAAGAATAAAAATACACGATATATTATAAAATTAAATCCGTGGATACGAAAAAACAAACAAACAAAAAAAGCCCAAACAAACAAAAAAGCAGAAAGATGTTTTTTATCCTTCTGAATACGTTCGTTATTCTGAACGAAACCGGCCAAACCACACGTTTATTCTTTTCTATCTGTGTTTAAATGTTTCTTTTCTGTCTCGTTATATATATATGAGCACATTAAAAATTTATACGTTGTAATGATAAACACCGAGATTATATATATATATATATATATATATATATATATATATATATATATATATATATATATATATATACATACGTTGTAATGATAAACTTACCGAGATTATGTGTATATATATATATATATATATATATATATATATATATATATATATAATCTCGGTAAGTTTATCATTACAACGTATATATATATATATATATATATATATATATATATATATATATATATATATATATATATATATAATCTCGGTAAGTTTATCATTACAACGTATAAATTTTTAATGTGCTCATATAAAAGAACTAAACAATAGATAAATCTATATACTTTCTATTTATTTAAACATTTTGGCAACACATTTGCAAACATATTTCCATTTTAGGTAAAAACCAGTTGAATTATTTTATGCCACTATTCAATATGGATGCAAAAAATTAACAACAAAGAGAAATCGTTTCCAGATATTGCATATGATTAAAGTCCCGTATTTCTTTAAGATTAAGGATTTAGTAGTAGAAGTCCAAAATGTTTTAAAATTTTATATTTTATTCCTTTTAATTTTCATATCTTCGAAGGCAAACCGTCCGAGGTCACTTATATTTTTGTCTGCACCAACTCGTTACGATATGAAGATAGAACATATTTCCGCGAACAGTCGCCCCAGTCAAACGTATACACAAACATAAACCCACGCACAACACACATTTAGGTAGTACATATGGCTTCCTTCAGTCTTGACAGACGATGGATACCCACTGTAAGGGTGCCTGCGCATGAAATTTTTGTGGCAAGAGTTGCGCAATCCCAACCACACCTCTCCTGGGTCGACATTGTTGAATACCAGTGGCAAGTGGAGGTCCAGGGCGACTGGAAACAATGCCGAGATAAGCGGAAAGCACATACAGCGCGTAGAATTCCCAAATGGTCACCCATCTCGTACTAGCCAGGCTCAACGTTGCTTAACTTCGGTTATCTAACGAGAACCGGTGTGTCAACGCAATTATGCCGTACGGTACAAGCAGATACAATACACGTGCGCACTTCTTCTCTTGATTCTTTTGCGCTCGGCGAAATATTCTGAGATTCAAACTTGTGAAGATGAAAGAAATACTGCGACACCTGTTGGCTTGAAGGAGGTTTGCTGCCAGTGTTTACTGCTGGAGTTTCTCCGACCAGCTATACACCGTGACCTTGTTTGGACAGATTACGACAGCTGTTTGCATTCTCTCCTGTGTGACAATAACAGTTATCGATTATATTATGTAAATGATTGTTATAAAATTTAACAAAAAAACATTTTTTTTTGTAAAAGCAATATGTTTATAGATTTTAAACTCGCACACACACACACACACACACACACACACACACACACACACACACACACACACACACACACACACACACACACGCACGCGCGCGAAGACACGCATGCGCACACATATATTTAACGTTATACAAACCTTTGTAAATGAAGAGAGTTTCTATAAGTTTATCAAAAATCAAAAACAGTTTTTTATTGAAATACAATTGTTCCTGTATAAGTCAGGCGCATACATATTCTTGACTTTCTGGCAGCCAAGCCTTTCCCGGTCATACAATACGCTTAAACATGATATTTTAATTTATGCAGATTGCGTATGTATTATTATAGAATCAATCCTCTATTGAATATTATATATTATGAGGCCCGGTGGACCAATTCGCTAAAATTTAAAATAAAAAAATAGTAATGATAATGTCGTTCATCAAATTCCGTCTGTGTTTGTTTACAATATTACGTCAGCTGATATTTGGCTTGACGATGAATGCCCTGAAAAAGTCACGTCTGATGAATGTTTAGTTTTAAAATATGCAAACGAAGAAATGGTTTGGGACGATTTTAAACGGTAGTTCTTCTTTTATCGTAATTTGAACCCAATAATAAAAAAATAAGAATAAAATGGTGAGGTACACCCGAGCTTGAACAGGGGATCATTCGATCTGTTGTCGAATGCTCTACCTCTCTAAACTATATCTCTAGATTATAATAAAGCTGATTTTTTCTTTTATTTTTTAAGAAATGATTTGCTGTAATTTTATTATACTCTTGGTCGGTGTAACGTAAAATACTTCTTGTAAAAATTATTCTCTTTTATCTATTAGAAGGAAAAGATATTTTTCAGGCACAATGTTTTTCGATTTTCGATACTTATCGGATGAATTTCTATACAAAACATTTCTAAGAACACTGCCAGACATATAAATTAGCTTTGTATGAAATTTGCAAAAAATAGGCTCAGCCGTTTCGGGACCTATGAGGAACTCTCTCTCACACACACAAAGGTATCTAATAGTAGAGATAGAGATAGATATACAAGAAAGAATGAAAAATTATACAAGAATACTAACGAGCTACAGTACAATTCAATATTCATTTATTTAGAGACGTTACGAGACTATTTCTTCTCAATCGATATTTTCATGGCAAGTGCTCGGTCGAGCTTCACTCTATGGTCGATCCCCTTGTAAAACATTCATGGCCAGCACTCGCCTACCTGCAACCACTATTAACAATTTCCCTTACTCTCTATATCTGTGTCTAAAACTAAACGAAAATTTCGTGAGCAAATTTTTGTTTTCACTCGCCTGTGGAACACAATATCGCGAAGCTGCTTCCAAGCTATCTACAATATGGTCGTTTTAAAGTCCAATGCGAACAAACTTTTGTTAAGAAGTCCTTTAAATAATTGATTTCTACCCAATTTTCACCATCAGCGGTCATCACAATGTTGTCTCAGTCATTGAACCTTACCCTTGAGTGGCCTACGAGCTTTAAGGACTAAATAGTAAAAACACATATTATTTATTTTTCCTATTTTCATGTTTTATTTTTCCTATGTATATTTATTTGTCAGCCATTCTATAACAATCAAAGGGTTACTTGGAGGAAACTATGTTTACCCCCAATCCATCTTATCGACGTACTCAACATTTTATCGTTAAACAGAAAATTAGCATCAATGCTGATGGCACAATTTTCTATTCTAGTATTGCTTCTCGCCTAAATCAATTAAAACACCCAGCTAATCTATCCTTAGTTCAGTTGTAGATTGGGGTACATTATGGCTTGTTTCGTTTAATCTATTAAGACTCAGCTCGTGTCTTTCAATCGTAGACGTGCCCCCCTTTCTTTCTGAAATTCTCATGTATGGCTCTGCGCTTGACAAAACTATTCAACATTTCATGTAGTGTATCTTGAGTGGAAACCGTTATTCCTTACTAGAGAACTCAATCCATAAGTAGGCCTCCCACACGCACACACATAAATATATAACAAATTATGAAAATATATGTGGTAATTAAGCCACACAGTCTTCCGTATTTCATCCACGTTGAGAATCGTCAGGTAAAAATGCACGGAATTCACGTTATCTGGTGTTTTAAAAAGTGGTGTTCAGTTTAGCTAACTAACCAGATTCATTGTTATTCCGGTAAAAAGGGTTTATGATTTCATTAGTCAATATCATGGCTTCTCTGAGAAAAGGTTCGGCTGACTTTTACTTCCTCTTCTTTGTTCTGTTTTATATAGTGGTTAGTCACATTTTTTCCTGTGAATATGTCGAATTAATATCGCGTATTGAACAATGTTGAACCAAATACTGAAAATCGATACATAAAATATTATATCTCTATAACATTTAATGTAGATATATGTATGCGTATATATTTATATTATTTTCAATTCATATTCCAAATAAAGATTACGCACAACGGTATCTAAGTAGCTTGCAACAATAACGGAGAACACATTTAAAATCAAAAAGTAAAAATCTCAAATTCATTATAGAATAGTCCATTATTAGAAATATCATATCATGGCAGTCTCACTTGAAATTTTGTAGTATATGCATTGCGGAGGCATTATTACGAATTATGATGGTAATATCTTCAATGTGAAACATAAGATGATTTTACTCCGCCTCCACAAATGTAAATTCTTCCCCCAGACCGCTTGCCGTTGAAATTCTTTCCGTTTCCTCAATATTCCTTACGTGCAGAATTTAAATGTAATGTTAACAAACATCGAGTTACCCTCTATTAGTTTGACTATCACAGTAACGCCTTTTGCTCCAGAGGCGGTATGCTTTGTTTAGAGGGTTAATAAGAGTAACATATAAATTATTAGACGCTATTGTTTGTATGCGTTGATATTTAATGGGTGAATGTTTTAGATCTGGCATCTTTATTTAAATTTTTCTTTATATTTACCGTAATGTGTATGTTGTCTACGTATTGGTAAGATGACGTATATGCGAATATATATATATATATCATAATTAAGGAATTTTAAAATTTGTGATTTGAAAAAGTTAAATTTCAAATATAGAAATTTTATTGTATGCAAGACAAAGAATACTATATAGTAAAATATATTTCCTTAACCTATGTGTTTTCGATGTTTATACATCTCCTCGGAGTAAAATATAAGCAAATATTATGAAAGGTTTGCACCTGATTTACTAAAGGTAATAAACATAGAAAATTAAATTAAATGTTTTTAAAGTTTTTAAATCATTTTAACTACATAGAATAAGGGAAATTGTATATTGATGCTTCAAAAAAGAAAAAAAAGAAAAAGAAGAAAAAAAAAAAGAAAAGGATATTGAACTTCAAATCGAAAGTGCATGCTAAATTCTGTAATGGAAGTTTTTGGTATTCGGCAGGTAAAAAGATCCAACGCGTATTGTAATAAATCCAAGGAAGCTGGTAACAATCCAATACATACATATACAAATTTTTGATATATATATAATCAAAGATTTCCGGATATCCAATCAAATATATATGTATTTCCACAGTTTTTCTTTAGTTTGATTGTATTTATATATATATATATATATATATATATATATATATATATATATATATATATATATATATATATATATATATATATGTTTATAAGACAGACGATAATGTTGATGAGTTGTGTATGCGTCTCTGTGTTCGTTAATGTTTGTGTGCGTGTGAATGAAGAGAGATGTTGCCAAGAATAGCGCCCAGCGACACTGATCCGTAAACTCGGGTCAACTGGGTTCCACTTTATTTTATTGAAGAGAAAACTAGCTTTTAAAGGGTTTAGGTAGCTCACAGAAAACCATTTCAAATAGATTCAGAAAGTCTTCTAATTGATCCATGATTATTTGCTTTTATTCAGTTTAGTGCATGCGCAAACGATATGCGTACAAACGCATTTATGCACTTTTTGTATGTCGATCTGTCAACATCGACCGCTACAAGTCATAGACTGAAGTTTATTTGTGTCAAATAGAGTTGGATTTCAGAAGAAATTGCCAAAGATTTCGTGGATGGTATTTTTTGAGTCACCCTATACTAGATTGAAGTATTATATTTACTTCCTTCCTACCGCAGGAAGATGTGAGATTAGGTCGGAAAGTGGAGAAAATCAAGCCAGCGTCCCTAAAAGATGAGCACTCTCGCCTTTAAAAAACATTTCCTGTGTAGTTCCCTCGGCAATTTCCGGTAGGGATGCCTCAAGCAGTAAGCAATAAACTTACTCCACTCGAAAGACGGGAAGCAACATGGGAAGGTGGGTCTCCTAGGAATAGCCAAAACCATACCTCAGCCCGAAAAATACAAGGTCAAAAATGGCCAAGCTAGATTATGCCGAGGTATTCTCGACTGCCATGATAGTCTACCCAGGCTGTGCCGTGTAAGTACGGTCCTAATCGATCTCCGGGAGAGGGATTGATTTATTTCCGATCGCTTGAGGCATGCATGCCAACCGGGAAATGCTAACGAGTTCAAGTGTTTTATTTTCATAATACTCCCACTTTTTCACAATTCAGAACGGCTGAATCAACATTTGTTGCTTGCGGGGAAGAGTAATTTAGTGGCATAAGTTATCATGTTGTGTCTGGTGTCGCTAAGACGAATATGTATACGATGTGACGTAAAGGAATTTTGCCTGGTGTCGCTTGGAGTAAATTTACGACTGTGGGCTTTTTTTGCTGTCTGTTAAACTATTATTTCGGTTTGGTGTCGCTGTGACGTATAAGTGTGTTTTTTTTTATACTGTGTGTGACCCAATATGTTATTCGTCCGGTTTACATGGATGAATATTGGAGCTCAGATTAATATTTTAACGGCACAACGCTTGGACTACTACTACTACTACTACTACTACTACTACTACTAATTTGAAGAAGATTGGCGAGAAAATATATTTATTGAGCGCGAAATTATTGTATTATTTGTATTATTCGGACTATTGTTCTCATCTCAGATGTTATTCTCAAAACATTTCGGCTGATTTAATTTTCGACCTTTTTCAGGCCTGTATCTGTACCGAATTTCGAACGGAACACTTCAGTCAATCCACGGAGAAAGCATGCTCTCGTTCCGTTTGCCATGACCGGTCAGAAGTCAGAAACAATTCACGATTTCATATTTAGTATCACCCGCACTGAGAACTGAACCTTCAAACTCTAGAAGGGTGTTACTTAAAAGTTTATCCGTTAAATCACAGGTCCTTGCCGACAATTTTTTGTGCAAAATTATTGTTTGCATTCTGTTACAACTTAATTATAGTTATTTCCCTTTATTTTGCTTTTTTATTGCCTTTTAACTTTATATTATGATTCACACTTTGAACTGGTTCTGTCAGTTCTATCGCTGGTGGCAACATATCACGTAATCCATCGTCGGGATTACGTCAAGCTGGTATCACCAGTGACACTATGCGACAAAATCCTTTTTTTTTTTTTTTTAAATATAGAAGCATTTAATGTGGACATCATCTTTAACCACTAAGCAATTTTACCAGACAAACATAACAGGATATTCCTTCCCAAACTTTGAGACGGAAGTTCATTTAGTGCTTATAGTCTAATATTAATGAATGAATATCGCGCGCGCGCGCACACACACACACACACACACACACACACACACACACACACACACACACACACACACACACACACACACACACACACACAAGTAACATATAATTGTCGATTATCTCTTGCACTGCAACGACGAACTCTGGCGTTCTGAAGACGTCAGATAATGCGTTTTTCTTTTCCTGTGTCGCCTTTATAGGCAAATCCCGAATAGTTTAATTTCTATCTGACTTTTTTCTACCAGTCTCTTGATGAGGCTGATCAAGTCTGAAATCTTATTTTATCTTTCAGCACTGATTCCAAATGGAACTCATTTTCAACTAATATGGAGATAAAAATCCGTCCATAACCAACTATGCTGAAAAGTTATAAAAAAAAAGAACGATATATATATACATAATAGTATGTTCATAAATGCAACACTAAACACAAAAGTAAGAACATACATAAAATTAGTACTTGAAAATTTCCCGCGCTTTTTTGCTTTGAACAATCGAGCACTACAGTAAAATTTATAGCAATTACCGAAATATCAATATATATATATATTGAATTTTCCATTTTTCAGTTTCCTGCTTTCTTAATCTCGTTTATTTCCTAGAAACTGTCTCTAACTTTTAAATGACTTTCTTTATGCAAATATGATAAATTTCATATTTGTTTGTTTCCCTTGATGCATTGTCCTTAACAATTTATTGTATATTTTGCAAACTTCTTCCTTCTGATGAGAAAAATTGCATTCTTCAAAACTCCATGGAATAAGATCTTTCTTGTTTATTTGTACTCTTTGTCGAATAATTAAAATTTTCTATACCTTCCTTACAGGTATATAAAGTTTTTTTTTTTTGAAAATTTGAATAAATATTCAATAACAAAATTTTCATACTGATTGATTGATTGATTGATTGAACTATAAATATTTTATATTATAGTGCTTCGTCAAAAAACGATACTTAATATTATAGATAGAGCATTAATATTAGGGATATAACATTTATTTCCTTAGTTAATGTAATTTCAAAAATGTTAAAAATAAAGAATTACTAATTCGCATGAATTAAAAAAAAAAAACTTTGAAAATCGTGAGTAAAAGAATTGTTTGTTAAAAGTTTTAGAAGTTTCAATATTTGGTAGAAAACCAAAGTTCGAAGAAATGATTTTAAAACAGTAGAAGGAAGTTGAAGTATGGCGTATATTAATCCAAACATAGTGGAATAACAAACTTACGAGTAATGAGTTGGTTGATTAAATAAAGAAAAAAAGAGAAAAACTTTAATTGTTTCAATACTGCCGTAAACATAACTAATTAACAACAACAATGTTAAGAAAGAATGAATTTCCACCCAACCAAAATTAAAAATAAACACAAAAATAGATCCAGTGTCAAATACCTCGATATATTTCCCTCACCTAAAATTAAGGAATAAGAGACAATATCTCGAAGAACTTTATATCTAAACTAGACTACCCGTGACCCGTTGTGTCAGTATCTTATATTAGCTACGGAATTCATTTATGAGCGTGACATTTGTGACGTAAAGAAAATAGTTTTTTTTTTAACAGAAACGTTTCTATGAAAGTATATTAAAATGAAAAATCACGGACGGATCGCTCAAATATGAAAAAAAAAAAAATCCTCCCTATTCGTGTAAAGTTACCCATTTTTCCGAATAATCGCTCAAAAATCGAAAATTAAATATGATTTTCCTACGAATCGAACGTCGACGAAAGTCATTTAGCAGCAAAAACGCACATGAACATACCTATGAGAAATATAAAAACCCATATTGGAACCCTTCAACCAAGTTATAGAAACTTAAAATCTAAAAAAAAAAAAAAATTATAATTAATAAAACATTAAGCACAAAAATAAAACCTAAATAAATAAAATAAAATAAAACTTATATTGAAACAGATTAGTAAATGTGCTAACAAATTCACTGTTCTCACACAACTATTTTGTATCTAGAAATGTAAACAAAACATAAAAAAGAAGGAAGGAAGGAAGGAAGGAAGGAAAAGGGACGGATAGGGAGTAGTACTGGTATTAGTGGTAGTCTTGGCTTTACTACAATTGTTCTTATGTTTGTCAACGGGTTAAAGTTGTTTAGTTGTAAGAAAATAGCGGCAGTATAGTTGTAATAAAGAATAGTTGCGAAACCTTCCCACTCTTCCCATGTTAAATAATAATTTCGAAATAATAACGTTAATATTTCAGTGCGCAGGTCAGAATCTGCAAGAGAAGCGATTTGTGTTTATTTGTTTACGTTGTTATGGGTTAATGTTTATGCACGCATGCGCAACCGGATGTCGTAAACCGGAAAGTGGGCTACATCACTCGTTACCAGGTCATTTGAGTTTTATAATCATATAGATTATGTAAATTTTTTCTTCTCTCTCTCCATATCTATCTATCTATCTATCTATCTATCTATCTATCTATCTATCTATCTGTCTATCTATCTATGTTCTTCTCTTTCTCTCATATACTCTTTGCCTTGTACATCGGCGTAACTATTTAAGGAGAGGTCCAGGAAACATGGATGCACTTTTTTTTTTTTTATCATTTTAGACCCCTTTATATACTCCATTTCTCAGATCTCACTATCTACTGAAAACACACACATTTCTGTGAGGTTACGTTAGTCAGTTAGTCAGTTTGTCTCCCTTTAATTTGAAATCGGATTTGTGAATATTTAGTGAAGATTTCGTCGTCTTCCTATTATTAGCTACGGAATTCATTTATGAGCGTGACATTTGTGACGTAAAGAAAATAGTTTTTTTTTTAACAGAAACGTTTCTATGAAAGTATATTAAAATGAAAAATCACGGACGGATCGCTCAAATATGAAAAAAAAAAATCCTCCCTATTTGTGTAAAGTTACCCATTTTTCCGAATAATCGCTCAAAAATCGAAAATTAAATATGATTTTCCTACGAATCGAACGTCGACGAAAGTCATTTAGCAGCAAAAACGCACATGAACATACCTATGAGAAATATAAGAATGAAAAACCCATATTGGAACCCTTCAACCAAGTTATAGAAACTTAAAATCTAAAAAAAAAAAAAAATAATAATTAATAAAACATTAAGCACAAAAATAAAACCTAAATAAATAAAATAAAATAAAACTTATATTGAAACAGAAAATGTGCTAACAAATTCACTGTTCTCACACAACTATTTTGTATCTAGAAATGTAAACAAAACATAAAAAAAAGAAGGAAGGAAGGAAAAGGGACGGATAGAGAGTAGTACTGGTATTAGTGGTAGTCTTGGCTTTACTACAATTGTTCTTATGTTTGTCAACGGGTTAAAGTTGTTTAGTTGTAAGAAAATAGCGGCAGTATAGTTGTAATAAAGAATAGTTGCGAAACCTCCCCACTCTTCCCATGTTAAATAATAATTTCGAAATAATAATTTTTGTTTGAAATAGACATTTACTGAGGTCATTTGCAGTCGCCAGTTCCGTGGGTCGATGGGTAGCACTATCAACGCAATAGTTCTAGGTTCAATCCTTGGTTAGGCGCACTACTGAGTCGTGATACAATGGAGCAATACTGTATGTGGATGACAATATATTATATTAGACTTAATATATAGTAATTATTAAAAAAAAATGACTCGTGGGCAACCACCGAGAATAGAAACCAAAACGTTTAGCCTTCGATTTATTTTTACCTTTGACGTTAATGCCTGAGCTATGAAGGCATGATGTTTGCAAGGTTAAAAAAATGAAAACATGAACCAATAGCTACTACGGTTCGCCTTTTCACACTTTTGCATCGATTTTGCCCAGCTAAAACCCAAATATAAAGTTTCGCATGAGTTCGAATACTATATATTAAGTTTAATGATTGTAGACCAATAACTGACTGAGAGTTTGGTAGGCAAATTTTTTTAAACAAATATATATATATATATATATATATATATATATATATATATATATATATATATATATATAGAAAGAGGTTTGTGTTTATAACCCTTTTACGCAAATTTTTGAAAAATAGTATAGTATAAATCATGTAGAATATCTGCACTAATACAATTATACGTAATAGTTAACTAAAGATTATTACCCCATAAGAAAACCGAAAAAAATAACAGGGAATTAATTAAAACAAATGTTTATAAGAATATGCAAATTAGCTAAATCTTTTGCAGATGAATGCGATTCTCCGACCCATCAGTTGTATTTTCATTTTAAATAAATAGAAAAAAGTTTTTTTTTAATATGAATATCAATACAAAAAAAGAAGAAAAAAGAAATCGGAGTATAGATAGATTACCTTAATTTTACATACACACACATATATGTGTCTATATGTGAGTTTATGAATGAGAATTTCATGTGTGTTTATGCGCATCCAGATATTCATGTGTATCGTTTAATGTTTGCGCGCATCATTACCAGAGAAGTAAAAGAATGTTTATTTATTTTTGTCTGGGGTTTCAGACGGGCCTTCGCATCTTTCTGTGAGGTTACGTTAGTCAGTTTGTCTCCCTTTAATTTGAAATCGGATTTGTGAATATTTAGTGAAGATTTCGTCGTCTTCCTATTATTATTATTATTATTATTATTATTATTATTATTATTATTATTATTATTATTATTATTATTATTATAAAAATTTTGACAGTCTGCCTTTTAATTTCAACATTTTCTTTCTAACAGAAATAAAAACATAAAAATAATCTTACTTTACAAATTAATTTCATCAAAATAAGAAATGAAAAATATCCTCTTGTCCTTGTCCTTGTTCTTCTTCTTCTTCTTCTTCTTCTTCTTCTTCTTCTTCTTCTTCTTATTCTTCTTCTTATTATTCTTCTTCTTCTTATTCTTCTTCTTATTATTATTATTATTCATTTTGCTCTCCTCTCTTTATATCCTTATCCAGATTGTCGTGTCTGTTTTGTTTATTTTTTATATATTCATTCTTTTAAAAAATCTTCTTCTTCTTCTTCTTCTTCTTCTTCTTCTTCTCTCACACATACATACACACATATGTGCACTCATCACACACACACACACACACACACACACACACACACACACACACACACACACACACACACACACACACACATACACACACACGCACGCGCGTGTGTGCAAATGTATCCTTTTTTTTTGTTATTACGGTACGCAGAAACGCACCGAGATAGCCTCTCTCCATCAATGGAGGCGCTCAAAGCAATTAAACCATTTGAAATCAATAAAACTATTGTTTTGATATCGATTTCCCGCGCTCTAAAGTGACGAAGAGGAAGAAAGGGATTTACAACAATATTTTTCCACATTGAGATATGTGGGGTAACTCTTGTTCGGTCGGAGTGGTATGGCTCGTTACATTTTTATCTGGAAGCTAGTGCAATGGACGTTTCTTATGAACACCATTCTTCCTCTCGGATTTCAGCAACTTTGCACAATAAGTGATAAAAACGTTATCTCACATTTAAGTATGGCAGACCAATAGAAACATTACAAAATTAAACGTGAGCGACTAAAGAAAATGTGAAAGACCCAAGTAAATTATGGAAAATCATTAGGCATACAAGGGATATTTTAAACTATTGCAATCCATTTTTTACATATTGTTATTACTTAAACATGTCGCCATGTTTATTTCTAGCTTTTTCTGTCAGATTACTAAAGCATCATTCATATTTCCCTGCAATATTCTCACCCAATTTTTAATCGACAAGAAGGCAGTCATTTTCCATTGTGATAAAGCGCGTCCTCACAAAGCAGTAATGGCTAAAGATCTCCTAGGAAAATTTCGTTTGGAAATCGTGCCCTACTCAGCATATTCTCCTGACCTAGTTGCCTGGGATTATTATATAAAACCACTTAGAAAGCCTTAGGTTAGCATCATGAGAGGAGATTGAACACGAGTTAAGAACTTTCGATGGGCTAATGAATCTGTGAGATTAGGCTGCATCTGATTCTTAAACCTGATGGAGATTGTATCTGAAGTCAGGTACTTTTCCCAACAACCCTTGTAACATATTCGGTGTAAGCCCTTTAGTCTGGAATGAAAATAAGTTATTCATCGAAGAAATTTATTATAATCATTCTGAGATATGACGTATTATTTGTTGAATGCATGTACGAGATGGTCTGTTACATTCAAATAAGGATGCATCTTCATTATAGAATAAATATGAAGCATCCAATAAAAATAAATTCCCTCTGCATCTGTTAGGTCACGCATGATAGGCCTTTCTCCAAAATTGCAATTGATTGCCTTTGTTTGTAAAAGGACTGACAATACATGACAACAAGTATGATCATCTGACATATGTAACTTTCGCCTGTGTAGCGATATTAGACTGGGCTGTGTAAAAATAATATTTGATATGGTATTTTTCAAATAAGATTAAATTATTAAGATGAATGGAAAATTCCATTAGAAGGAGGAAGTAGTACTTGAGCTACATGTATGAGAATTTACGTCATAAACATGAAGTGTGAAATGTGACGTGGCGAAGAAGAAGAAAGAAAAGTCTTTCTCTTTGGCCTGCGAGCTGACTGCGTTCTAACGTATATTTTTGAAGTTCAGTCTTCGCGTGACTACACGACACTCGGGTGAGGGGAAGCTTACCCTGTGTGTAAAAGAATGTAAAATGAGTGCAAAAGAATAAACTACCGTGATTGGGCAAAAGCTACCGTTTTGTTTTATTTTGTTACATTATTGTAGTTACAAAGAGGAAGGCAGATACAAAAATTGCGAATCCTACATCACTAATACGATCATCTTTACAACTAAAGGTCACAACTCACTAAGCAACTATTCAAAGAACGGACAGCTATTTCTGCCTGATGATTTTTAAAAATGGACTCCAGATCATAGTAAAGATTATCTGCTTTTATCATATCAGGTTTCTGAAATCCATTTCACTTGATAGTAAGACATGATCAAGCGAACAAAACAGCAGTTCTTAACATGGAGAAAAGGGGGGTCTTTCAAGTTATATGAAAGAACGATAATCATTAATAAGAAGGTACCACGTCTTGCTTGTAACCGTCATCTTGTTTGTGAGAGAGAAACCGGAAGTTAAAAAAGAACTTCCAATATCCCATAATGGGCATAAACTTCTGAACGTCATAGACTAAGCTTTTTCTGATCTACTGAAAATGTCTATTCTGTATAATATTAGTCTTCCGCCGACCCAATCCCTGTGAAGGAGAGTGTATTTGAAAATAAACAATTCGCTTCAGACAACACGCAAGACGATAATATCTAGCCTTTTTCTTTATCCCACATATCATTATCGTCACCTTCTGTTCGCTACGTCACTTTCTTGCCACGTTAGCTAACCCACTTTTTTTTTTTTTTTAATTACATTTTCACCCCAAACAAGGCACATTGCCACTCAGGTGTAGGGGGCTACTATCAGGGTCAGCAACTACGGGGGCACTATGTAGGGATTTGGGCAGCAAGATGTCGGTTCATGTTGCACTTGAAATTCTGCATGTCAGTACAGTTAGGGAAGCATGATCCTGGAATGGAATTCCAGAGTCTAGCGGTTCTGGGGAAGAAACTACTGGAGTAGAAGGATCTTTTGCATCTAGGGATCTCTACTGTGTGGGGATGGGATTTAGCTGCGTGTCGGGTTTGTCGAGGGTGTCTGCGACGTGGGGGCACAAGTGTCTGCAGTTCGTCAGAGCACTCACCATTAAAATACTTGTAGAACAAGCAGAGGGATGCAACGTTTCGTCGATGGGACAGAGGTTGAAGCTTAGATGCCAGTTCAGGGCCTATCAGATTGGCGACTCTTTTTTGAACCTTGTCTAGGAGCGAGAGACTAGTAGTAGACGCACCAGCCTAGATGTGACAGCAATACTCCATACATAGGCGAATGGTGGCCTTATAGAGATACAGGATACTTTCAGGTGTCAGTAGTTTTCTAGCACGGTAGAGAGAGCCTACCTTTTTTGCAGCGGCCCTAGCAATGTTTTCAATATAATTGTTCCAACTCATGTTTCCTGTGAACGTTAGGCCAAGCAGTTTGAAAGATGTAGTCTCAGACAGGGAGTCACTGGCCATTGCTATTGGTGGCAGAGAAGGTTTCTTGTAGTTATTGAAGGAAACCAGTTTGGTTTTGGCAGCATTGAATGTGACCATCCATTTATGTCCCCATTCCACTACAGATTGGAGGTCATCCTCTAGTGTTTTTGCCATTTCTTTAGATATGTGTTCATTTGTTTTCCTGTCATGCCTTTTATAGAGTGTAGTGTCATCAGCATATATACCCATCTCAGAGGCAGTTTTGTCGGGGAGGTCATTAATAAATATCAGGAACAATAGAGGTCCAAGAATAGACCCCTGAGGCACTCCCGCATTTATATCAAACTGTTTAGATGTTCGACCGTCGGGGACAACCTAGATTTTTCTATTGTCTAAGAAGGATTCAATTATGCTAAGTATTCTAACAGTGATACCGTATGATTTCAGCTATCGTTATTCTCACCAACACAACTAGTTATATCATTATTCTTTTTTATCTTCCTTATTGAAGTACAGCGTTTCATGTTGCAGAACTTTAATCGTCATTTGATACTTGATTGGCTATACAGTATAAAAGCGGGGATCTGTGGAGTAGTGGATTAAGTACTTGATAAATTTCAGTTGTAAGTTACACTGTTCTGAGGGTTGAATGTTCAATCCTCAGTGCGAGCGACGCTCAAAATACAATTGCGAATTGTTTAGGACTTCTATCCAGTCATGGCTTACGGGACAATAGCAAACTCGTGAATTATATAACGGGTTTCCTTCGAAATTCTGTGTAGATTCCCAAGTCTGACAGAAACATTCTCGAGTTCGACAGAAAGATTCCCGAGTACAACAAGATACACCAGAAGAAGGTCGGAGGTTACATAGCCTAAAACGTGAAAATTACACTCAAGATGAGAACAGTAGTCTGAAGAATCTAAATAATACGAACATTAAAGCCATGGAAAAACGCGACTTACAAAAATCAGTTTTCATTTGATGAGTATTTCTACCGACTAGGCGGCCACCTTGGATGCCATATTGAAAAAATACATAGACTTTAATCTTTTACTTTGCTTTGAACTCCAAAGGTCAATTCTTGATCAACTTCCTGTAACCTCGACAAAAATGTTGCATCATCAGCAGATAATACTGTCGAGCATTCGCAACGACTGGTAAACTCGTTAATAATAATAATAATAATAATAATAATAATAATAATAATAATAATAATAAAGCAGAAACGAAAAGATTAAATAAAATGTAGACACGTATGAGAGACCATGTGTAATTGATAAATGTCTAATGCTTTTCAAACGCCTACATATATTCTTTTTTAAGACGCTTTGTCCATTATCGGCCAGGAAGCAAGTCTATTATTATTTTTTCAGTCCGTCATATTTAAGTTTGAAAATTAAAATGGCATTTTCTTTCGATTATCACGCTTAAATTTTAAAACCGATTTTCTGAAATAACACTTTATTTTTAAATAGATTTTTTTTCGGGTCAATTACAGATGGAAGAAACATTTTTTTTAAAATTACATTTTCACCCCAAACAAGGCACATTGCCACTTTGATGTAGGGGGCTACTATCAGGGGCAGCAATTACTGGGGCACTATGTAGGGACTTGGCCAGCAAGATATCGGTTCACGTTACACTTGAAATTCTGCATGTCAGTACAGTTGAGGAAGCAGAGACCTGGAATGGAATTACAGAGTTTAGCGATTCTGGGGAAGAAACTACTGGAGAAGAAAGATCTTTTACATCTAGGGATCTCTACTGTGTGGGGGTGGGATTTAGCTGCCTGTCGGGTATGTCGAGGGTGTCTACGTCGTGGGGGCACAAGTGTCTGCAGTTCGTCAGAGCATTCACCATTAAAATACTTGTAGAACAGGAAGAGGAATGCAACATTTCGTCGATGGGACAGAGGCTGAAGCTTAGATGCCAGTTCAGGGCCTATCAGATTGGTGACTCTCTTTTGAACCTTGTCTAGGAGCGAGAGACTAGCAGCAGATGCGCCAGCCCAAATGTGACAGCAATACTCCATACATGGGCGAATGGTGGCCTTATAGAGGTACAGAATACTTTCAGGTGTCAGTAGTTTTCTAGCACGGTAGAGAGAGCCTACCTTCTTCGCAGCGGCCCTAGAAATGTTTTCAATGTAATTGTTCCAACTCATGTTTCCTGCGAACGTTAGGCCAAGCAGTTTGAAAGATGTACTCTCAGATAAAGAGTCACTGGCCATTGCTATTGGTGGCAGAGAAGGTTTCTTGTAATTTTTGAAGAAAACCAGTTTAGTCTTGGCAGCATTGAATGTGACCATCCATTTTTGTCTCCATTCCACTACAGATTGGAAGTCATCCTCTAGTGTTTTTGCCATTTCTTTAGATATGTGTTCATTTGTTTTCCTGTCATGTCTATTATAGAGTGTGGTGTCATCAGCATTTATACCCATCTCAGAGGCAGTTTTGTCGGGGAGGTCATTAATAAATATTAGGAACAATAGAGGTCCAAGGATAGACCCCTGAGGCACTTCCGCATTTATATAATATTGTTTAGATGTACGACCGTCGAGGGTAACCTGGATTTTTCTCTATCTAAGAAGGATTTAATTATGTTACGTATTCTACCAGTGATACCGTATGATTTAATTTTCCTGAGGAGACCCTCATGCCATACCCTGTCAAAAGCCTTAGATATATCTAGAGCTACCGCTCTGCCCTCCTCCGCTTTGTCCAGTGAATGGTATATACGTTCTGAGATTGCAGTGAGAATATCTGCGATGGAATGGGCTTGTCTAAATCCATATTGTTTGTCAGTCAGAAGTTTAGCATCTGTAAGGTGATGGACTAGAGCATGGTTAATTATGGTCTCAAATATTTTGGCGAAAAGTGGGAGGAGGCTAATGGGGCGATAATTTGATGGGTCAGTTCTTTCGCCAGAATTCTTGAATACTGGTACTACTGAAGCAGTTTTCCAACAGCCCGGAAAGCAAGCTTCATTAAGGCATTTGTTGTAAAGTTTGGAGAGAACTGGAGCTACTTCGGCTGAGCACTTTTTTAATATTACAGCTGGGATGAGATCAGGTTCACATGCTTTTAAGGTGTCAAGGTTTTTTATGATAGCATGCACCTGAGCAGGGGTGATTTTTAGATCGTCTAGCGTGGCGTCTGTTCGCAAAGGAAAGTCAGGCAGGGGTGGTTGGAAAGGTCCAGTGTAGAGCTGGAGGCAAACCGGCTGGCAAGCATATTAGCCTTGTCGGTTGCTGCGTAAACAACCTTGTGATTGTTGGTTAGTGGGGGAATCGTTGATTGCCCATTATTTACTACACTGTTGTAGATTTTCCAGAAGTCACGAGTTCCTAATTTTTGTGCTTCGATGCGTTTTTTTAGTGGTTTCAGTAAATTCTCTCTTAGCTGTCGCTATTTCCTTCTTAACGTTACTTCTAGCTTCTATATACTTCTGTCTGTTTGAACTGGACTTGTGTCGGTTAAATCTGCGGTATGCATGCTGCCTTTACGCAATGGCAGTTGCGCAAGTAAACGATTGGGGAGAGTGGGGCTTGCTATAAAATTTCCGCATGGGAACATGTGCTTCAATTGCTGTTTTGAACCATTCAGTGGTCTCATTTGCGCACTGTTCAGCAGGAAGAGAAAAATATTTCCCCATGGGGCATCTCTGATAAGATCTCTGATGGCTTCCCAGTCAGCCTTTTTATAATATCTCGTTGTTTTGAGCACTGGCTCTTCAGTTTTGGGTCTAGAGTTTAGGGCGATTTCGACCATTATCACTTCATGATCAGCATTACCGAGTGGGCTGTCAGCATTTATTATACAGTCCTCGGGAACTGTGGTCAGAAACAGATCTAGAAGTGATGCGTGTTGTTCTTGCTGGTCAGGGAAACGTGTTGGAAACGTAACCATTTGTGATAGTGAGTGAGATACAGCGTAGATATGTTTTGTGCTGCTCGCTGCATCTGTGTGAGTAGAGAATCCAAGCCAGTTTTTGTGGTGTTTTGGTGTTACGAATGTAGACTCCAAGTCCGTGCATATGTCTGTCAGAGTCCTTATGGCAGAGTGGGAGATAGCCAGGCATGTTAAAGTAGTTAGAGGGGATGGAGGAGAGTACATTAGTCTCGCTTAGTGCTAAGATATCCGGGGTATTTGTTAGGAGAAATGCTTCAACATCAGCTAAATTAGTTCTAAGCCCACTGATGTTAGTGAATGCAAGCCTCAAGGGAGGAGGCAAGTTGGGTTTGTTTGTCCCTATGCCTGGGTCAAGCTTATTTTTTTTTATTGTACTGTCATCATGTTTTTAAAGAGTTTCAGTTAGGTAAGGGGAGCTGAACAAGAGGTTATGCAGGGTATCAGACATGCAACACAAGTAGACCATTAGCTGACCTTTCTTCAACTAGGACTGTGGCCTCAGGAAAGCCCATCGGGGATGAGTGCAGGGTCCTTTTCCATGCGCGACATGACACTATAAACATCCCGATATTATACAACTGTTGATGGAGCAGTCGCTCTAAGCGCTACCAAAGAGTGAGGGTACTGTATTACCAGTCGGAAACAGCAGCCAGGAACTGTCAATCCGGTACCCTCAACCCATCAGAAGAAGGTCACCCTAATCTAATTGCACAGTCATATGTGGTACTCAAGCACTCCCAAGTTCCCAGTTTTGAGGGGTGGGATGTGTCGGGAGTGGGGAAACGGCATTCATTGCCCTAGACAAGAAACAAGATCTACCACTAAGTGTTTTGTCGATTCACTGTGATAGTGTCTCTGCGCCTGACTAATAGGCAAAGAAGGAGTATGGAAGCCGGGCGATAGACAGAGCCTATCTACTCCTTAAGCAATTTAGGTTTGAAGACCAGTAGTTTGTTTGAGTCACCAGCTCTAGGAAGGTTGTCATCCAAGACTGGATAGGCCTCCCTCCCCTTTGGTTTAGTTTCAGAGTTTTCCTTCTCCTAGACGGGTGATCTGGGAAGATCTACTGGGTCCATCAGCCCTGAGAGGGGTTGCTCCGCGCCTGGGTCCTAATCCAGGTATTTCTGCGACCCCGTGTGGTTAGTTAATGTTACAGGGTTATATATGTAATGAATAATTACACTCCTCAAAGTGATTTAGGGACATGCAGTGGAAGCAGTTATGTGAGCAGGCTTGTTAGAAAGGCGTTAGTGCGGATTAAGACTTTTACCTTAGAGTTTTCCATTTAACTTTATGTTAGTTTAGGTACAGGATAGCGTTATAGTGTGAGTGGGTATTAGGATTTGAGCTAAGAATTTTGCCCAGTCACTGTATATTTAGAGTTAGGAGGGTTAAGATGTGGGTGCAGTACAGTAAGGGTATAGCTGGAGGTACATTTTAAGTCATGGTGTATTCCGTATGTATAGTTAAGTAAAATGGATATTTGGGCAAGTTTTCAGTCGATGTAAATAGATAGAAGTTGTGTTAGTGTTTCTATTATTGAAAGGAGATAATTTCAGTTTTCATTTAAGAGTCATCGAGCGTTTTGCATAACAGGGAGTATCGGATTTGGTTTAGTATTGTTCGTTGCAATACCATCTAGGAAGAGGCATTGTTATGTAATGAAGATCGCTTTGCATCCGAGTGCATACGTTGGCTGGTAAGTACCAAACTGGATAGGAATGAACTCTAATGCATGTCAGAGGTACAAATGTATAGATGTTTAGTGATGACTGTTAGGCGGTTAGCATGTGAAAAGTTAGGAGCTGGAGGCTAAGGATTCCACTACTAAGGCGTGTGTAATGTAGGGTATTAGTAGCAGCTAGAGGGGGAAGATTGTTAGCTCTCAAGGGTCGAGGTTATTAACTTACAGAATACAGTAAAGTTTCATTAGAATTTAGAGTTTCAGGTATTGTTTAAGCTTGGGAGAAAGGAATAAAAATTTCCCTTCTTTTCTCCTATTTTGCATTGCAGGTTAGACATAGGCAGTCGTCTTGGAGGTAAAGAGAAACAATTATTTCGTCGTGATTCGGAATTCATATTTATAGGCAGCCATTAATGTTGGGGATAAACCATTGTATCTATTCAGAAAAGAAGTCCTAGTGACGCAGCTAAGATCACTGTAGATTTCAGTTACAATTATAGTAACAGTTGATTATAAACTATATCCAGAGGTTTGGTAGAGATATCAACGAGGCCTCTTTATTAATACAAGCGAGCATATGGCAATTGTAGATATTAAGTATATTACTTACATAATGTTCTTCTGACTTCTACGGTAGAAAAAATAAATTCACCTCGGTGCTAATTTCGGAAAATTTATCTTGCCTAAGGTATTTTATCTTTAGCCTTAGTACAGAGCATGGAATTTATCATTTAAGCTAGGAGAGAAGAACGTGGTTGTGTTTTGCTGGGGAGGGGGAAAGAATTTAAAACTGAGCAAAGAAAACAAAAGACAAATGCATATATAAATTTGTAAAATACACATAATTACAAATTACAAAATGGAATAAGAAATTTAAAAGGGAGGAAATAACAAGGTTAGCATTTTTTTAGGACTAGGATGATTTAAGATAACACTTAACTTGTCCCGCACACCACAGCGCTTCCAGTAACACGGCTAACCATATTTGGAGGAGGGGGTGGAGAGATTTCTTTGACCGGATATTATACGTGTTTGTAACTAATTATATCTTCCGAATTCAACGCACATGCGTGCATATGTTGTTTCCATTAATAACGCTTAACTGTAAAATAACATTTACTTTGGTCTGACACGCTCTGGTTTAAAATTGCATATTTTTTCAATTTCTCTCATTTCACACTTGAAGTAGGATTTCTGTTGATTGGCACGGTTAAGTTTGAAATAGCATTTAGGTCTGTCTCGCTCAAGTTTGAAATAACATATTTTTTGGTCTGTTATCTTTAAGTTTTAAATTGTATTTTCATTAGTCCGCCACGCTTAATTTAAAATTATTATTTAGTCTGTCATGCTTAAGTTTAAAATTGAATTTTCTTTAGTCGGTCACGCTTAAATTTTAAATTAAATTTTATTAAGTCAGTCACGCCTAAGTTGAAAATTAAGTTTTGTTTAGTTTGTCACGTTTAAGTTTGATATTGAATCTTCTAAAAGTCGTTTTCTCAAATTAGACCCTTCTGTCTCTCTGTAAAACAGAGAGGAGGGGGCATGCCTCTCTTCTTAAGCACTATCTAAGAAGTAGCTAGGTAATTAGCTTAAAGTTTGATAATCTAAAAGTTTAATTGTTACTTGTTGATGTTTTTTAAAATTGTAAAGTATTATAATATATTTATGTATAAAATAAAATAATTAAGATTTCATATATGTATATTACAATGGTGTTGCGTGTCGTTTTATCTGCCTTATATGTCGAAATGGTGCCTGAAGACGATTCTATCCAAAAGAACCACCAGCATGAGGACATCATTCTGAAAGTCCCAGGTATGCCTTTACTCTTCAACTAAGCGACTGATCCTCATATTCTTATATCCTACTAGCAGGGGTGCCC
>NC_136483.1:85770216-85785216 GCF_053919585.1 Euprymna scolopes
GCACACTTCCGCGCACACACGCATACACCCATATGTATACATACACACACATATGTACATATGGGTATATACGTACGCACTCGCATATTGGCACATGTAAATGCACATGCACACACACTTTCATATACATCAACACATACATATACACTTTAATATACATCAACACATACATATACACGCATATAAGTATATATAGAGAAAGCCAACTTTCGAAAATCAAAACAAAACCGAATTAAGACAAACAGATAGGTTGATAGTCTATATTAATAAATAATAAAGCTATATTAATTGGGATATATATATATATATATATATATATATATATATAAATATATATATATATACATATATATATATATATATATATATATATATATATATATATAGAGAGAGAGAGAGAGAGAGAGAGAGAGAGATAGAGAGAGAGAGAACGAGAGAGAGAGAGGGAGGGAGAGAAAGACAGAGAGAGACACAGAGGCAGAAAGAGAGAGAGAGAGAGAGAGAGAGAGAGAGAGAACGAGAGAGAGAGAGGGGGAGGGAGAGAAAGACAGAGAGAGACACAGAGGAAGAAAGAGAGAGAGAGAGAGAGAGAGAGAGAGAGAGAGAGAGAGAGAGAGAGAGAGAGAGAGAGATAACCGACTAAAAGAAGGAAATGAAGTAATTTAGAGTATGACCGTATGAAATATAAGTAAAGGAATGAAAAAAAAAGAAATTAATAAAGAAAGAAAATAATAAAAAATGAAAGCAGAAAATGTTATGAAAAAAAATAAAAAATGAGACAAAAACGGAGAAAAAAAAAGAAATGAGCCGAAAGTAGAAATAGAAGAAAACAGAAGAAAAGCAGCTTGGAACGATTAAAGTGTCGCTCTACAGAAAACAACACTACAGTTTTACTTGAAAACATATTTTAGAAAGCTTGATTATGTAGTAGAACTGACATCCATTCGATGTAGCCGCCTTTAACTTCTATCACCACCTCGATACAGGTCCGGAATTGGGAGCATGTCTTTTCCACAAGCGTTGGATTTGGTGTTGTGGGAGGTCATGTTTGTGATGTTCTCTACGTATGATCAAACGAAGTCGTCCAGCGGGTTCAGGATCGGGGTAAGTGTGAGAAGGGTGCAAAGTCATAGCACTCCTTTTGAAGCCAAGCCTGTGTTTCTTTGGACTTGTGGACCCGTGCCGAGTCCTGTTGTTACACCCAGAGTTTGCCAGCGGCCACCTGATAACCTCAGGAGATCACCACCCTTTGCAGCACATTTAGGTACACTTTGGTATTGATTTTCAAGCCAACTTTGAAGATGTGAGGTGGCATGATATGACTAGTACTGGAAACCACACCAAAGATCATAACCGTGGCTGGAAACTTTGTTTTCATCACCCTGGTCACGTTCCTGTTATTCCTGGCAATCCAACGATGCATTTTGAGGGTGCTGGCAATGGTCCTGTTGTCATAACTTGGATCGGTAGAGAGCACGAGTTGTACAGTAGAGCATCTTCGATCTCACTTTCAATGTTTCACTTTCAGACATAAGAGAAGGCCCTTTTGCTCTTGGGATTTGTACACAACTGACCAACTAGTAGATGGCCTGCAAAAAGAAAAAAGAAAAGAAAAGAAAATCAGTTTTCATCGCAGGGAAATGGAATCATGTCGTCTTTTCTAGGGCAATAATTATATCGTTCCACCCTTTATAAGAGAGAAGAAATGAAGCCAAGAAAATTAAACACGAAATAAATAAAACAAAAGGGAATAATAAAAATTTAAAAAAAAAATGAGGCGGTAAAAAGATAATGAAAGCCAAAAAAACAAAAAAAAAACAAAACAAAACGAAACAGACTAAAAATAATAATGAGAAGAAAGAGAAAAAAGAGATAAAAGAGGAAAATAAAAAGAATAAAGGATGTAGATGAAATCAAGCAACAGTAATGAAGGACGAGGTGAATAAAGGTGGGAGAAATGAACTCAGAAGAAAAGAAAATCATAACTGAAAACATAAGAAATAAAAAACGAGAAGAAATGGTTGGTTGTTTTTGTTTTACGGCATATCAACCCTTTTTCAGATTATTTAATGCCGAATCTAGTTATTTTGAAGAACGATTTTTAATGGAGTATATGTATATATTTTTAAAGTCAGATTCTATTTAACCCATAGTTGGGACCCTAACAGGTACTACCACTCCGGGTCAGAGTGGACCTGGGAGCAATGGCAATTAAAGGGTGGCTCCACACTCCCTAAGGCCCGCAAGGTGGGGCCTCACCATCGGATATAGTTTTAGTTCATATCCAGGACCCAGAAGAAATGAAAGAAGTAAAAAAAAAATGCAAAAAAAAAAAAAAAAAAAAAAAAAAATAGCGGGAACAAAGGAAATAGACAATTAAAAGTAAATAAAAAAGTAAAACACAAAACAAAGGACAAAGTTCGTTTTCTTGTCATTTTTATCAAAGCGTAGTATCTGTTCTACTGCACTACTATTCAGAACAAAAGATATTTTTTTGCCCTCCAAAGCGTAGTATCTTTTCTCTCCTCGATCCATGAAGGAAAAACGCATCCAGACTGACGTCATTTTTATCATTATCCCAATCAAGTGTGCTTGCTCCTTTTTAATGAGCTGGATTTTTCCCACATTAAAAACTGGCCTTATAACGAACTCTGTTTTTGTGGTCAGGTAAATGAATAGAACCAAATAACTGCACCAATAAGAATGGATTACCTTCACTCACTTCATTAAAAGTCTTTGCTGGCTTCACTATCAGACTACGTATTTGAGAGATGCAGTTTCTTTGGAATAAATGTAATATTTTAAGAACAGGATAAAATGTACTTCTATTAAAACACGCTTTATGAAGTGCTCTAAGTGATGAGTGTAATAGACTTGTTTAAGAAGTGTTCGATTATTTTCCTATATATATATATATATATATATATATATATATATATATGTGTGTATCTATATATATGTATCTATATATATATGTATATATATATGTATATATATATGTATATATATGTATGTATGTATATATATATGTATGTATATATATATATATATCATAATAGAAAGTCATATTAGGTGTTATATAGGCGGAAAGTGGGACTAATAAGACGATGACTTCAAACCGCCCGGCTAAATGTTCATTGGTTGAATCACGTGATAAAGTTGGAATGTCTCGGAAATACAAAGAATTGCTGAGCATTTTCACTCACACACAAAAAAAGAAAAGAGAGAAAACAAACATGGCTGCCGTTCCACTTGTGGCTTCCCGCTAAACAAGAAAAAACGGTTGAACCCTTAATTCGCGGCTTTTATTTCTGTGTTTTGGGGTACAACCGGAAGTATGTCCTGTCCTTCGTTTTTTTTTCTGTCAGGGTTGCTTGAATACTTAGGGGTTGTATAGGGGGAGAGGTTTTAGTCTGCTGGAGGGATGGAAATGCCGACGGACATCAGACAAACGGTACATCGGGTATATAAACGGTTGAGGACATCACGAGGCAGACTGACGGTTAGTGTAAAGGTTAGGGTAGGTCGAATCAAGTTGATCAGGCTCTTTTTGGGTTGTAGGTAAAATATACCGGAAGTCAGCCTTTCTTTCTATTCTTCCTTTATTTGTTTTTATGTTCTATGTTTTCTTCCGCTTTTTGTTTTTCTTTATTTCTGTATTTATTCGTTGTTTTGCTAAATTCGATGTTTTTCTTTTCTTTCCTTTCTTTTTCTCTGCATATTCCTATTTTATTCCTTTCTTCCCCTTCTTTCTTTTATTTTTGCTCTTATAATATTTTTTGCTTACTTTGATTTTTATTTTGCTATTTATTAGTTTTGAAACTGATTTAATTGCATTTTTTTTACATAGACATAACCACTTATCAAGCCCCAGAGACAACTCGAGGATAAAGGTTAAGAGTGTACAGTAGTCAAAAGGACAATATAGTAATCGTTAGTAATGGAAATTCGGTAAATTTGCTAACTTAAGTGGAACGGCTCATCAAGAACTTGTTTACGTTGGACTTAAAGACAACCATATTGTAGTCAACTGGAAAGCAAGAAAACGGAAGACAATTCTAAGAAAGAAGCGTTGTTTATGGAATCTATGTTTAGGTTTATGCACAGTTAAAGAGTGGGGGGGAATTATCGATAGTGTTTTCAGCTAGACGAGTGTTTCTTGTGAAAGTTTGGCGAGGGGGTACCATAGATTGAAGATCAGTCGAGCACTTGCCATGAAAATAACGATAAAGCAGAGACAAACTCGCAACATCTCTTCTGTGAGATAGAGGTTGCAGGGAAGAGAAAAGGACATCTCCTACGAGATTCATCATTTCTTGGGTTTCATTTTGTTTTTTACTTAATTACAATAGTTTATTTATTTATTATTTATTTATTATTTATTTATTATTCCATTTCTTGCATTTTTTTTAGTTTCTTTCTCTCATAATTTTATTGATTTCGTTCTTTTTCTTTTCATGCAGCCTTATAACATTGTCACCCCAAACAAAGCTAATGAAACGTAAAGAGCTACTGTGAATTAGAGACCAAATATATACAGACATCCTAAGTGGGGAGTTATGCAGCTAGATGTTTATTCACATAACTTTTAAATCTCTGCATGTTTGCACAGTCGGGGGAAAAATAACAGGGAGTGGGAATTCTAACAGCAAACTGTTTGAAGAAAGAAACCACCAGAGTAGAGAGTATCTTGACATCTGAGTACCTCTACAGTGAAAGAGTGAAAATTACTAGCGGGGAGCGCCCGGTCATAAAATGCGCTTAAATGTATTTTTTATTCATGCAAATTATTATTATTATTATTATTATTATTAAAGAGCCAATTCTCTATTAAATAGTATACTGTATCTAATATATAGTACTGATTTCAAAATTAAAAATTAAATTGAGCGCATGTTAGAATGGAAACCAAAACATTTAGCGCCCCAACCGCGTTCCCTACCATCTGAACTATCGTGCATTTTACTTTTTTTTTAAATAAAAAAAAAATAGAGTAAATAAAAGATGTTCTATACTTTAAAAATAAATTTCGTGTACCTAGAAGATCTCTTATATTTTGAAAATGGATATTCAATTCTATTTGAAAGCCTTAGCTAGTTGCGGCCTTCTATTTCTAAATTGCTATACTCGGCATCTGTAGACGCGGTGACTGTTTTTAAAAATTATTATTTCTATTTTTTTTACTCACCTTCACACAAAACAAGAAGGCGTATTGCCACTTGAAGGTAAGGGCTACTATTTGGAACCATACCTAAGAAAAATTAAGGTGTTGGTTTACGTTGTATTTGAACTTGGAAAACAGGTAACAGGAAGGGAATTCCAAAGTTTAGCCGTTCTAGGGAAGAAGCTATTAGAGTAGAAAGCTTTTTTACATTAAGGAACTTCAACAGTGAAGGGGTGTGATTTTGTTGCTAAGCGGGTTTGTCAGGGATATGCATTTCGAGGGGGCACAAGTGCAATGAGTTCATCAGAGAACATTCTATTAAAATACTTGTAAAACAAGCACAAGGGTGCAACATTGTGGCGATGGGACAGGTGTTAGAGTTTAGTTGACAAAGTGCGATCTATTAGGTTGGAGACCCTTTTTTGGACGCTATCCAAGAAGAGACTAATGTCAGATGCGACAACCCGGATGTGGCAACAATACTCTATGCATAAATACAGGATACTCTCAGGTGTAGTAGTTTTCTAGCACGGTAGAGGGAGCCCACATTCCTTGAAGTATCTTTCGCAATGTCCCCAATGTATTTGTTCCGGTTCCTATTTCCTGTGGATGTTAAGCTGAGAAGGTTGAAGAAAGAATTCCCAGATAGGGAGTTATTAGTCATGGATATCGGTGGTTGGAGAGACTTCTTGTAATTGTTAAAGGAGAGCAGCTTAGTCTTACTAGCATTAAATGTTACATTCCATTTACGTCTTCATTCCACTACAGTCTGGAGATCATTTTCTAAAAATTCAGCTATTGTCTTGAATTTGTGTGCATCCATTCTTCCCTATATTATAGAGCGTTGTATCATCATCAGCAAATATACCAATTTCGGACACAATATTATCGGGGAGGTCGTTTATGAATATCAGGAATAATAGTAGCTCAAGCATCGACTCCTGAGACACTCCTGCATTAATGTTATGCTGCTTGGATGAACGCCCATCAATGACAACCTGGATGGTCCTATTGTCTAAGAAAGATCTAATTAGATTTAGTGTTCGTCCAGTTATATCGTATGATTTAATTTTCATTAGCAGCCACTTATGCCAGACTTTGTGAAAAGTCTTGGAAATATTGAAGGCTACAGGCTTGGCTTCACCCACCTTATCCAATGCATGGTATATGCATACAGACATAACTGTTAAAATATCTGCAGTAGAGGAGTCTGTTAGGACGATAATTGAGAGGGTCGCCAGAATTCCTGTACACTGGTACCACAGAGACCATCTTCCAGATTAGGGAAGCAGGATTCAGCAAGACATTTGTTGTAGAGTCTGGAAAGGTAAGCTCAGCTGAGTATTTCTTAATTCATATAGCAGGGATAAAACTAGGCTCACACGCTTTGGAGGTGTCTAAGTTTTTTATGATATCGCGGACATAAGAAGTGATGATTTTCAGATCATCAATTGTGGCTTCCATTCGCATAGGGAAATTTTGAAGGGAGATGCTTGTTGGATTTCGGGTGGACTTGGAGGCGAATCTCCGAGCAAGCAGTTCTGCTTTTTTGGTTGTCGTGCATGGAACTTTCTGGTTTTTGGATGGCGAGAAAATTACTGATTGTCCTTTATTCACTACACTATTATAAATTTTCCAGAAATCGCGAGTTCCTATCTTCGGCGATTCTATGCGTACACTGCTTAACTTTGCATGCCTTCTTTTGGCTGTGGCTATTACTCTTTTACAATGAGTTCTAGAATTTATAAATTTTTGCCTATTTGCATTTAACTTATGACGTACGAACCAACGGAGTGCATGCTGTCTTTGTGCGATGGCAGCTACATTGAACCATGACGGGGCAGTTTACGAACAAAGAATTTTAGAGGATAAAGGTAATTAGAGAGTAGTTAGTGAAGAAGCAGTGCTCGTATTAGATAGAACTGCCGATGTTATTGATAATGTCAGACTGTATTGTGATACGAAAATGGAAAAATGTAATAATTGTTGTATAATGTTGATATCTGATTAAGTCGGGGCACGGATAATGCTTCTAGCCCGTTGGATCAGGTATCCACCGTAATAGTCATGACTAATCTCGCCAATCAGGGGGCGGAGCAGTTAAGAGACAAAAATAAGCCAAAATTGCTTTGAATAATATCGCCAAAGAGGGGCTGAGCCCTTACGAGGGAAAAGGAGCCGTTGACTGAACAAACAGATTGATTAACTAGTGTTCTCTCAAATAATCTCGTTAAAAATTACTGAGCAATAAAGCGACAAATGAGTCATAGGAATGGGAAAAAGTTATAATAACTAGTTTAATCAATGATTTCGAAGAGGAGGTTTGAGCCAAAAATAAAACTATTTAGGCAGATGGCGTACAAATTTATCAATGTGCAAGGAGAGATGTAAATGTTATGACTAAAAGAATATTGAAATTGTATATTGAAAGATAATCGAGGGTTGATGTTAGAGAATAAGAAAAAAAGCTGCGCGAAAGAAAAAAATCACCCGAAAAAAATATATGCACAATGACTCTTGGACCAGAATTATCATTATAACATACGTGTTATGAAGATTGTCAAGATGCATTAAACTGATTTTATTACTAAAATAAAAATACACGGTCTCAGTTTGGTGAATTTACAGACTCAGGAATAACAAACATCAAAGACTATGCAAAGTCTGATTAGTCTTGGAATTATTTGACTGGCTTTGTAAAATAGTTTTAACATTTGAAATTGTATTCTTGCACAGCTAAGCTGGAACACTTCAACACTGTTTCGATGAAATTTCTGAAAATCTAAAAAAAAAAAAAAAAAAAAAAATACACCCGCGCTATTTAAACAGTTCAATGGGGGTTTTCCTTGCAACGTATTAAAACGTTGCTTTTAAATATTTTTTCGAATAAATTGGAATTCCTTTATTTTTACAAATAAAAAAAAGAGAAAGAATAAACAAGGAAAGGAATGTCTGACGAAAATAAGTATAAAATGAAAATACCGAACAGATTATACATGAAGACATTTTTATTTGGATTTAAGTAATCATGCTTTATTGTGTGAACTTTTGATTTCTTTTATTACCTAACGCAGGTTTAATTAAATAATCATAAATAATTCTAAAGAATTTCTTTTGGAAGGGGAGGTATGTAACAGAGCGTGTATGTGCGCGTGGGAAAAATATCAGTAGGAGCTGTAAGATAGCTGGATTGTGATGATATTAACAGCAGTAGCGGACACAAGCACATATGCAAATTAAGAAATATGCGCGAACTGACACGACGAGAATAAGAATAAAGAATATCATGTAGTTGGGAGAAGAAAAAGTGCGATTGAAAAAAAAATAGACCTGTGAAAAAACGGCTACCTATGGCCGGCGTGTAGTGGAGGAGAAAGAGAAATGCTCGCTAGATAAGATGGAAATATGTCCCCGCAGAGAGAAACTTTTAAACTGGTGTCGAGAGAGTAATAAACGACTGGTGTTAAAAAAAGAAAGAAAAGCTAGTCGAATTTACTTATTTTTGTTTTATTTCCGAAGGTAGCAACGTTACAACAGTTCTAGGAAAAAAAGCTTTGTCTATGGAACTTGCGTTTTGATTTAGGCACAGATAAAGAGTGGGTGAAATTGTTGACAGTGGTTGTAACTAGTCGAGTGTTTTTGTTTGTGAAAGATTGGCATGAGTGACTGTAGAGTGTGGCTTCTACGAAAATCTGCCAGTAAAAGAGTAACATATTGCCTGAAATACATTGCACAACCTGCACTATGATCAAATCAAATCAAATTAATAAGGGGTTTATCACTCAATGAGAAAGCTCTCCCTGAAATTTAGCAATTTAACTGAGTCCCGAACTACCCACTGCCATGTGGGACCCATCAGGTCGTCCCACCTCTCGTTCTTGGTTTTCCCTATGGTCTCTTATGTTCACGAGGTGTCCATTCCGTTGTCCTGATGGATAATCTGTTGTCATGTTGTTTAGCTACGTGCTCTACCCATCTGTGTTTGGATGTTATGATCGTAGCTGCCTGTATAATGCACCATTCAACTTGGAGAAGTTGATTCAACTTTTCCTGAAAGACAATATTTCTAGGAAATATTAAATTCACAAGCGATCCCAAGTCGTGTGTATATCCCAGTCGTGTGAGATGACGATGATATTTTTTAAATTTATTTATTTATTTATATTTATTTATTTTTTTTGCAGAGAAATGTCATCAATCTTATATATACAACAGCTACTATCCCCAAATGACCACCCATCTGCTTATGATCAGACTGGGCGTTGCTTAACTTCTGTGCTCAAATTCAACGAAAATATAAGGCAGAAGTGTTATGTGGTGATTTAAAAAGTATTAATTCATAAAACCTAACGAAAATGTCGGTGAGGATAGGATCTAAGATGCTGCTTATTGCGTCTCTGATTCGTTTACTTTCTTCAGCATCATTAGAGATACTACTCCCAATCAAAAAAAATTCTTTCTTTTGCTGCTTTGATATTTCCAGTTTATTTACTAACATGCCTATCGATGAGACTATTTCTATTTGCTGCGATGCACTTTATCGTAGTGAACTTGTTTCTCTTTTATATAATACCAAATTCCCAACCAGCAGAAAATTCAATTTTTCGAAGGGACAAGCTTTTTGCTTTATCACCGGTAAATTAGATTTAGTGAAACCCCAAAGAAACAAATACCTTTTTTTTTTACAGAATTTATTGACTTTCAATTTCTTCACATCGTTATTTGAACTCACATTTTCATTGTCTTGGACTTTTAAGCGTTTCCCCCGCTTCTCTCTCTTACCCACTTTTCACACTGTCACTGTATTTCTCTTTTTCCTTTTATTTTCAGTTTTTATCTTCTTCTATTTTCAATAAACCTGTCGATAAGCAAATTGTCTTCATAAAGTGATAAATCATAAAATGTTGTGCCCGTGACGTTCTAAGCCTTTGATTGATGGTTTCGGTGTAAAGAATAACTTTGCCAAAACAAGGATAGATAACCAATTTTAACCATTCTTCGAACACACCTCTTATTCTGTATTTATTTTATCTACTTTTACGTTTCCTGCTGTGTAGGCCCTATAGCTATATTCCTTTTTACTATTGTGTACTTTTTATTAACATTGACTTTTATAACTAAAAATATGAATCGGGTAATACTGTTTAGGGACCAGATTCCTTTGTGATAACTTTTTTTCTTGATATTTTATAAATATTTTTCGTTGTGTTTGATTTTATTTTGACTTTTTAATTTCCCAGATTGCACTAGGAAAAAAAGAAAGGTAAATGAAGAAAAGCGAGTGTTTCAAGAAAAATGGGAACTACAGTATTTTTGCACAGAAGTGAATAGAAATATACATTGTTTAATTTGCAATAACCATATTTCTACGCCGAAGGCGTATAACCTGCAAAGATATGAAACAAATCATCTGTCTTATAATAAATATGAAGGCTCCATGCGTGTTTCAATGCTCAATGAATTGACGTTTAACTTGACACAGCAACAGGCCTTTTTTTACAAAAAGTCAGAAAGTAAATGTCGTTTCCATTAATGCAAACGATGAACTCAGTCGATTGATAGCGATGCACGTGAAATTTTACACCGAAGGGGATTTTGTGAAACAATGCCTTATAATAACGGCCGAAGTTGTGTGTCCGGAAAAAGCACACTTGTTCAAAAATATTTCCCTTACCAGGAACACTGTTGCTGAAGATTGATGAAATATCAAGTGATTTGAAGCAACAGTTGAAAGCTGAATCATTAAGATTCGAAGAGTTTTCAATTGCAATTGATAAGACTGTCGATATCACTGGGATAGCACAGCTTGCGGTCTTCATCAGGGCCCGTGACAATAAATTTAACATTTATGAAGAACTGATTGAACTAATCCCTATGCATGACACTACAACAAGCCAGGACATCTTTGAGAATGTTGAACGGGTTCTGCATGAATATGATTTAGATTTGAGCAAGCTTGTATGCTTGTCTACTGACGGTGCAGCGAATATGGTTGGCAGACATAACGGTGTTGCTGCCAAGTTACAAGCAAAAATAAAAAAAATTACATCCGGATTTGTCATTTACACATTTCAACTGTATTATTCATCAACAAAATTTTTGTTCAAAGATTTTAAAATTGGATCACGTGCTTGGTTTAGTCATGAAGACAGTGAACTATATCAGAGGTCGTTCTCTCAACCACTGTCAATTCAACCAGTTGTTAGAAGATTTGGATAATCAGTTCACCAATGTTCCATTTTACACAGATGTATGCTGGTTGTCATGTCACAAAGTGTTGAAAAGATTTTATTTATTAAGACAAGAAATAATCACTTTTTTGGGAGATGAAAGGTGGAAAAACTGATGAAATTAAAGATGAAAGTTGGTTCCAGGGTCTGGCTTTTGCCGTAGACATTACAGCACAATTAAACGATCTCAATTTGAAATTACAAGGTAAAAACAAGCTCATCACTCAGTTGTATGATAACGTGCAAAGAGCTAAAAAATAGTTCTAATACTAAGTCAGCACTAAGTTTTACCAAGTATGACAGTCACCTGGAATCATTGTCAAAGGAGTTTCAAAAAACGATTTCGTGATTTCTAATATTTTAAGCAAGATTTGCATTATTCATAGCGTCGCTTACTTATGATGTTGCTAAGGCAGACGAAAGCCTACAAATGGAACTGTTAGAAATGCAGTCAGATTCTTTACTCAGAGCAAAGTATTTTGAAGTGGGAATATATAATTTCTTTTCATATCTTCTGAAAAGGTTTATAAATTTCAGAAAGTTTGTCACACGGATTGTGGCAATGTTTGGTTCCACCTATTTGTGCGAACAATTATTTTCCTTCAAACTTCTCAGAGAACTAGGTTGACTGGCAAACACTTATCTTCTATTGTAAAGCTCAGAAATACACAGAAACTTCAGCCAGTCATACTAAAGCTTGTTAAGAACAAGAGGTGTCGACATGTTTGAGTACTTGTTCAATAAATGTTCATTTTGAATCATAATTTATGTGCATTGCATTTGTTGCATTCAAATACATGTTGGCTATATAGGTTGCTTTTTAAATTTTCGTTATATCGAAATAAAGAAGATATTTATATGTTATGCTAATTTCCTTTGTTATATTCTTTTATTAAACTACAAGTACTTTTAACTTGCATTCTTGAATATGACCAAACTATTGCATGTTTCTAAATTACCGGTAAAAGCAACATATTCAGCAATGATTTTTATTTAACGACTTTGATTAATATTGTAGGGGTGCAGCCCTCATGCCAACACAAACTGATTACTGTGGCCCCGAAGGGCTCTGAGTTTTACATGCCTGTATTAAGTTTTATATGATAATCGATAGAGAATTGTCTCTAAATCTAATATATAAAAGGAAAAATGTGTGTATGTGTGCGTGTCGCGGACCCTTCCCCCAACAGACGCGTCAAAACGTGACAACATTTGTATCGTTTCAAAGCTCGATCTCTCGGGCGACAAATATCGAAAAATTGGGCCAAAACGTTCATTCCTTCACCCTAGGCGGGTTTTTTTTACAAGGAGGGGTCGTTTTTTTGTCGACATTTTCGCAAGTTATCGCTTGCTTTCGATTGACTACCCTTAATTCCAAAGCTCGCGACTTCCGATTTCGCGATGGACGCATCAGGTAAGACGTTAGTTTTTTTTCACTTTCTTTTCCTCCTTTGCGTTACGTGTTCGAGCCTGTCTGCCTACAACCACTTTTTTTTTTTTTTTTAATACCTCTCTCCAGCCGGGCTGTCTACTGTTGTTTTGATTCAGTCCCCACCACTCCACACCCGAGCACCCCCGCTACTACCACTTTAAAAAAAGAAAATTTAAACCTCTTTCCACACGGGCTGCCGACTGTTGTTTCGGGGTATCTTACTACACCACCTCTCCACACCCGGGCAATGCCGGGCACCTCTGCTAGTATATAATAAATACGGAATCTATATGTATTAAATATAATATTTCAGCATATTTTACGATAAGGCAACGCCAGTTGGCCTGCTAGTAAGGAATAAAATTGAAGAGTTTAAATTCAAATCAAGATAAATCTAATTAATTTAAATTGCTATCTTAAATTATAAAAGACAAATATATTAATTGTAGACGTCGACTAAAGGTTTATTCTAATTGAAAGCAAAACGAAATTATTCCGATATCATTTTATGCTAAATATGACGTCGAGCGTTGAGACAGAACATTTTTTATAGCGTTAGTTTCGTACTTTTAAACCCCCCCTTTTTTTAAATCTCGTTTTGCAGTTGAACTTCTCAATCTAAATAAAAAAAAAAGCGTTGTGTTAAATAACACCGGCCATTACATCTGTGCTGGTGGCCTCGTTGAATACGTTTTTATGGTCGTTTTCATGTTGACAGTTCATGTTTCGTTGGAGCCGTGTTTTCTCTCAATTAGATTTGCCCAACTGCTTGTAAAAGTCTGCCAGAAGTGTCTTTTCATAGCGGATCGATTTGTTGTTTAAGGTCGGCTCCCGCTGGCGTCCACCTCATTTGAATCGACGCACTGTAGGAATATCCGCCGCTGATTTCGACTTGCGCACAGATGTTCGCATAGATAATGCACCGTGTGCAGCTGGTGTCTGTTCAGGTGCACACGAACACAGGTAGAGCCAGGTGTAACAGCTAAATCCTTGCCACCCATCTCTTCCCAATTTGACTTGTTACATTGCTCTCCGCTTGTCCGTACACAGGAGTTGGTGAAATATAAAACGACGCCAATTCAAATTGTTTATGGACGCGGATGCAACCGCCATTTTTCTCACTGAATATTCAATTTATATCAGTCGTAACAGAAAATTCATAGACCTTTATTTTTTGTTAAATGTTTTTTCTTTTGTTTTCACTTCTATTTCTGCCCTTATCTATCCTTTTCATTCTTAATGTTTTCTTCCTTTCTATTTCTTTTTACTTTATTCTATTTTCTTTCTGTTTCTTTCGTTTTGTGATTGTTTATTTCTTTGTAGTTAAGACTGTATATCTTTCTTTCTTTATTACTTATATTCGCCTTAATTTTTTATTTTCTTTCTTTCTCTCTCTTATTCTTAACATTTTCCTTCTTTCTTTCTTTCTTTCTTTCTTTTTTGCTTTATTCTATTTTTTCTTTTTCTTTTTCTTTTTTATTGTTTGTTTTACTCTTTTCGCCTCCAAACTAAACGTATTTCCACTTAGACATAAATGGGTTACAATTTGAGGTCATGTCTTCAGGGGACTGTGTGGGAACTTAAGTAGCGAGATATTTGTTTATATTACATTTAAACTTTTGAATGCTAGTATAGACAAGGAAGCAGAGATTATGGAGGGAATCCCAAAGTCTAGCAGTTTGAGACAAGAAACTATTGGAGTAAAAGGCTTTACAGCATCTAGGGACATGAAGTGGTAATATTTTGCAGCTTTGAATTAGATTCAGACATGCGAATTGGAAAGATACGTTTTTATTTTCTGATTCTTTACTAAATATCTTTTGTTTCTTTCTTTATTGTCAAAGCTTTGTGTGTTTGTTTGTTAAGTTTCTTTCTTTCTTACGTCTCACTTTCTTTTTCTTTTGCCTTCTTTTTCTTTTTTTTTTACTTAGCCTTTACATCAATTCCTTGTTTATTCCTTCCTTCGTTATTTTATTCGCCCCTTCTTTGTTTTTATTTGTCTTCTATTTTTTTTTATTTTGATTTCTTTCAAATTTCTTCTTTTTCCTTTTTATTAAAATCCTTTTGTCTGTAGTACATTCTTTCTTTCTTTTGTCTTTCTTTTTTTTTCTTTTTTCTGGCCTTTTTATTTTTGTTTTTTTAATAACGTTTTTGTTATTTCTTTTTAAGTATTT